>NC_058130.1:524559228-524680922 GCF_016433145.1 Gracilinanus agilis
GAGGAAGGGAGGAAGGGAGGAAGGGAGGAAGGGAGGAAGGGAGGAAGGGAGGAAGGGAGGAAGGGAGGAAGGGAGGAAGGGAGGAAGGGAGGAAGGGAGGGAGGGAGAGAGAGAGAGAGAGGGAGGGAGAGAGAGAGGGAGGGAGGGAGAGAGGGAGGGAGGGAGAGAGAGAGAGAGGGAGAGAGAGAAAGAGAAAGCTGCCTAACCTAACTGAGAGCAGTTAGGCAGCTAAGTGGGACTGCTGGGCCTGAAAGAGAGGCATAAAAAAGACCTCTTTCCTGCCATGTAAGTCTTATATGCCTCTGGCGATGATATCACTCAGACCCTCCCTAAGACGTCTCTGATTGGAGAACAGTTCTATAGGAAATGAACTTAGACCTCAAACACAGGAAAAGGCAGGTCATCAGGACAGCAAATGATTCTCTTCCTCATCTGGTGGGGGTCACTTAAGTCCAAAATGGGGCTGCCTATTCATTCATAATCAAGTTCTTTTTACAGATAAATAAAGAGGTCTCCACTCTGCTAGTAACAAAAGCCAGCCCAGTAAGATACCTTTATTTTACATAGTTATTCTCAGCAAAGCAATGATTCAAGACTATCCCAGAGACTCATAATGAAAAATGCCATCTCGCTTCATAGAAAGAACTGATGAAGACTAAATGTAGATCAAAAAAAAAACAAAAAAACACTGTAATTCTTCTTCCTTCTCTTCTTTTTTTGTTATTTTTAATCTTAGTCAACTTTGTTTAACAAAGGCAAAAGATCTGTAATCTTTTATAATCTGTAATCTTTAATAAAGGTAAAAGATCTCTAGACAAAAGGGAGGAACACCCTCCATTTCAGAGCCCTTGAAGAGAAACTGTGCCTTGGCTTTAAAATCAAACAACTTTTTCCTGACCCCAAGGTGGGGACAAAGGGGGAAACATTCCCCTCATAATATCCAGTTCAAAATTAATTTACTATAGAGGAAAAATATTTTTCTGATATGGCCTCTGAACTTAGAAGTCCCTGTATACAACAATACAACATCCCAAAGAAATCACAGCATAGTATCATTAGTGGTTAGGTATATGTACAACACTATTGAAAGCATACTGAAGAAAAAGAGAGTCTCTAGAGGTAGAAAGCATCAAATATCACCTACTCACCCCTAAGAAATAGAAAAGAAAAAGAAAAAGAAAACTGACCACCTCTTAACAAAGGAAATGACTGTTTGCTAATGGAATAGGAATTTTAAAATCAGTTATGTTCAGTCAAACCAAAGACTAGTTTAAATC
Source organism: Gracilinanus agilis (assembly GCF_016433145.1). NCBI lineage: Eukaryota > Metazoa > Chordata > Mammalia > Didelphimorphia > Didelphidae > Gracilinanus > Gracilinanus agilis. Next base: position 524,560,506 of record NC_058130.1, read on the forward strand.
AAAGGTAAGAATAAAAACCAAATTCTAATTAAGGATAATGACAGGAAGATAGATGTAATTTTGACAGCTCCAATCTGGCATATTTGAACAAATGAATACCATAGAAAAATGAGAAAGGAAGAGAAGTTAACTACAGTAATGCTAGTTAGATCTCTCTGAAATTGTAAAAATCACAGTAAATTGCACTATAGTGAAGAGGCCAAAAATCTCCATGCCACATGAAAAACATGGTTAGTAAAGGATAATATTTTTGGTAATATTTTGAAATATAAATACATTTCCAAAATATTATGAAACAGGCTGGTAGCAGATTATTAAGCACATTATCTCACAAAAGAGTAAAAGAGACAAAAAACAGTAAGGGGAAAAAGAAACCTGTAGAAAATTCATTTTAACTTAACAAGACCCAACTAAGCCAGATCATCCCCAAAGCATTTATAGAGGAGCCCAAAAGACAGAAAACAAATAGAACAGATTTGACAACATTTCCATAACAATACTTTGTTATCATAGGTAAGAGCAGAACCACTACTTTTGAACCCATGGTACAAAGTGAGGAAGTAAAAAACTATTAAGTTGGGGAAAGCAGTTGGGCTTGATCAAATGTAAACAGACAAAATCAGTACATGCAAAATCAGTACAATGCAAAACAATTTAATAATGCACCCTAGAATTTAGTTTAAAATTTCAAAGTGGGCATGATACCAAAAGACTGGGAAGGAAATGGTAGCAACAATAAAATGATCCCCTGAAAGGTGAATAAGGAAATAACATCATCCAAAGACTTATAAGCCTGCTTGTTTATGCATATAACTATCTCTAAGAGGGGTATGTGCAAGTAACAAAGTTATCCTTGATAAAAATTTTGTTAAAAATCTTGCCCCATCTCTGGCCAATCATGCAATTTCTTTGCTATCTCCCAGCTTTGCTTCTTATCTCATGCCATCTGTTCTACCTCCTGAAAAGGTTACTATTCCTGAAAAGGTTGAATCAACTGTCTTAGGGCTCCAACCACCATTTTTTCTGACTTTTCAATCCAAAACATTCCTCTCCTGGGTATAGCACCATATTTGTGTCATCTTCCCCTATTAAAATATAAGCTTCTTTAATAAGTTTTATCCATGGACGCTTGTACTAGAAGCAATGCAATGACCCGAGACAATTCTGAGGGATTTATGGAAAGGAACACTATCCACATTCAGAGGAAGAACTGCAAGAGTAGAAACAGAAGAAAAACAACTGCGCGGACACTTGGGTTGATGAGGACATGATTGGGGTGTAGACCTGAAAAGACCACACCCGTGTAACTATCAATAATGTGTAAATAAGTCTTTTTTTTTTTTTTAATTTTAAACTCCTAACTTCTGTGTATTGACTTATAGGTGGAAGATTGGTAAGGGTAGGCAACGGGGGTCAAGTGACTTGCCCAGGGTCACACAGCTGGGAAATGTCTGAGGCCGGATTTGAACCTAAGACCTCCTGTCTCTAAGCCTGGCTCTCAATCCACTGAGCTACCCAGCTGCCCCTGTAAATAAGTCTTGACTGACCACACCAGTGGAAATGCGAATTAGCTACAGTGGGGGGAGGGGGTCAGCTACGGGTTGGAGGGGGGGGTGAAGGGTAAAGTAAAAACAGGACTTATGTAAACATGGAAATTTTTTCTAAAAATAAAAAATTATTAAAAAAAAAAAAGAAGTTTTATCACTGAACTATTTTACTCCTATTTTTATACCCAGAATTTAGTATAATACTTGGTTACAGCACTTATTATATGTTTCATTCATTCATTCATTCATTCATTCATTCATTCATAAAATCCACCATTTAGCATTTAAAATCTTTTGTGAACTGGCCCTTTTCTACATTTCCAGTGTTCACTCTGTTTTATTCCCTTCCACAATGCTCTTATGAAATAGCTACTCCTGCTTATTTGCTATTCTTCATACATGACCCTCTATCTCCTAATACCATGCCTTTTCTCAGACAGCTGCTTCCCATCCCTGAAATGCTCACTCTTCAATTCTGACTCCTACTTTCTCTGGCTTCCTTCAAGATTCAGTTGTAGGTATAGCTAGTCTAAGTATGTCAGTGGATAAAGAGCCAGGCGTAGAGACTGGAGAGGTCCTGTGTTCAAATTTAGCCTCAGACACTTCTTAGCTGTGTTACCCTGGGCAAGTCACAACCCCCACTGTCCAGCCCTTACCACTCTTCTACCTAGTATTGTACACAGTATTGATTCTAAGATGGAAGGTAAGGGCTATTAAAAAAAAAAGGCAGTAGTAGGAGACTTTTTCTACTCCTCCTCTTCCATCTACCTCTGTTAATGATTTCCAAGATTACCTTGAATACTCCCCTCTATGTTTTCTATCTACATTGCTATTTGCATGCTGACTCACTCATTAAAATGTAGGCAGCCAGAGAGCAGGGACCATGATTTTTTTCCTTTCTTTGCATCCCCAAGGGCTTTGGCTCAATGCTGGGTCATTTAGTAAATAATGATAGCTAGGTACTATGATATATCATATACTATATGCTAGGTACTATGATAAATACTTTGCTATTATTCTCTAATTTGAAACTTGCTGCAACCATGGGAAGTGGTTGTTATCCTCATTTTATAGATAAAGAAATCAAGGCAAAGAGAGATTTTTTTTTAAGTGATTTGTCCTGGATCAGATTTAGTAAGTATCTGAGGCTGATTTGAACTTGAGTCTGCCTAGCTCTGGGTCCAATGCTCTATCCACTGTCCTGTCTAGCAGCTCAACGTAGCTTTTAGTAAATAAATGCTTAATAAATGCTTGCTGCCTGACATTCTCAGGAATGCCATTAGGAATGTCTGCTTCTTGAAATAATCAAAAGTGCAGGCAATTCAAAGGACACTGGAGAAACGCACAATGGATACCAATAGGCTGCAAAATATTCTACTATTGATTTCCCTTAAAAAAAGAATGTCTATAACTCCAAGTATAGGGTGCCCCAACAATTATTTTGTGCTGTTTTAAGCTGTGGAAGTTTAAATGGCACTAAGAATTTTGGGATATACTATGTAAATATTGCTTTCCCTTAGAGCACAGAATACTGAACACAGTCAAGACATATAAGTTTAAGGAGAAATCAAAAGGTTCTCTTCCATCTCTGGGATAAACTATGATATTTGAGGAATGTTGACATAACACACCTCTCTGTTCCAGAAAACAAACAAACAAACAAACAAAAACCCAGGAGTTATTGAGACAGTAGTAGAATCATCTCTTCTCCAGCAGCTAATTAATATGTAGAGTGACATTTGTAGTTTGACAGGCATTGTTCCACACTCAGATAAGAAAAACAAAATACACTCTACATCTTATCAAGTGAAGTTAGTAAGCAGATGGAGTAGGTAGAGATATTTGGAGTACAAATAATGCAGCCTAGAAATAAGTAAGTGGCATTAACCTCTTCAAACATAATGACTCAGGAAAATAGCAAATTTTTTAAAAAAATTTTTTTTCAGATTACATATAGACACAATTTTCAATAATCATTTCTGACATTTTGTGATCCATATTCTCTCTCTCCCTTTTTCTTTTCCTCCCTCCCCAAAATGGCAGGTATTATAAGTTGTACATGTGTTTTCATATAATACATATTTTCACATTCATCATGTGAAAAAAGATACATGTTGCTTACATTAGAGAAAAATTCGTGTAGGAAATAAAATGAAGAATGCTATGCTTTAATCTGAGTTCAGACTCTACAGTTCCTTTAATGACGGTGGATAGCCTTTTTCCTCACAAGTCCCTTAAAATTGTTTGGATCCTTGCATTTCTGGTAACAGTACCTCACTCAAAGTTTATCATCATACACTATTGTTGTTATTATGGTTTTGCTCACTTCACTTTGAATTACTTCATATAAGTCTTTCCAGGGTTTTTTGTGATCATCTTGTTTATCATTTCTTGTGGCAAAAAATGTCAAACTTGTTCCTTATTGCTCTGCAGAGATTTTATAAAGAGTCCCCTTTTCTCTAATTCCTTTCCCATCTTTAACAAAAGGTCAGAATTAAATTCTTAGTGAACATTCAACAAGACCATGAGAGTTGCACAGAATGGTTTATTCCAGAGAACCTGAGGAATTTGACATCTGTATGAAGACATGTAAGTGTATGTTGTATATCAGGGCAATTTGTTGGTAAGGGGGTTGGTTGGTAAGGCTGCCTTGATTAGTGACTGAGTGAAAACTGGCCTTGGCCACTACTTTTTAATGGCACCAGACTATACATTGTTCATTACATCACATCTACCCTGGCCAACTTGGCATCAATCTTACTGATGTAGGTCAAAAGGAAAGTATAGGATAAGTAGAATCTGACAAAAACAATGCATTGTCACTGACCTTTAAACAAAGTGTCTGGCTGTACAATACTGGAATTTCCTCTTGAGATGGAGACAAGCCATAGATTGTAAGAAATACTTGTCTTCAATACTCTCCAATTCTGATTACAATTCATCTTACCAAAGAACAGTTTAGACAGGAAAGAGCTTGGGCCTTATCTAACCACAGAAGTTAGCAGTAAAGAATAATTAGCCACCACTCCTCAGTAAGAGATGAGCAGTAGGCTTGCTATGAAGTTTGCACTGAATTCCAACCATTAAAATCATTGGAACATATGCCTACAGTCAGAAACTGGCTCTTCTGTAAATCAGGTCCTTTATCTTGACTAGATTATAAGCTCCCTGAGAGCAAAGAGTTTACTTTTTTTAATACCCTTACCAACAATTCTAAGACAGAAAGGCAAGGCCTAGGCAAATGGGGCTAAGTAACTTGTTCAGGGTCACACAGCTAGAAAGTGTCTGAGGCCAGATTTGAACCCAGTTTCTTTTATATTTACTTTTATACCTATACAATACTTGGCATAATACTTGGCAAAGGATAATCATTTAGCAAATAATCATTACATTGAATCCCTGGGTTCTATCTCTTTGGGAAATATCTTATTCCTAAGAGTAAATTCTCATCCCAAAAAGGGATAAGAAATATAGATGGCATAAAAATACTATAGTTAGATACAATTCTCTTATGCAATTTATTTTGTACTTTTCACCACCCTCATTACACCTTACAGAGAAGATATCCTATTTACTTCTGATGGATACCCTAATGCTAATATCCAGCAGGTTAGAAGTCTGTTCTAAATACAGAGTGAGGGAAATGGGAGAAGTTTGAGAGAGGCTATAATCAAAGGAAGAATTTTTTTTTTTTGTAATTGGGTTTATCAAGTCACCACAGATTTCTCCTCATTGCTTATGTTTTCTTCCCATTGCTTTGTTAGTCTAATATAGAGATATTTTGGCACAAGTACTCTGTTCTCTAGCTCTAGCAAAAAATTAACATATTGATTCTGCATCATCAATCCACAAGTTAAACATCAAATATGTGCCAGACATTCTATTTGAATACTAAATTCTTCTGAGCAAAGCTCCTGTCTTTAGTTTGGTTTCCATCAGTTAACAGTGACCAAATAGAAACAGAAATACAGTATATCTGCTAGAGGTAGAAAAGGAAGTATACTCTAGCTGTCCTATTAATATAAAAGAAATAAACTTCATAAAAACTACAGGAACAGTTTAAAAATTATAAATAAATATTAAATTAAATTTTAAAATTTAAATAAACACACATTATATATCACATTATTTTTATATAATGTTATATGATAATAAATGTAAAAATTATACTTTTAAAAAGTTTAAAAACTTTAAAAAATTATTCTCTCTGTTGTATTGCTTAAACATGGCATGTTACTGACTGAATGACAACTCCAGACACTCTCAGGAAAGGTGAGATGATGAAGGGTGTTCTAGCCACTGAGATAATGGACAGGAGCTCATATGGGGCAAGGAAAAGAGCATGAATATTGTAAAGACCCTGCATACTATTGAAACAGCTGCTCCAGAGAAAAAACTGATTGTTAGAAATAAGCAAGATATATATTATATCTTGCTTATTATATATATATATATATATTTATACACATACATATATAATAGCAAACAGTCTTTTAAATAAAGTACATATACACACATTTATTTAAATATTTAAATATACTAAATAAAGTGTATATATATATATATATATATATATATATATACACACACACACACACGCACACACACACACACACACATTTATTTAAAAGACTGCTTGCCATTTGATCCAGCCATACCACTGCTAGTTTGTACTCCGAAGAGATAATAGAGAAAAATATTTGTACAAAAATACTTATAGCTGTACTCTTTGTGGTGGCATAAAACTAGAAAATGAGGGAGTGTCCATTGATCAGAGAATGGCTGAACAAATTGTGGTACCTGATGGTGATGGCATATTATTGTGCTGAAAGGAATGATGAATTGGAATGACCTCCAGGAATTGATGCAGAGTGAAAGGAGCAGAACCAGGAAAACGTTACACACAGAGACTGATACACTGTGGTACAATTGAACGTAATAGACTTCTCTACTAGCAGCAATGCAAGGATCCAGAGCAATGCTGAAGGACTTATGAGAAAGAATGCTCTCCACGTCCAGAGAAAGAACTGTGGGAGTAGAAACGCATATACATCTATTTTTTTATCTTTTTGTCAAATGATGCCTTTAATGGAGAGAGAAGCAAGAAGCAGGGACTTAGGGTATTTTAATGTAACAAACAAATAAATCATTAAATTTAAATTTAAAAAAGAAACAAAGCTGACTGCATTCTTTTTTGCTTGGACATCAGAGGTTGCTGCTCTAATGGAATTATGATAAACTGAGTAACCTAAATTAAGGGCAGCTTGGGTGAAAATAGCTTATAATACCTACCATGTATGATTCATCAACATGTGTGACATTTATGAGAGATAGGAAGAATGTGCTTCTTATAGTGATTTTAATCATCTTTCTCTAATAGAATTTTCTGTGTCTATCTTGTATACGGTTTCTATGCCTTCTAAAATCTAAGTATAGTTTGTTTGCTCATGTCGCTTCCCTCTATTAGACTGCAAGTTCCTTGAGTTTAGGGGCTACCTTTTGCTTTTCTTTGCCATCCTGAGTGATTAGGAAAATGTTTGGCACATAGTAGGTGCTTAATAAATGTTTATTAACTAACTGTTCCACCTAGAATTTTACATTTAAAGGATGTCACTCAATTCTGAGGGACTTATGACAAAGAATGGTATCCATCTCCAGAAAAAGAACTGTTGGAATCACAATGCAGATGAAAAATATGATTTTTAAATTATTTATTTGGGTTTATGTTTTGGGGTTTTGGTTTTATAAGACTACTCACTTACAAAAATAAATAATATGGAAACATGTTTTGCATGATATTACATGTATACACAGGAAAAAACTAAAGCAGAAAAAAATAAAGGATGTCACTTCAAAACTTGAGATTAAGGACACAAGGATGAATAACTTATCTGATTTGGGGTTTTTGTTGGTTTGAAACTTTAAAAATTGCTTTTGATATAAAAACTGTATTCATCCCAGTTATGTAAATAAGCCTAAACCCACAGGTCTAGGATCAAAACAAAATCACACACACAAAAAATCATTCCATGGAGAACATGAGATTTTAAGAAAAATCAAAACTATTAGTTAAGAACAGATGCCGTATTGCATTAAGCAACTGGTGATCACTACACCCTTCTTATTTATCTTTATGATATTGCTAAGTGTGAAATGGGTGATGGGCGGAAACTTTTGTGGAGCAGAACAATTTTTGCCTAGATGAAATATGTGAACTTCAAGGCTAAGTAATACAACTGATTCACATGACTCATATATTCCCTCTCTCCCTTAGCAATCACAATATTCATAGTAAGCAAAACTATGTCCTAATGATTAAAGAATTCCTGGTGAAAGATTTTGTGGATGGTGTAGACTTCCATAAACTCCACAAAACTGCAAGGAAACTGATTACATTTTTTTAAAGATCCTATCCAAAAATCCAAATCAGTTGTATTGTCTGATATAGAGCAAAGTAAAAATGAACAGGATGTTGGTAACACTTAAGTAAGGCAGCAACCTAGATATTTATCTGAGAAAACTCATTACCTCATTGCAGGTTCTGAGCTAAACTAAAAGTGTACTGGTACTAGGTTTTCTCTTTCTGCTCAGTTCCTACTATACCACTTTACCTGGTTATGTTATTTCATAATAGGGATTTTCCTTTGAAAAAAATTATTTTAGTAGCCTGTGAGATTCCTGGTAGTACTGTTCCATAGTAAAACACATCCTAACCAATATTATAAAACTATAAAATTATAGTTTAAAACAGACTAAATAAATTACCCTTTTATTTAATGAACAAAAATATTCCAAAGTTGCAGCTCAAAAATTCCTCAGAAAACTGCTTTGAACTAGTAGCAATAAATAGTCTTTATGAAACACAGACATGTAATTTCAAGATGGGCATGAAGATGGTTAGTGAATTCAGTTATATTCCCAACTTTATATACACATCTGTTGTAAGATAGGCTAGGTAAGTTGCTACATATGCTGAAGTACTTAACTAAATATAAGAAATGGGAGTAAATAAAAGTGTTGCGGGGGGGGAGGTGCAGCTTCAGCTATTCATTTTCTTTTTTCAAAATTATCTCTGGTTACTAAATTTAAGAAAATTTAACATGTTGAAGAAAAGAGAGGAACAGTTTGTAGAGAGCAAAAATATATACCAGGTTTTCAATGGGGGTTAGAGAGAGAGACAGACAGACAGACAGACTGATGAAGAGAGACAGAGACAGAGAGAGACAGAGAGACACAGACAGATACAATGTGTATGTGTTTCAGAAAAATGTAAAATTATTTTCCCTGCATATTATAAAACCAACAGAAAAGCTGCTTCTATTTCATCTAGAGCTACTGTTATACTGATAGATATTTGTATTTAGAATTTTCCACACTCCCTTTGCAGACTTTCTAAGTAAAACAACCTATGAACTTTGAACAGAGACACCTTATGTCATTTCTGATAACACCAGTTGATGTAAAAACCAACCAAAGTCAGCAACCTTGGCTTTTGCCTTGGACTGAAGGTCTTCCTGAGAAAGATACCTATGAACTGGTTAAAACTAAATGTGCTTGGGTTATGAAAACTGGGTCAATACTGCTTTAAGCTTTTGATTAAATTAACTACTTTTGAAAGCTCTCTGATCAAAGAGGCACAACTTTCTAAAAGTTTCCTCCAAACCCCATCCCATCCATCTATATGAAATTCTAATTACATTCACAAATGAGCTAAATTGTCAAAAGGAAACAAAACAAAACAAAACAAAACAAAAAAACAACGTGGGTTAGAGTAGACTGTGAGCCTGCTCTGATTTCTACCTAACCTAATCTAATGAAAAAACAAAACACATAGATTGCCCAGTGCAAGAAAGTCATTTTTGAAGTAGTGAAGGGGCAAAGCCCATTTTTCTCACAAGAAGATATTTCACTTCTTTAAGAATACATAAAAATCTAGTGAAAGTAAGGTAAAATATTGCAAGACTGAACCAAGGTGTCCCAATTATATCTCTAGTTTGATAAGGGGCTAGGAGGAAGCCACAGAAGAAACAAAAATCATGTAAGACACATGATTTAATACCTTCGACAAGTTTCAAGAGGGCCCTGGATGCAACCTTAATGGTAAAATTATTTGAATTTGTATGTGATTACAAAATTTCTGGTCATGTTGGTTACTCTCAACCTGGTTTAGCTTGTCTGCCAAGTTGGTTTACTGGAGCGCAACCACTGCTTCCACAAGCTACAGCTTTTTGGAACTACAGGTAAAAGTTGGGTGAAAGGTAGAATAGGACTTTAATTTTTTTTAAAGTCCAGTTTATATCATTCTCTCTAAATTCTTAGATTTCTAGAGAAAATCATTAAGGCATAGCCCCCAAGTCCTTATCCAAATGCCATTAGTATTTGACATTTAGCAATTCAATGTATCCCAGGATGTGGACTTTGTCCAGACTTCCTTGAGAGAGAAATAAAATTGTTAGCAATTTGGAACAGACTCAGACAGATCCAAGGGATTTTAGCTCAATCGGTCCATGTTACCTCAGTTTTCAGGCAGTAGAAGTTTCTATTCTATATCTGCAGGTGGGATGGAGCCAAAAATAGTACTGGAGCCAACTGTTTAAATTTCAATGTGACTCTATCTTGGAAACTGGCAAATGCTACAAAATCAGGGCTTTTTTTTATTGTTTTATTGACTATCTATACTAAAGAAAGCAATGAAGAAAATATTAATAATGCAAGTAAAAGTGTATGGTGCATTTTGGGAGAGGTAGGTGTTAAACATATCCATAGGAACTTATTCCAACATTAGCCATTCCTGACATTTTTGGATGTTAACTTGGATCCCTGGTGCTGAAAAGCTTGTCTGATTTTGTCCTCAAGAGGTACACACAGTAGCCAAAATGGTAAACATTATTGTAATCAGCAATATAAAACACAGATGGCTAAATAGGGTATTGATTAGGCACTTACTGTACGCCAAGCTCTGTCCTAAGTGATGGAGGCACAAATATAAACAAGATAGTTCAATCCAATCCAAGCTAAAAAATTTATATTAAGAACCTACTATGTACCATGAACTATGCCAAGCACTAGGGATACAATTAAAAAGAAAGATAGTGCCTGCCCCCATAGGAACTTACATTCTAATGGGAGAAGACAACACATTAAAGGGATGATAGGACTGAGGATAGGGAGAAAGCAATATATTTCCTGAAAAAAAAACTTATATAAATTTATAATTTTCATATTTAATTTGAATGAAACCAAAATGAAAGGAAAACAACAGTAGCTATAACCCCCTAGCTGAGGTTCAGTACATATTTCTAAATGGCCAGAGAATTTTCCCTTGGATTTCCTACTATTATCCCAAATTAAAAATGCCCTGCTTTAACATCACATTTTTTTCTTAAGCTATTTTTCTCTCTCATTTTTCCCCCCATTTTTATCAAAGGGACTATCATTTTCTCTAGTGTTCAAGCTCAAAAACTTGAAATCACCTTTTTTTTCTTCTTTATTTCCTCTGCTGTATCCAATTAGTTTAAAAGTTATGAACTTTTTTTCTTCATAATGTCAATTGAACTTTCTCCTTTTGCTCCATTCCCAGGGTCACCACCCTTGTTCATATCCCCATTACCTCATGTCTAGATAAAGACAACTTAAAGATAAAATAATATTATATTTATTAATTGGTATTTCTTCTTTTCAACCCATCCTTTTAGAAGGATAAATTACATTACAATCAAGACCAAAATATTTTAATGCCTGATTGACTTTTCATAAATTTGTATAGTCAGAAATTATTTCCATCCATAAGAATCCGGATTCCTCCCTGCCTCCCTACTCCAGCCCTCAAAGAGAATGAGAATAAATATTCTTGGAGGCAAAGTATTTGAAGTCCAGGAATACTGGTTCTGATTGTGAACTTATAATGGACTCATTAAGTATCACTGGAGAATTTACAAAACTTGATTTATATGACATTTTAACAAGCGGAACATTTTTACATTATGGGTAAAGGGAGGTAGAAGAAGAAAGGAGTTTTCTGAAAAGAAAATTTTCCAAGAAAGTTCTTTTCTCCTTTCCAAATGTTGAGGCTTCTAAGCATATTTTAAATTTCAAACACAATATAAAGATAACTTATAAGTTTGAAAAGAAATGACTGAAATAATTGAACAACCACAAACAAGATATGGGGGTTAAACTTAATTTGCCTAGCATGCGAAAGCAGATCTAAGAGCAAAGGTTGGTAGTTACAGAGATGCAAACTTTGTCTTGACATAAGGAAAAACCTCCTAATAATTAGTGCTTATCAAAAGTAAAATGAAAAACCCTTTAATAAGTCATATAATGAACATTTTTAAAGGGCTTACTACATGCAAGGCACTATGTTAATAATTCCTGAAGTTAACAAAAGAAAGAAAATAGTGGGGAAAAATCCAAGACCTTGTTCTCTAGGAGTTTACACTCTAATGGGGAAGACAACATATAAATAAATAGGCAATAATAGCATATACAGAGTAGACAGAAAGTACTGAAATGGGAGACATTAGAAGCCAAGTGCTCCATCCCTGGAGGTCTTCAAGAAAAAATTGAATAACAACTTGTTGGGGATGTTTTTGAAGGGACTATTGTTCAGATAAACTAAACTAGATGGCCTCTGAGGTCCCTTCCAATTCTGAGACACTGGAAAATAAAAAGAAAGTATCTCTACTGATAAATGAATTGGTACATTCTGATGAAAACAGTGAAGCCAAAAAATTTCCAATTCCACCTACCAACTAAAGTTAAATGTGGAAGACATTGAAGAGACATGAATCATCCAGAGACAAAATTCTTTTATCACTGGCATTCATAAATGAAGAGGGAATTACAACGATAAAATCTTTGAGTCAGGAGGGAGAAGTCATCTAAGATGATTATTTTAATAAAATCAAAGTGTACCCAAACCCTTTAGAAAATTAATTGAGCAATATAACAATTACAGCTTAGCTTGAGCTTTGAAGCACATTATAATCTGTTAATAGTCAAGAACTTAACTATAACATTACACATTTCACTTCACTATCATAAGAATCTTAGATACTGGTTGAAAAAGAAACAATTGTGAAGCAGGGAGGTGAGAATTACTACTCTATAACTGTTGTGCTCTAAATATATATATTGTATATAATAATTTTCAAAGTGTCATCTTCCAAACATTTGACTTCAGTCTGAATGTGAACTTTCAGGATTTTCATTCATATTTTTCCAAGAGAACATCAAGTAGTGACAAGCACTAACAGCTGGTAAAAAGAGTACAATAGAAAAATATGGAATTAAATGTTTTTTAATTAAAATTTATCTTCTATAAAAGTAATGACTAGTGATGATATAGTCCTATTCATAGAATACCCAAAATATGAGTTAATATTTTTCAACAAGAAAAATATAGTTTTATCATTTTAAAAAATCACTTCTTTTCTTTCTCTTCTATATTTCATTTAGTAAAAGGAGAATAGTTTCTTGTAGCAAAACAGCAAACAGAGGCCTCCGCTTGACTTTAGAAGGCTCACCATCATTTACTTTTGATGTTTTTGTTAATCATTATTTTATTTGTTACTTTTATTGGTTTCAGGGAACACTGAAAAGCAGACAAAACTGCCATATTTCAAGAGGTAGTTTTATGTGGAATGAAGAACAATTGGGTTCTCAAGCAGTGAGACATGCTACTGGGTAAACACTTAATTGCTTAGTTACCAATTAACCTGGAAGGAAAAAACTTTTCATGACTTTTTTTGATCACTTCTTTAATTCCTCTTGCCAGTATAAGGTATGTATTTCATTTAATTTCATTTCCTCTAATAGTATTTACTACGATGCTTTACTAATAATGAACAATGATTTACTAATAATCCCCTTTGAATGCCTTCAGTAGGAAAATTAATTTAAAAAATCATCATATACCCTTTCCCACACTGCTTAAAACTTCAGTTGCAAAATTTTGGTTTTACTTTTCTTCAGCAATTCTCCAGGGAACAGTTCAGTGGTGCAATGGATACAGTGCTGGTCCTGGAGTCAGGAAGACCTGACTTTAAATCTGGCCTCAGATATTTATGAGCTGCATGAGTCTAGGCAAATCACGAATCTCTTTGCCTTAGTTTCCTCCTATGTAAAATGAGTCAGAGAAGGAAATGGCAAGCCACACTCAAGCATCTTTGCCAAGAAAACCCCAAAGGGGTCACTCAAAGTTAGAAACAACCGAACAACAACAACAACAACAGAATATGGATCTGTGTTTAACCCAGGATTATCTTCCTTAACAGGCCCTATTTTACATGGCAATTTCATTTGTTTAAAACTTTAAATGATACGTTTGTGATATGACACCCAAACCTGTATTTCCAACCCCAATCTCTTTCTAAAGTTCAAGTCCTGCATCTCTTCTTGACAGTTTCCACTTACATCCTAGACTCACATCTCAAATCAATATGTCCAGAATTAATTTTCTTTCTCTCCAAAATCTGCTCCTTTTCCTGACTTCATTATTTTTCTCAGAAATACCTCTACTGGTATTATTGCTGACTTTCCCCTTCCCTCCTACTATATCAAATCAGGAATCGTGTTCTGTTGATTCTTTTGTTAATTCTTCCCTTGTATCTGCCCCAGGTACAGACCACTTACTATCTATGCATGAATAATTGCTAAGCTAATTCTTCTAGTCTTCACTCTCCACCCCTTCTAATGCATGCTGCCAAACAATCTTCTTGATGTATCAATCCAATGAGATCATTCTTCTGCTCAAAGCCTTTCAATGGTTCTCTATTGCCTATGGAATTTAATTAAACTTCTGGGCCAGATCTCAGTGGCCTTCCCCAATCAGGAACCTCCCTCTCTTTCTAGCCTTCTCTCCCACTATCTTCATGTACTCCATATCTTCATGTACTCCACACATGTGTGTTAAGTTCCATCCCGCTCTCTGACTCCATTTGAGGTTTTCTTGGCAAAGATACTAGAGTGGTTTGCCATTTCCTTCTCTGGCTCATTTTTACAGATGAAGAAACTGAGGCCAACAGGGGTAAGTGACTGGTCCACGGTCACCGATTTGGCTAGATTTGAACTTGGGAAGATGAATCTTCTTGAATTCAGGCTTGGCACTCTATATCCACTGGTCTACCTGGACTAACTGAATTGACTTCAACTTTCCCTTCTAGCACTTAGCATAGAGTAGATGATTAATAAATGTTTAGACTGACTTCCTTATTCTGCATCCTATGTCTGGAATGTATTCCTTGATCTATTCCTAGAACCATTCTCTCCATCCTCTCTCTTTTTTTTATCCCCTCATTTTCCATCTTGGAGTGAATACTCTGTACTGGCAATTGAGGTTAGGTGACTTGCCCAGGATTATACAGTTAGGAGGTATTTGAGGCCAAATATGAACTCAGGACCTTCTGTCTGTAGCCCTGGCTCTCAATTCACTAAGCCAAGTTACCTCCTTCTCTATTGATTCTTAGCCATTCTTTAAAACCCAACTCAAATGTCACCTCCTCCACGAAATTCTTCTTGATCAGCCCAAACATCAATAATCTTTGCTTCTTTTAGATTTCACACTGAAGTCAATTCAATAAATATTTATGGAGTGCCTGCTGTTTGCAGAGCACTGAGCTAGACACTGGAGTTGGGGAATACAAAGTTTACAAAGGACAAAGTTCACAACTTTGTGGACACTTAACAGTCTCTAGTGAAAGTTATAACATATATTTAACCCTCCCCCCTCACTTTTAAGTACTTATATATTAAATTGCATTACTGACTGTGAATTAATGTGAAACATTATGAATATTTTTCATACACAGAAGAATAATTGAATGTTTCATCAAAATAGCACTTAAAACATCTTTCCCTTTAACTAGTTTCTAATCCAATATTTCTTTCAAAAAAAGTCAATGAATTGCTCTTTGGATGCTATCAACAATTTCTTTCCCCTGTGTCTCAGGCCAACTCACCCATTCTGAGCCAACAGGAAAACTGGGGAATAATTTTATTGGCTTGATTTCATTAGAAATTATGGTCATAAGTTAACCTCCTAACCTTTTTAATAATATCACTTACGAAATTCTTTATAACACAAATCCCTTCTCAGCACAGTCTCAAGTTAACTTGGAGAAACAAAGCAATCAACTCAAAGTAATATATACAACAAAATCTTGCTAGCTGTCCTTGATAAAAACAATCCCTCCCACCCCCACAGGAGATACTTATACATACCCCACATACAGATATAGTCTACAAAATCTCCTAGAAATAAGTCTAAAAAAAATTCTCTTAAGGGAATTATTTGAGAGGAAAAACATGTCCCTGCAGTTTTCTTAGGATATGGCAAGGAATAACAAATTAGAGTGCTACATTGGAAGTCAGGAAATAAAGAAGAGTTGGTACATTAGAGTCAGGAAGACCAAGGTTCAAATTAAAGTCCTGTCTCTAATATTTAAAAATTGCTGTGTAACAATGTAACCTGTTTGGCTCAGTTTCCTCATTTGTAAAATGAGCTGGAAAAGGAAATGGTAAATCATTCCTTTACCTCTGCCAAGAAAAGCCCAAATGGAATCATGAGGAGTTGGACATGACAGAAAAAAAGACTAAATAGCAGCAACAAGTGTAACCACGGACAAGTCACTTAACCCCTCTGAGTCTCAATTTCCTTATCTGATAAATGGAGTTTAATATCTAGAGTTCTTATAAGATTTTTTACAAATAAGATAATGTATGTAAAACATTTTATACACTTTAAAAATATGTGTGTGTATGTATACACTTATTTAGGACCCAATAGTTACATATATCAAAGTATAAAAACATAAGGAAGAATTAGAAAATAATTTGATTAAAAAATCAAATAGACGAGAACTTATAAATTCAAATGATCATTATTTTTTTCCAAATTGTCACCTGGGGAGGTTATCTGCTTCAAGCATTCTTAGCTTGTTGGTTTTAAATTTTATTTTTGTTAATTTAAAAATTATTTTTGTTAATAATCAGTCATGACTGATGAGTTAGGTAAAATAATCACGTTATATAACATCAATTTTGATTTAAAATATTCTCATAATTGCAATGACATAAACTACAACAAATACTATATAAATATAATAATACAGCTCAGTCTTGAAGAAGAGATGAGAAAATGAACCTATAGAACAGAATAATGTCACGTTGTCAGACACCATTGGCATATTGTATAGTTTTCCTAAAATGTTTTCTCCATCTTTTCCTGTTTTTATTATTTTTATTATAATTTCTATATTCACTGGCTAGGCAGTGAGCTAGATATTTGTTCTATACATATATGTCCAATAACATGGTATCTCCAGCAATTTGGATCATCTAAGTTAGATGCTATTGCTATGCTCTGAATAGACTGTGTGCATGTGAGTTCTGTTTGTTTTGTACACATGTAAGTCTTTTTTAAAGAGAAAGTTATAAGTTTCTTGAAGGCAGAAACCAATGAGAACTTTTCTATTCTCTTCAGAACCAGCAAAGATTTCTCTGCCCTTAGAAGCCACTTAATCAATATTTATTCAGTAAGAATGAGCAGGTGCTAAATACTTGTTGACTAGCTGTTGAAAGAAAACTCTAATTTTATTTATACAATAAGTACACAATTAAAGCTTAACAATAAAAACCACTATTCTTATTTGTGATCCAAAATATTCTTTGAACTTTAATGAACAGGTTTAGGTTGCCTAAAATTCTAGTGCTATTCCTATAGTCCAGACTAAAACCAAATAAGAAAAGGAATGCAGGGAAGCTGTTTCCTGAACTTAAAGGAGCAAGCCCTCCTTACCTCCAACATTGTGGGCGGGTCTTATAGGGGGACATGATTACTATCAAGATTGGCAAGCATAGATTAGCTGTCATATGCATCATTGGGAATTATCACTTCTAGATCAAAGTTCCATTGGAGTAACCTATTACCTAAGGACTATGGTGCCTCCTATTTCTATTCTTTTGTCACAATCACGTAGATCATGGCTGTTAGGGAATGCTCTTCCGCCTGCCATGAACCCCACTTTAACTGAAGAAACTTTGGAAATGATTCCCTAATAGTTTCTGCTTATTCCTCTTGCCCCCAAAAGTCAAATCTGAAATACTAGGATTGGTATAGAACCCTGATTCTTCCTCTTGAAACAGTGCTTTGATATCCTCTGGAGCTAGATACAAAGGAATTCTCCTTTAGGTCAATTTTTTTTTTCCCCTACAGCTTCCCGAAGAAGGAAACAATTCTTGCCTCATATACCACAATGAGGATGCCTGAGTCACTTTCAGGCCTCATTTTTCCATTACTTTAGGAAGAAGGGACAGAGTCAGCATCCCTACAACTCACCTCCACAGTCCAAACCTAGAAGAAAATTGATTTGGAATCTCAGCTCTGAGCCTGGCTGTGTAATGGCAGCACAGGCAGGTGGGGCCCCCAAAGCTTCAGGAGACCCTGTCAATCAGTAACAATGAGCTAGGCAAGAAGAGCAGAACTACCCAGTCTTATCATTTAACCTTTCTGTTATCCTTTTTGGGGAAGTTGGATTCAAGCTAAAAAAAATATTTAAAAAGAGGAAAAGGAGACAAGCCTCTTACGCTTTCTCAGCAAGATTGAACAAAGTGGAAGATAACAGGAATACGACGTTGATAAATCTAAAACTACAAGTTAAAAAATAGGTGACCCCTGTTTATCTTTTTTTTTTTTTTTTAAAGCTGCCCAGTGTTCCAGTAAATGGGATATCAGGAGTCTCCCCTGGGTCATGTGATGACAGGCAGCTATCTGTTGTCCACTGACATGGTATGTAAATGAACTCAGTCACCCCCTGGGGTTTTCCCCTTTCCTTTCCCTGCTCTCCACTGAGGACATATACTCATAGGGAGTAACTGGCTGAAGTTTGCTCTGTACTTTTGGAGCAGGCAAAAAGCCAAGCTTCAGACACAATGGCTGGATTCAGTTTTACAAGCAAACACTGGAACAGCATTCACCCTCATACGGGAAGAATGCTTCCAATCATAACTAGCAGGAAATCCAATTCAACACCAGGGTGTGTCATCACTTAATTCACCAGGAGTAGCCTTTACACCTTTAATAAAGTCTCTTAGAAGTAAAAGCTTCCTGCTACAAGAGGCTCACACCTGAAGTACTGTTAGAAATGCAAGCTGTTAGAAAGAGGGGGTGGAAGGGATTGGAACTACTTTACATGAGTCCTGAGTAGTGAAGCTCATTGTTTTTTTCTCCTTCAGAAACATTCAATTTTGGAAGAGGTTAGTTTACCATTATTTTCACCACCATCCTCAACCCCATCTTACATCATCTGCAATCATGAACTCTCTCACAAAGTTGTTCTCCAAGTAAACCAAATTATTAATAATATGAAAAGAGCTTCTAGTTCTTCGGGGAATTAAGAGAAGAACATATACTTTAAACCAGGAACTACAAAGAGACCTGGATTGAAGCCAATAATCCCTTGATATGCACAGCTTGTTCATTCTGGAGGCTGGCGAGAATTCCAGTGGGTCACTCTTAGCAATCAGAGCTCCAAGCTTGATGGACCCAGAAGCCAGAGGAGAAATTCTAGGACTAAATGGACCTGGGCTCCTTTCACTATCCCTTGCCATCTAAGAGGAGTCCTGGTTGTTTGAGCTTGGCACATAGTAGGGTCTTAATAAAGGCTGGTTGGATGCATTAATTGGGTAGGGTGGCGCCACCCCAGTGTTAATGCTAACCCAGAGAGGATGACATGATAACATTGGTGTCAGAATGACCGGCTCCTCCTTCCCATTCCAATCTGGTCCTTAGCTCATAATTGCTGCTTGCTACATTAAACAACACACTCATTTGTCCATTTTGAAAAGCTTTTAAGCCAAAAACAGGAAGGCATTATAAAACTAGTAGTCATGGAGCAGTTTATCCTAAAACATAAGGAGTGGAGAGGGGAAGAGGGGGATCCTTGTATCCCAAAAGATGTTAATTTATAAACATTTCTACTGTTGTGCCAAAAAGGGGCAGTAGAGTAGAAACAGTATTAGATTTTGCAGAAAGGAGTAGCTAGCCCCTTTGAATCTCTATTCTGATGCTAGCTTGTGACAGTAGCTTAAGCCATTTAACTTACTTGAGTCTCAGTTTCTTCATTCATGAAATAAAGATAATTCTTATTCTACCTAATTCACAGGATTCTTGCAAGGAAAGTATATCTTAAAACTTAAAGCAGATAAAATATGTAGTTATTGGGTAGACCCTCTATGGAATATATTTTGAAGGACATAGACAGGATTTAGACAGGATGAAAATGCATTATGATCACCATTGACAGAGAAAATATCTATGCACATGAATTCCTGTATCCATCAATATAAATAAAAAGTCTTCTAACTAGCTTTTTGCCTTTACTCTATTTCCTCTTTAATTCAAATTCTTGCTACTAAAGACTAATCTTTTCTTTGCAGAAACCTTCAAACTGCTTTCACTGACATTCAAGGTTCTTTATAATATGGTAACATTGTTTTCCCAGCCTTATTTCATATTACTTCCCTACTATATACTTTACAGTCCAGCCAAATGGAACTATCTGTGACCCATCCTCATTCATACCCTATGTTCTTCTGCGATATCATTAATACCATTTTTCAATTCTTCAATTGCTGGATTTGTACCAAATTTTTATGCCCAACTCAAATTTCTCTTTTCCTAATTGGCAATGATCTCTTTCTTTCCTGCCACCCATGAGCTTTGTTTTTTAATCTCTGAAACAACTACTTGTGGCTGTTTTTGTCCTCAAGTTGTTTCAGTCATGTCAGACTCTTTTTAACCCATCTGAGGTTGACTTTGAATGCAGGTCTTCCTGACTCCAGGATCAATGCTTTAAGCATCTTGCTACCTAACTGCCATTTATTGAATGAAATGTATACATGAATGAATCCAAAGTCAAATTCTTCTTTGAGTGGGTTGATCTCCAAATACTTTTCATCCCACAAATCCTGTGATTTTGAATGAAATCAAGAGTCCTATGCAAATGAATTTAGAAAAGCTGGCTATCTCCTATTTGCTATTTCATAAAGAAAAAAAAATTCTAGTCACATTTGAATTTTTCAAAAGGGAAAGATGACCAATCTCCTTAATGAACACAGATGCAAAAATCTTAAACAGAATACTAGGGAAAAGACTCCAGCAAGTGATCACAAGCGTTATTCATTATGATCGGGTGGGATTTATACCAGGAATGCAAGGATGGTTCAACATGAGGAAAACTATTCACATAATTGACCATATCATCAATCGAACAAACAAAAACCACATGATTATCTCAACAGATGCTGAAAAAGCCTTTGACAAAATACAACACCCATTCCTATTGAAAACACTAGAAAGTATAGGAATAGAAGGACCTTTCCTAAAAATAATAAACAGTATATATCTAAAACCATCAACAAGCATCATATGCAATGGGGATAAATTAGGAGCCTTCCCAATAAGATCAGGAGTGAAACAAGGATTCCCATTATCACCTCTATTATTTAACATTGTACTAGAAACACTAGCAGTAGCAATTAGAGAAGAAAAAGAAATTGAAGGTATTAAAACAGGCAATGAGGAGAATAAGCTATCACTCCTTGCAGATGATATGATGGTCTACTTAAAAAATTCATAGAGAATCAACTAAAAAGCTAGTAGAAATAATCAACAACTTTAGCAAAGTTGCAGGATACAAAATCAATGCACATAAATCATCAGCATTTCTATATATTTCCAACACATCACAGCAGCAAGAGGTAGAAAGAGAAACATCATTTAAAATCACAATATAATATAAAATTATATTATAATATAATATAAAATATAAATATAAAATATATACTTTATATAAAATATAAAATACTTAGGACAATATAAAATACTTAGGAATCTATCTACCAAAACAAACACAGGAATTATACGAAAACAACTACAAAACACTTTCCAAACAATTAAAACTAGATCTAAACAATTGGAAAAACATTGATTGCTCATGGGTAGGATGAGCAAGCATAATAAAAATGATCATTCTACCGAAATTAATTTACCTATTTAGTGTCATACTTATCAAACTATCAAAAAATTTTTTTACTGAATTAGAAAAAACTATAACAAATTTCATTTGGAAGACCAAAAGATCAAGAACATCAAGGGAAATAATGAAAAAAAACATGTGAAGGAAGGTGGCCTAGCAGTACCAAATATTAAACTATACTATAAAGCAGTGGTCATCAAAACAATATGGTACTGGCTAAGAGACAGAAGGGAGGATCAATGGAATAGACTTGGGGTAAATGACATCAGCAAGACAGTGTATGATAAACCCAAAAGAGCTCAACTTTTGGGACAAAAATCCACTATTTGACAAAAACTGTTGGGAAAATTGGAAAAAAATATGGGAGAGATTAGGTTTAGATCAACATCTCACACCCTACACCAAGATAAATTCAGAATGGGTGAATGACTTAAATATAAAGAGAGAAACTATAAATAAGTTAAGTGAACACAGAATAGTAAGCTTATCAGATCTATGGAAAGGGAAAATTTTAAAACCAAGTAAGAGTTAGAAAAAATTACAATATGTAAAATAAATGATTTTGATTATATTAAATTAAAACGGTTTTGTACAAACAAAAACAATGCAACCAGAATCAGAAGGGAAACAACAAACTGGGAAAAAATCTTTATAAAAAAAAAAACTCTGACAGGGGTCTAATTACTCAAATATATAAGGAGCTAAATCAAGTGTATTAAAAATCAAGCCATTTCCCAATTGATAAATGGGCAAGGGACATGAATAGGCAATTTTCAGATAAAGAAATCAAAACTATCAATAAGCACATGACAAAGTGTTCTAAATCTCTAATAATTAGAGAAATGCAAATCAAAACAACTCTGAGGTACCACCTCACACCTAGCCGATTGGCTAAAATGACAGCAGGGGAGAGTAATGAATGTTGGAGGGGATGTGGCAAAATTGGGACATTAATGCATTGCTGGTGGAGTTGTGAACTGATCCAACGATTCTGGATGGCAATTTGGAACTATGCCCAAAGAGTGCTAAAAGACTGCCTGCCCTTTGATCCAGCCATACCATTACTGGGTTTGTACCCCAAAGAGATCATAGATAAAAAGACTTGTACAAAAACATTTATAGCCGTGCTTTTTGTGGTGGCAAAAAACTAGAAAACGATGATCTGCCCTTCAATTGGGGAATGGGCTGAACAAATTGTGGTATATGCTGGTGACAGAATACTATTGTGCTCAAAGGAATAATAAACTGGAGGAATTCCATGTGAATTGAAAAGACCTCCAGGAATTGATGCAGAGTGAAAGGAGCAAAACCAGGAGAACATTGTACACAGAGACTAATACACTGTGGTAAAATTGAATGTAATGGACTTCTGTACTAGCAGCAATGCAATGACCCAGGACAATTCTGAGGGATTTATGGAAGAGAAAGCTACCCACAATCTGAGGAAGAACTACAGGAGTTGAAACACAGAAGAAAAACAACTGCTTGAACACATGGGTTGAGGCGGACATGATTGGGGATGTAGACTCGAAACTACCACACCAATGCAACTATCAATAATATGTAAATAAGTCTTGATTGATGACACATGTTAAAACCAGTGGAAATGTGCGTTGGATATGAGTGGGGTAAAGGGGAGGTGAAGGGGAAAGTAAAAACATGAATCAAGTAACCATGGAAAATTTTTCTAAAAAAATAAAATATTTAAATCTTAAAAAAAAAAAGGGAAAGACAAAGCTATTACCACTTCTCTAGGTTGTAGGAAAGCAGAGGACTCCAAGCCTCTAATAAGCCTTTATGAAAGCTGTCAGAAATTAAAAGTCCAAATTAAGAGAGAATAATTTGGGGAAAAAATGTATATACCACAACTCCCTCTCCCACCCAAGAACTTGGTACTTTGACAGCAGATTCAACAAACTGAGAATAAAATGACACAAAAGGAGAAGTGGAACTTCAGGAGGGTGCATTGTTAAATACCTTTAAAGAGCTAACTGATTCATTAAAATATACAGTAACACCTAGGAATTTCCACGAGAAATCCTGCAATTATATAAAAAGGCCTGTCAGGGTAACCCCTCAGGTCCCTGAGTATTCTGTGAGTTTTCTCCTAGCACACATATATAATTTAGAGAGGGGGGTGCTGGGAGGGTTATGACTAATTCAAAAGCAGACTCTAAGGTGTTCATTATTCCATAAGCAGGGGAATCTATGAGTTTTTGTTCTGGCCATGGGATTTACATTCATGGCATCAAGCCCAATAAAAACCTGCTCTACGGCTATGAATATATGCCCCATGACAGAGAATGGGGAAGGGCACTTGGTAGTATTTAGTTAAGACAAAGTGGGAAGAGCTGTGACCAAGTTTCTTTTAAGAAACCAGGAAACTGGCACCATGTAATTCAGATGAAAAGTCCTGAGAGCTTCAGTACACAGTGCGATGTAACTCTCCAATTCAGTCTATTTTGAAAGCAGTATTTTAAAATAGGAGTTGGGCTTTGCTGTTGTTTTTTAAAAGTATGTATAGGCAAAAACATCAGGTAGTTAAATTCAGAAATTAAATATGATTTACAATCTGGCCTAGACACAAAACACTATTATTAGGAGAATAAATTTGTGACAAAGAAAACCAATTACATATTACATGTGAGTTTTTTGTGTGTAAAGTGATATATAAGTTCTGTCTCCCCTTAGCACAAAGTGGGAACTTTGAAATATAAATGTTAAGAGTCAAGAAAAACCCAGAAAGGTAAATTTCTTTGAGCAATTAGAAGGGGCTAAATAAAATGAAGTAATATTAACAATTTAATAGGAGGAGAATAAACACATGCCCTTTGAGAACCTTTCTACCTTCAAAGAGTTTGGTGGGAGGTAAATAAAAAAAGCAGAAGATCTGGATTAGTTATGTTTTGAGGGTCTGAAGAGGGAAAAGAAAAAGGAAGGCAAAAGGAATACATTAGTGCAGAAAGGAGGAAAAAGGGGTAGAATTTATGTCTCATAACTGGAATGTATGAGAAGAAGAGCAGGCAAACAGGGGAAGAACTGGGTAAAAGAGTAGGGAACAGGGATATCAGATGAGTCTCAATCTTATAATCAAAAGAACAAAAAGGCTTAAACCTACAGACACAATGCAGAAGTTATGCTCCAATAACACTGAAACTTTTTTTTAATTAACAGAAGAGAGCAGGAGAAAGGAAGCACAGACAAGTGTACTTCATACAGATTCTGAAAGTATTAGTAGAATTGTTTTTGTAGTTTAAAAAATCCCCCAAAATTGTATGAAATATAGATTTAGAGTTTCATATACAATCTTCTGTATTCTAATATGCATATGAAAAACCTTTTTCAGGCTTAAGTTCAGTATAGATTAACATTTTATATAAAAATTGAATATAAACTCCTTGAGGACAGGGATTCCTTTTCTTTTGCCAAGGTATCCCTAGTGCTGAGAAAAATGTCTGATACACAGTTGATATTTAATGAATGCATGCTGCTTGGCTAATAATAGGGGAAAAAAACAAGTACCATTTCACAGTCTATTCTAATTTTAAATTACTCATTTTAATAAAAGCAAGCAAAGAAAAAAACATTGCAAAAACAGAGTGCCCAGAGTGTGCATTCATTTCATTATGTAGGAGCACTTACTATATTTACTTTAATTGCATCAGAAATTTCACTGTTTTATATACACACACATTTATCCAGACTTATGATTAAAAAGAGAACTCCTGGACAGGAGAATTCCTCCACATATGATAATGTCAAAATTTTATAGTCTCAAGAGACTAGGGAA
This sequence comes from Gracilinanus agilis, assembly GCF_016433145.1. NCBI lineage: Eukaryota > Metazoa > Chordata > Mammalia > Didelphimorphia > Didelphidae > Gracilinanus > Gracilinanus agilis. Next base: position 524,585,882 of record NC_058130.1, read on the forward strand.
TGGAGAAGCTAATCAATCAATAAACATTTATTAAGGGATGACTACGGTGCTAAGTGCTTGGAACACAGAGAAAAGCCAAAATAATCTCTGACCTCAGGGAACACACATTCTAACTGAAAATATGACATTTATATTTTTAATGAGGTACGCACAAAATATAGACAGAGTAGATGGAAGGTAATTTAATGGGAAGCGGGGAGGGGAAGAATAGGGTAGTGGGAAGGCACTAATAGGGAAAACAGTCATATCCTCTTGCAGAAGTTGGAATTTGATCCAATTTTGAAGAAATCCAAGTAAAACTAAGGATTTAATATTTGACCTTAGAGAGAAAAAGGTGGTCACTGGAGCTCATTAACTAGATGGTGGTGACATGGCCAAATACTACATTTTTTAAAAACTACATTGGTGGCCAAGTAGAAGATGGATTGGAGAAGGGAGAGATTTGAGGCAGAGAGGACAACTAGAAGACTCTTGCAATAGTCCAAGAATGAAATGGTGAAAGGAACTCATACCAGTGATGTTACAAAGATAGAGAAGACAAAACGTATCCACAGCGCATATACTGTACATATGGGGTAAGTGAGAATGACGAGTCAAGGACAACATCAAAGACTTGGCGCAACTAAGAGGATGGAGGGGTCCTTAACAATAATAAGAAAGTTGAGAAGGGAGAAAGATAATAAGTTAAACTCTATTTGGGACATATTTAGTTTGGAATTCCTAAAAGTCATAAAGTTCCAGATGTTCAAAAGGCAATTGGTGATGTATTATTCTAACTCAGAAAAAAGACTACAAATCTGAGAATTATCTGCATAGAGATGATAACATGCTCATGGGAAATGATGATACTAGTAAGGGAGGAATATAGAGGAAAGGAGAAAAGGGCCTAAGACAGAATGAATTTACCCAAGATTATACAGCCAGTAGAATCCTTGCCTTCAGAGGCAAGATTTGAACCTGAATCTTTCTAACTATGTCACATGGGGGAGGGAGGGCAGAAAGAGAGACAAGGTGGAGGAAAAAATTTAAATTTTTCTTAATACTAACAACTGAACCTGAGATACTATAGGAAGGCTATAATTATAGCCATAATTATACCTGAAAACAAGACAAATGTTAAAGAAGTAGAAATAACAAGAAACCATTCTGTTACTTTTAGCAAATATGATCATTCACACATTATTACTTTAATAGCCATTTCTATAAAGAGTGTGAGGGTGGATTGAGATCAAGGAAGAATGGGAGAAAATTACATGGAATTATACTTTCCTACCATCCCTTTAACACTTGCCATTTTCTTCTTTTTTTCCCTTAGCTTTATCAATCTGATGGGTGTAATATTTGAAAAAACAAAAACATATTTTAAAATATTCTGCCCCAAAATGTAAAATAAAAGGAAAGAAGAAGAGAAATATCTAAAGGTAAGGCTATGAGCAAATACATAAATATATTCAAGGTAAATGTTGTAATAACTAGAAACAAACAAAAATATTTATTAAAGACAATAACTACCAGAGAAGATTAACTTAGTCCTGGAATTCCTTTGCTGTCAATCCCTACTTCTTTCATAATAAAACAAAGAGAAAGTTATACTTTCCCTGCAGCTAAGGACATTGTCTCTCATTAATATGAAAAACAAATTATTAATAGGAAAGTACTTCCCCATTCCAATTTCATGGCCTATATTTTCATCCACAACACACAAACTGGAGTGGTCCCAAATACAGAATGTACCAGTAGAGAGAAGGAAAAAATGTCTGAGTATCATTCCTGCTATCTTCCTCTTGAGTTATGTACTTTGACAGCAACCCATTCCTTAACGGCCAAGACAGAGTGTTCTGTTTTTAATCCGTTATTCATTCTTATACAGTGATAGCAGTTAATAATCATAGGATTTTAGAATTCCAAGGAACCTTAATGATAGAAAAATAAAACTTTTGTAGCAAGTATATCTTTATTTCATTTGCCAAAAAGACTACAACGAAGCCCTCTCATTAAAGGGTCAATGAGGTGTTTCCAAGGGGATTCTTACTATTCCACATAGTCTAAAATTCTTCCAGGACCACCATTCAGTAGTATACAAGAAGGGCCTCAAATAGCTACATGGATTGTGTCCAAATTAACTCTAATGTGAGACTCCAGTCATAGGAATCTCTGAAGTCACATGACTTGGATAATATTCAGTGTTGAAATGCCACAAATGCTATGTTTCCCTCCAAAGAAGAGAAGCCTCTTTATTTCACTTCAGGGCAAGGCATGTTCAGGAAGTCATGTCAAGTAATTGGTGCAATGTGATATAATATACAAAAAACAATGCCCTAAAGAAAGTAAGCTACAGTTCTCCAGCCACCATTTGCAAGGACACTTTTTTGGAAAACCAGAGATTTGTGATTATCAGAGCCTAGTATATGGCCAATACTATCAGAGCCCAAGAAACTAACCCCAGTACATTCAGGACAGGCCATTTCTCGTTTAGTTCCTGACAGAACCCCAGAACCCAGACAGCCACACAGAGGTCACAAGTGGATTCAATTAATAAGAAGGGATTTCTGTATCTAAAGGTGATTTCTTTTTCCTTTTAGTCAGCATACCAGAATGCAGATACACTGACAAGTCAACAAAGAAGATAGTTACTAGAGACTGTAGCAGCCTTTCTCAAGATACTCAGTGGTTAGATGGGAAAAGTTTAGAAATCCTAAAGGATGAAATAACTGGGGTTAGAGGTGCATTTTATGAAGTAAACAGATAGGAAAATGGTATGCTAGAACAAGAGCTGGAATTCTGGACCACAGCTTAAAATATGTGAATGATGGGTCCTTGGCCAGGGATGCAATTTATCTGAGGAGGGCTATTAAAAATACATTTGCCTAGAATCATGCAAATATGATCCAGGAGGTTGTAAATTGAAAAGACAAGGGGAGAAAGAGAAATGTTTGTACACTTCTGCCAAGTCAGTTACCACAGTGAGTAGCAGGTACAACATAGGTAGGAAAACAGCTGGAAAATACCATAAATCATGAAGTCCAATATCCAAGAAAAGAACTAGCAATAAAATCCTTGACTTCAGATACTTAGGTAAAAATATGGGCAATAAGGCAATGTTGGGATCTTAATATAAAGGGAAAATTTTTATCGCAGAGGAAAAAGTATGCTACTAGATAGAATGAAACGCAGGACTGGAATATGATGATGCTAGAAGGATATATACCTTAAGTCACAGATCAGAAATCTATATTGTTTAAAAGATTCTTAGGAGTCATTTTCAATCCAAACATTTATTTTAGAGATGGGGAAACCAAGGACTAAGGAAGCTATGGGACTTACTCATGGTCCCACTAACACAATAGGGTTTTGAATGTGTGTTCTCTGACTTCTAACCCATTGCACTCTTTCCACTGAACTATAATGACTTTGTATTGTTTTTAAATTTTTAAATTTTTTTTTATCACCTTTATTTCCAAATATATCCTTCCCCTCCCCAGTGAGTCACCCTTTTCAACAAAGAATTAAATAGAAAAAAAAAATAAAGCAGTTCAATGAATTTACCAAAATGGTTGTTTAGCCATCTTTCAGTTGTGTCTGATTCTTCAAGACCCCATTTGGGGTTTTCTAGGCAAAGATACTGAAGTAGTTTGTCATTTCCATCTCCAGATCATTTTACATAAGAGGAAACTGAGGCAAACAGGGTTAAGAGACCTGCCTGGGGTCACCACACAGCTACTAAGTGTCTGAGGGTGGATTTGAATTCAAGGCTTTTTGATTCCAGGCCCAGGACCCTATCCATTGCACCACCTGGCTGTTCATATATTTGTCCAGTATATGTAATACTTCGTGCCCCTACAACCCCACCCTAACAAAGAAGGTAAAAGGGTTTATTTTCTCCTCTCTTCTTTGAGGTCTTGCTTAGTCATTTATGCTATTGTGGTCATAAACACTAATATTTTTTATTTTGTTTCTTTTGTTCTCCTCTTCTTTATATGCCCTACTTTGTTCATAAAAGTCTTCCTATTTTTCTCTAAATTCTTCATTTTTCCATATTGTAGCATGGAAATATTCCCAACGTATTCATGGACCACAATTTATTTAGCCATTTCTCTATCAATGGGCATCAATTTTATTTCCAGAGTTTACTATTCAGTGTTTCCTATAATTTTCTATCACAAAAAGTACTATAATATTCTTATGCTTTACTTAGATAGTATCATATTATTATATTATTAATATAAATACTCAACAACATATTATAATATATTGACATATGATATTAATAACAATTAGATTATTAGATTGTAGACCTTAATTAGTTATGAGCAAATCCAAAAAGGGAAGTATGATAGATTATATTTGGCAAACATTAATTGGAGTAACAGACAGAAAGAATATTGTTGAGGTCACATAAATTATAGAAAACCTCAGAAAAACAAAAATAACCAGTTTGGAATGCTGATACAGGGATATGATATGCTCATGATATTGGAAATCCATTACACAGACATCTAGAGGAATTTCCCCTGACAAAAGTAGAAGAGATAAAAAATTCTTGGTTGGTGTTAATCATAATTATATCCTTCAAAATGTAGATTAAGTTACAAGGAAAATTACTGTTCTGGATCTGCATCCAACCAACTAATAAGCAGAAGTAAAAATGATGGAACCTTGGGGGGGAAGAGACCGGTAGACCCTAGAATTCATAATAAATTATGAGAATTGTGGGTATAGCTGAACCCTAAGCATAAATTTTGGCAGGCCAGATATCAAAGGTTCAGAAAAAAACAAGTAGGATAATCAGACCTAAAATTCAAAAGAAAAGTCTAAAAAATTGGCCCAGAGGGGTGAGAAGCTCTTTAAAATACACAAGGACAAATACAAAAATTTCCATGAGGAAGAAAAAGAGAAGCTGTATGAAGAGGACAATACGGGTACACAGGAAATGCATCAACAATCTTAGGCCTTAAAGAAGAAGAAAGGAAGGATTGGCAATGAAGAGTGTCATAGTTGGGTAAAAATAACATCAGGATTGAAAATGCCCAGAATGAAGTAAGGCTAACCATAAGTAAGAACAAAAAAAAAAAAAAAAAAAAAAAAGAAAAGAAAGAAAAAAAAAAGAAATTTTTTAGTTTTCTTGGTAGTTAGAAGAAACTCAAAAAGGAGACAAAAATGCTGGCCAGGGTGGCTGGGACAATGATAATGGAACACGGTGAGAAGGTAAAACTACTAAATTTATATTTCTCATCTGTTTTCTCTTCTAAGGAGAATAATCCCTCTGGGAGGATAAAAAATAATGTACTTGCATCTGAAGGCAAATAAAGGTGAGGAGATGGTAAGAGAATACTCAGCTGCCCTCAAAGAATTCAATTCACAATTTACCAGGTCAAGACAACCTATACCCTCAGGGTATGTCAAGAACTAGAGGGTGTGCTTACTATGTGACTGTCAGAGGTCTTTGAAAGTGTCATGTGAAAACAAAAAATTTAGGGCTGGACTTAAATCTTAGGATCTTATGAGTACAGAGGGGTTTAAATGTCCTTTTAAAAATACTAATGTTAAAAATCCTGTTTCTAGGCCTTTATTTCAAGGGCAGAAATTTATTACATGATATACTAAATAAGATGACTGCTCATGGTGAAACTGTGCTTTAAAATTTGATAAGTAGCAAGGGTAGCTATATAGTGCAGGAGATAAAGTGCTGGGCATGGAGTCACAAAGATTCATCTCCCTGAGTTCAAATTTGGACTCAGAAACTTAGCAGCGTGTTGTTCCTGGACATGTCACTTAACCCTGTTTGGCTCAGTTTCCTCATCTATAATATGAGCTGGAGAATGGAATGGCAAACCATTCCAGGATCTTTACCAAGAAAATCCCAAAAGGGGTCATGAAGAGTCAGACACGATTGAAAAAAAAAAAAGACTGAAAATAGAAAGCAAAAATGACTAACAACACTGATGAGCAAAATATCCAAATGCTTAAATGTTCATGTCACTTGAAGTTCTCTTTATATAGTTGCAAATGGAAATGTCAGTAAAATGGCTTGCTGAGCGTCATGTAATAACTCTGGAGTATCACATGCTGTCTTTATATATACCACCACATATAGGATTCCCTATCATGATGAGGTGAGCCCATGAGATTCCTGGATTATTTCTTTGTGCATCCCCTCATGCCTTTAATAGATAGGATGTAGTGCAATAGTGGGATATAAAGAATAACAATAACTAAGGAGTAGGAAGACAGCCTGATTCTGTAGTGGGTAAATACTACTGACTTCCCTGGCTTCCTTCAGGTCACAGCTAAGATTTCACCTGTAAGAAGCTGCTCCCAGTTCCCTTTAATGTTAGTGCCTTCCCTCTAAAATTAATTCTAAATTATCCTGCATATATCTTATTTGTATCTTGTCTTCCCCAAATCAAGGACTAGATTTTTTTTTGGCCTTTCTTTGTTTCCCTAGCACTCTTAGCACAAGGTTGATTTGACTGCTGGGCTTGAAGTTTGCAAGAACTACATTCAAATCCCACCATATGATCCTAAATAAATTGTTTAATTTTTGTTAGGCATCTCCTTAGAAATTATCTAAGTCTTCAAGAATTTCCCTCTGAATTGGTGGATATAGTTCTCCCTCCTCAAACTCAGATTCTTCCTTTGTTTATATCAAGTTTACAGTATAAATGGAAAAGGCATTATTTGAGATTAAGAGTTTATTGTCTGTTGTTTAAGTAAAGAAGGGCACCTCTCCTTCATGGAGGTTCCTGGAAAGTGAGCTGCCAAAATGAATCAAAAATGTCACTTTTATAAATTGCTTATCTGAGCTCTTTAGAAATTCACTTAAGTAATCATGGGCCTTTAGTAATCCAGATGCAATGTTGCCAATATTTTGTATCTCATCATCTCATAAGGACTATAGATAAACTACGTTAAATCATAGAATCTCAGATTTTTGGAGATGGAAGAGACCCCAGTGGCCATCTAGTGCAAATGATATCTGAAATATGATCCTTACTATAGGTCAAGTAGTCATCTATACTCTTCTTGAAAGCTTACAATAAGGGAGAACCTATTATATTTTGCAACAGCCCGTTTAACTTTTGTACAACTCTGTTAAAAATAATTTTGGTATATAAAACCTAACTCTGCCTTTTTGTAATTTCCATCCATTGATCTTGTTTCTCCCTTCTGGGGCCAAACAGAACAAGCTTAACCTTTCTACCACATTACAGCTGTACAAATATCTATCAAAATGTCCCTGAATCTTCCCTTCCCCAGTTTTGAAACCCTTAGTCTTGGTCAACCGATCCTCTAATGATACTGAACTCAATCCCCCTTGCCATGATGGGTTGGCCTGCTTTGGACACCTGCCAAATATCAATGAATGTCCTCCTATATGTGACTCCAAGAATTGATTAAGATATTCCAGATAAATTCTTACTAGGGCAAGGAGGCCATGACCCCCTTATTCACAAAAGCTATGCCATTCCAAAGTCTCTCAAGGCAATTCAACATCACATTAGTTTTGGTTTTTTTTTTTGGTTACAGCATCATAGTGTTGACTCACATTGAGCTTGAAGGTGCCAAACAACAACAACAACAACAACAACAACAACAACAACAACAACAAGCAAGAAAAAAAGGAAAAAACCCAGATATTTTTCAGCTCCTTGAGGGCAGGAACCATTTTATTTCTTTCTTTGGATCCTTGGAATTTGGTACAATATACCTGTAATAAAAAATGCTCATTAAATTGAAGGAGTAGTGACTGGTAGAAATTGCAAAGGAAGAAATAGCTTTTATTTTGGGTGTGGGGGAGAAAGTGAATCCAACTTCCTAAGAAGAGCAGTCCAAAAAGTAGCACAGGCTACCTCAGGAGAAAATGCTCCCCTCTGGAGGTCTTCAAGCAAAGGCCAGACTGACTACTTGCCAGATGGACTACAGAATGGATTATTTTCTGATATGGGTTAGTGTAGATGGCCTTGCAGCTCATTCCAATTCTACAATTTGATTCTGTGAATTGTTAAGGGGAGGAATGAGCTATGTAAATGTAATGTAACCTCATTACTAGATTACTAATTCTACATGCTACAAGAAATAGCATTCAAGAATATTTAGCCCAAGCAGGAGAAAGTAAACAGCTGACCTTCCTATAAAAGTTTATCAGGTAGGGAGAGGAGTACAGCTGGGTAGCTCAGCGGATTGAGAGCCAGGTTCAGAGCCCAGAGGTCCTGATTTCAAACTGGCCTCAGACACTTTCTAGCTGTGTGACCCTGGGCAAGTCACTTAATCCCAATTGCCTAACCCTTATAATTCTTTCTTCTTTGGAATCAATATTGATTCTAAGATGGGAGGTGAGGACTTATTAAAAAATGTTTAAAGGATGATTAGGTGAAGTCAAATGCAGAATGACTAATACCTCAAAAATAAAACCATCATTGGATAAATGTACATTGTGTTTCTTTGTTTAATGTTCATTACAGGTTGCTTAATTTGATATTTTTAATAATTCTGGAACATGACCATCCTGTACCTCATTCTTTGAAATATATGAATATTGAGCATCTTACAGGACTAGGCAGTAACAATGCAATTAGATTTAACAAACATTTATTAAGCAATTATTGCTACAGGCATTGTGCTATGTGAAAATATAAAGAAGAATGAAACAGTCCCCAACCTAAAGACATATTTTATTATGACAATAGAACATGCATTCATTAATCATAGGAAAAGAAACATGAGGAAGGAGGGTTTCATAATAATCAGCGGCACTGGAGAAAGCTCTGTGTAGTTCTTGAGTTATATTTGACGGAAGATAAGGTTTCTGAGAGGAAGGAATGAGGAAGGAGTAAATTCCAGGAATAGGGCACAGTTCGTATAACCATACGGAGATGAGAAACAGAGTATAAAGTTTTAGGAACAACTACAAGTAGTCTAATTTGACTGAAATATGTTCCTTGTGAAGCAATTAGTATGAAATGAGTCAAGAAATGTTAGAAGAGTTAGACAAGGTAAAGATTCAACAGCTGATGAAATCTGAATGACTGTAACAATAGAAATTAATGTAAAACTTCCTGCCTATCACTCTCAAAATGAACTGTTTATTACATCTTATTAGATTTTGAAAATATAAAACATTATTATATTTATCATTTAATCATAAGAGTGATTTCATTTGACCACCACTATGTTGATTATGGTAATTATGCCTTATTCTGAAATAAACATTATAAAGCTACCATAAAAATTAAATATATTAAATTACTTGAAATGTTCTATATCCATTGATCATTAAAACTTTTAAAACAAAAAATTTCAAAAATAATAATTTCTAGTAGCAATATTGTGGAATGATCGTCTATGATAGACTTAGCTACTTTCTGAGGGATTTCTGACAAAGAATGTTATCCATCTCCAAAGAAAGAACTGTTGGAGTCAGAATGCAGATGAACACATACAATTTTCAGTTGTTTATTTGAGTTTTTGTTTTGGGGTTTAGGTTTTATAAGATTATTCAATTACAAAAATGAGCAATGTGGAAATGTATCTTGCCTGATAATACATATATAATCCAGACACATATTTATAATGATAATAAAAAAGGCTTAATAAAGCAAGAAGTATGTCCTCCAGACATCAGTTCATCATATTGACAAACTAACCAAAAAATTAATGACTTAAAGGAAACTAAACTACAAAGGCCAATGTAAATCGTAAGAAAAAAATAAAACAATTCTTTGCACATAGATTAGTAACAAAATTTTTTTTTAAACCCTTGTACTTCAGTGTATTGTCTCATAGGTGGAAGATTGGTAAGGGTGGGCAATGGGGGTCAAGTGACTTGCCCCGGGTCACACAGCTGGGAAGTGGCTGAGGCCGGGTTTGAACCTAGGACCTCCTGTCTCTAAGCCTGACTCTCACTCCACTGAGCTACCCAGCTGCCCCCTCATAACAAATTTAATAGAAAATATAATCTTAAATGAATTCATAAGAAAGGTAGTTCATCTAACAGGCACAAAATGCTAGTTAATTCTCTGAATATAGAGGTGAATTGTGAGAGCATATGTGAAGGAATGGATTTAAGAGCTTAAAGTAAGTAATTTTGACTGTAAACTCTTAAATAAAGGATTTCAAGAATATTCAATATGAAATATATTATTAAAAATAAAAAAGTTCCACTAAAAATAACAATCTTAAATTTTCATAAATTTGAATATTACGAATTTAGATAATACTTCATCTAATACAATCACCCATGATTTTACTGGTTTGAATGTTTCCTAAACATATCATCTCTATACACTGACAGATGAATTGTTACATATAAATAAATTCATCAGCTGATATACTTTTCATGTAAAAGGCTTCTTTGAACTTAACCAGGTTCTTTTTGGAACCACAGACATAGCTAAGCTCATACAAAATCTCTTCAGCCTCGTAGAACATTCCAAAATCTCTACTCTTTTATAACATATTTCCTTTCATACTTAAAAGAGCGGAAAGTTTGCTGGTACAGGTCCTCCTTCCACCAAAGCTGATACCTACTACTCTATGACTTGACGAATCATCTATAAGGATTACGATAGCTGTAAATTTCATTACCTTGTAGCCAACCTGATGCTGAGTTTTCCTGTACTCGGCTGGGGTTACTTGAATGATAAATCTATGATGTTGTTTGAGTACTTTAAGCTTTTTATAATGTGATAGGATTTGTCAGGCCTTGTACGCCACTGGACAGAACTTGAGATCATCATTATGCTGTGATAAAAACAGAGTTCTTGTTGACATTACTTTTATTAAATACAATTTTATGTAAGAACAGCAATACATTTGGGTAAGGGTGATAGATTCCCTATCAAAGTGTGAAAGGCTGTTTTGATGATGTTCTACAGGTCGTTCATACCATTGTATATCATAGCTTGGATAATAAGACATTTTTTTCGTCCAGGGTTTCCTTTCCTGTGTGGATAATTAAGCTAAACTCTTTTGGATGTTGTATGGCTGAGAGTCATGGAATACTCTTAAGAAATTTAATTTCTTAAGAAATTAAAGTTGAAAATCACCTAAAAAGCAATAGAGAGATGTCACAGTAGTAACAAGGATTGAAATTCAGGGAAAACTGCAAAATATATCATTGGGAAAATGTCAGTTAAGAAAAATGATGATTGATCATATTGCAAGAATGAAGTATATGTAATTCACATGATTCACTGCTATCCTCGAAAAGTCTAGAGAACAATGAGAAATGTCTAGCATACTGTATGGGCCCCTAAGAGGGATTTTCAGAAATTACCATGGACCAAAGTTGCAAAATGAGATAGTCAGGAATGGCTAAATAGCAATCTGTGCCATTGGCATGGAGTGCCCAGATTGATAAGATAAATATATTGGACTATTACAATAAATAGATTTCAAAAATCAAGAAAGATTTACAAGATTTTCTCTCTTAAAGAAACCTACATATCTTACCTTAAATTTTATGACCTTCATTTAATTTATAAGTTTTCTGATCAATTACTAAATTAATATAGAATAACCAAAATGAGACTATAGTATAGAAGCCAGAAGGAGGCTTTTGTGCATTCTTTCTTCCTTTAATGCAAATTCTGTATCGATAACTTTCTGCTGAAATTGTCTTCAATGCATTGGATAAAACTTTGAAAGATTTAAATCTGTAGTACTGGTCTAATATAAAAGCACATAAATGAAAGTCTATAATTTAATTTTAATACGAAATCAATTCATTTACAAGATAGCATGCTGATTTAAAAAAGAAAAGGCTCAATGAATGATACTAATATAAAAGTTTTCCTCTTTAATAATTAATGTCCTCACATGATAGTAATATGGTTTAAAAGGTTTGTGGTTCTAAGCATCTAAGGCTGCTTGTATGTCATGTGCGCTTTCAAACATAAGGCTCCTCCCCAGGTTTTATGACACACTGGAGTCAAATAATAAATTTGTTAAATGAAGATAATTAATAGCTAAACAATTAATGAGTCCTACAAGAGGCATACTTCAAATCAAGATAAGAATACAGGAATGAAATACTTTGCAAAAATATCAGACAATAATTGGAAGAATATTGAGTCCAAATAGTGAAAGGAATTGGTAGAGAATTGAAAATATAGGTAACTCCCAAGTAGATCTGTATTAAGGCTGAGGAAAAGAAGTCCAAAAAGCAGAGGATCTCTGCACTGCAAATGTTTATTTTGCTTAACACTCTGAATGTGTGCTTGGTGTCTCAGAAATTAAACATGCCACAGAGTCTGAGATTATTTATGGGAGAATTGAGAGGAAAGAATTCATCTCCCCCTGAAAATGGAATGATTTTCTACGTGGTCATCTTGTTTCACTGAGCTGTTTGTCATATGCTCATGAATTCTCTGTGAGTAGAATTACAGAGCCTAAATCAGGGGTTCTATTAAACTGGCACACTATCTTGTTAAAGGATTGATTGTATATTAAGATGAAATTATAGACTTTCATTCATACATTTTTAATTAGGCCAATAATAAAGACCTGAATCTTGCAAAGTTTTGTCCAATTCTTTGAACACAATCTGAGAGTAAAATTATTGACATAGAATTTGCATTAGAGGAGGAAAGAATGTATGAAAGTTTCCTTTTGGTTCTATACTATAATATCGTTTTTGGTTATTCCATATTATTTTAGTAACTGATTTTTAAAAAACTGATATAAATTAAATAATGGCCATAAATTTTAAAATAAAATATTTATTTCTTTAACAGAAAAACATTTTAAAGAGATAATCAATGAATTCTTTGTCAGTCTAGTAAAGCCTATGGATCCTTTTGAGAATGTTTTTTAAAGCATAAGATAAAAAAATAAAACATATTTAAGTGAAGATATATTTTTCCCCATACACATTCATGGACCCCACAAACTATCCAAGGACTTGTTGAGCGTCTCAGGACTTCAGATTAAGAACCTCAGCCCTAGAAAAATTCTCCTTCCTCCTTTATTTCTCTGAAAACAAAAGCAGAAATATGTGCATGAGCCATTGGCAAAAGCAAAATACTCTGATTCTAGCACAGTCCATCAAGAGAGGGAGTATAGGGAGATCTTCTCTAGTGGGAATGGGGGACATGTTTCCTTAGACAGAAAGAAAAAGGTTCCCTTTTAAGATTTTCTATAACATGAGACTGCACAATATCCTGCAAGTCAGTATTTTCTTTTTCATCATTTAATATATCATAGAGGTCTAAATTTAGAGATGGACAGAATGAAGAAACTGATGACAAATTTGTTCTTTGATTGGCCTTTTGTGGCAAAGCAAAGTAAGACTGAAATTTGTAATTCTTGACTTTCCAAATGGCTGTCTAGTCATCAAGCCACAGTGTTCTACTCCAGCAACATGTGACTGCTAAGAAACAAAGGGACCCATATTCAACCTTTAAAAAAAAAGAGGATATTTTTAAAATGGCTTGTAATGATTCTTAACTAATAAACAAACATTCACTCAACTATTTGGAAAAGCATTTCTCTGAAGTGTGGGTGTTTCATCAGTTGCCTTTGAAAAAATACAACCAAACATACACCATTTAATGCCAAGTGAACCTGGCATGCTTTTTTAATATCACCCACTTATGATTTCCACACATAGTCTATAATTTATAATTTAAGTTTATTGTTTTCTTTTTAGATGCTCCTTTGACTCTTTCATGTGTATTTCCCACCTCCATATTTTTTTAGCAGATCATAAATAAGAATATAAGCTGTTTGATATGAGCGTTTTATATTTTGGCTTCTTCCCCTTTGTATCCATTGTATGTAGCCAGTGCATTATCTATTTTTATTGTTGTTCAGGCATTTCAGTTTCTCTGATTCTTTGTGACCCCATTTAGGGTTGTCTTGGCAAAGACTCTGGAATGGTTCACCATTTCCTTCTTCAGCTCATTTCACATATGAGAAAACAAAGACAAACAAAATTAAGTGACTTGCCCAGAGTCACATAGCTAGAAAGTGTCTGAGGCGGGAATTGAACTCGGGTCTTCTGCTCCACATTATCTATAGCAGGCTCTTAATAGATGTTTAACTGAATTTAAGATCAAATGCTGAGAGATAACACACTTTCTATTTCTCTTTATCATCTAGCTATGGCATACACTTAACCACTCTAATTGCCTGGCTTCAGATCACACAAAATATTATCATGGTGTGAAACTCATTTGAAATATATGTATTCAACAAACTAGCAGTATAGAGAAAGGAAAGCTTCATCTGGTAGCTAAAAACACTAGAAACACAAAATTGTACATATATACAAAGCTATAAAAGCAAGGCTATCTCCAACACTGAGGAAAATCACTTCTAATCAAAAGAAATATAAACCAATTTTTCAAAACTCTCAAATGTCTATTTCTAACACATTCAGTCCTCTGAATATTCACAGTCCCACTTCTCAAAAACAAGTACTAAAAATAATAATAAAATAGCTAGAAATGATATATCTTAAAACAAATTAAGAGACCATGACATTTACCTGAAAGAACGCTATATCAAGTAAAATTGCAAACATGTGATGTTATTGAACATCTCATCAACAACATGTTTGGCATGTTACTTGATAAATCACCCAGTTAGTCATGATCCTGGTCTAATGAGCCAGGCTGAGGGGGTGGGTGGGGGAAGGGGGAGAGTGGAGAAAAGGATCAGGAAGAAGGATTTTCAGGAGGCAAAAGAGAACAGTGGGTAATTGTAAAAACAACAACCTGTTTTCCCAATTCTAATAATAAATTGGGGAAAACACATACACACACACACACACACACACACACACACGCACACCCCTAGAACTTTTAGTCATTTTAAAGCTATTAGGAAGGATCTCATCCCAAGCACCACATTCTGTTACCCCCACCTCCTTTGCTAAAAATAAAACAGTACATTACAGCAACATATTTTGCTTACTTCAGCCAACTATTCAAAAACCCCTCTAAGCCCTGCCTGAGTTGGATCAGTTGATTGTATACTGTGAGTCAGCACTTTTCCACATTTCTGGAAATTCCTCACAAGAGACACCACGCCTGTAACAGAAGGCGAGTTTTCCGACTCAATGTATAACAGAAAGTACCCTCAGATTGGCAGGTTTTTCCCATGTTTTAGAACTGCTATTAAATAGAAGCACAAAATCAAAGATTGTAGGAACTGGAAGAGAGATCAAAGCTTAATAATGATGCCCAAAGAACAGTAGTGTTTTAAACATAAAAAATAAAAGTCTAACTGAATAGCAACCAGTAAAAAATAAAATTGGATTGAATTCACTATACTTTATCCAATAGGCAAGGAATTTTTAGAAATTCTCTCTCTCTCTCTCTCTCTCTCTCTCTCTCTCTCTCTCTCTCTCTCTCTCTCTCTCACACACACACACACACACACACACACACACACACACACACACACACACACACACCCTTCCCCATCACTAGCAATTACCAAACACTGTTTGACTTGTTCGATAGAAAACCTAACAAATGCATATAAATGACTGGAAGGAAAAAAGAAACCAAATAAATTAAGTTCAGTTTAAAATTTAACAAAATAACAGCTCATTATTCTGATTAATTTTTTTTCACATAGTATTTCTTAGCCTCAGAAGAGTCCAGTTTTGTTTGTTATTATATTACCATGCTGATAACTTTTGTTTTCGATGTATGGTTTGGGACAATAATGTAAAGAAATAACAATGAAATGCAAATATTTTGTGGAAGAGTATTACTGTGATAGTAATCATTGAATGTTACACTGAAATTTACTCCTTCCCTCAATTAATGCTTCACATTTCTTCTGCCAACACAAAACAAATGCTAGGATAGATAGCTTCCAGAGAACTTTGTTTTCTGAAGTTTTATTTTTTTTAAAGACCAGTGGACATAAAAGCTTAGCAAATGCACACATTTTTCTCCTTGTTGTTCCAAGGATTATTTCTCTGTTTTAAGGTACTAAAAAAAAAGCTACTTTAGTATTCAAAATCCTGGTTACAAAAAGTTGTTTTTCATTCATTTTTAAAAACAAATTATCAAGATTAAAGTTCAACAGATAGCCAAATACCTCAGCTATTACAGTCATTAATAGATGTATTTAACATTCGTGCAGCATCAGAATGCAAGACATCTGGTTCTAATTTCACATTTGGCTCATAATAAAAGTGCCTCCCCCACAATACTTTTATTATAAACTGTTCTTTTCCCTTTCTCGCTCTTTTTTTTTCTTCCTTGGAAGCTGTTGTCCTTCCTTCTTTCTGGAAGCCACCTGACCACTGCCAGGAAGAAGAATGCAAAACATTCCCAGGAGCTGCTGCTTACGTCAGTGTAACATTCCACCTCTCAGTGGTCAGAACTGTCTGGAAATTCCAGTCTCCAGTAGAACTAGTTGAATGTGATAACAGCTGCGGCCTGCACTGGATCACATTAAGAGTCTCTTTATGTTAATGCTTTGCATGTAATATCTTACCCCTACATCCCCAAAAGGGCAGTTATTTGCTGTATTTACTACTGCTCTTTAAAAACATAAGTAATTCTTTTAAAAAAAGATTTTCAAGGTCCTCAGGATCCGGTGGAAAGAAATAAAGACTACTGAAGTGATTACATTCCAAGGAACCCTTTAAGATGGTGACCCACTCCAGATCTGATGAAAGCAAGAAGCTCGAGGTCCTTCTTTTCACTCCTATGTGAGTTTGTGTTAATCATGTAACCTCTTATGCCTTAATTCTTCATCTATGAAATGGGATGTGGGGGTAGATTGGACTAGATGATCTCTGAAGTCTCTTCTAGCTTTAAACTTATGGTCCCCAACAACTCAACTTCGCTGAGGCTCAATCTTCAGTTTATCCCCTCTCTTATCTTCCCCAAGTGCAGGATCAGGGAACTCAGAAAAAGATATGGAAAAGACAAGGATAAGGTTCAAATCTGGAATCCTCTAGAATTGCTAAAAAGTGGCATATATATGTTACCACCTGATTTCTAGTCTTCTACAATTTTAGGTCCTGCCAAGATGTAGTAACCAGAGATAACTGGTTTTTAAAAAAACTTTCAAAAAGATTTTTAAAAGAACAAGCATTAGGTAATTCATTGAGTTAAAAAAAAACAATGACAAAACGTACTAAACCATGCAAGTAATGGTTGCAGGTATAGCCCAAAAGGGCAGTTTTCAAATTCATATAGGGTAGAAAAGATGTCTAGCTACATATTGGTATCTACTTCCCTTTATAGCAGTCATTCTCAAATAGGAAGGTGAAAAATAGACATATATGTGAAATTCTTCAACTGTGGCTTCAGGACACAGATCACTGAGCTACTTGAAAGAATATGAGCTTGGTGGTCAGGAGACCCAGGTTCTAATTGCTCTTCTGCAACTGAATAATTGTGTACCCTTAAATAGGTCATTGAACTTCTCTTTGCTTTAACTGTCTTATATGTAAAGCAGGAGCAATATTATCAGCCTTATTGATTTCATGGTACTTTTGTGAGGAAGAAGTTAATGGAAGAAAGAGAAAAAGGCTTGAGAAGTTAAAAAGCATTCTGTGAACTGTTATTGTTCATTCATTTCAGTCCTGTTCAATTCTTTGAGACTCCATTTAGGGTTTCCTTGGCAAAGATACAGGAATGGTTTGCCAGTTCCTTCTCCAGCTCATTTTGCAGATGAGGAAACTGAGGTTGAGAGAGGTAAGTGACTTGTCCAGGGTTACATAGATAGTAAGTGTCTAAGGCTGTATTTGAACTTAGGTCTTCAGACTCCAAAGCCAGTACTCTATCCACTTCTAAATTACAAGGTATAATTTGTATACCTAACATGTCAACCAGAGGATTCCCAGGACACAGACAAAGGCAGTGCATATTCCAGTGTACAATATCCAGGAAACCTAAACCACTTTAAATATGCCACAGCAAAAACACATGAAATGTGACAGATGTTTCTCTAAAAGAGGCAATGTAGCACAATAAATTGTCTAGGATTCAGAGAGATCTGGATTCAAGTCTTGCCATTGACTACTGGTTCCATAATAATGAGAAGTCACTAATTCTCTTAGTGCTTCATACAGCCCTCTTAGATCTAAATTACAGATGAGTTAATTACTTGTTACCATTAGCAAAATGGGTTTCCACACTGGGAAATGAAATTTTCACCAATGAACATCACAGGACTGAACTTTAAAAAAAAAATAACCATACTAAGACTGTTTGTCACTTCTGAAGATACTATCAGACCTTGATTAGTAGGGTAATGTTCTTCAAGTTGTTTTTCTAGCAAGGGTTCTACATTTTCACTGATCAATTCTTATTCTCTCAGCTTTCCTTCTGACCCAAAACACACATTTGCAAACTGTCAGCTGAGGATAGAGATGTAGGCTGTGGTCATGGAGCAGAGAATGGGTTCTATCCCACACAGTCTGGCTAATCCCATGACCCTGGATTCACAATGCTCTTAATCAAATGAGTTAACCAGCAGCAGATGCGTTTGAAAGAGCAGACAACAAAAGCCACCTCTTTAGAAAAGGGAAGGAACAGCTAATTCTACCAACCCTTTTTTTTACACTCTAGGCACCATGCAATTCAAGACAAGGCTTATTTATTGAACAGCAAAGATGTGTAATGCTCTGAGGTCAAAAATATGAATAAAAATGTATGATCTTGGAAAGCAAAAGGTGTGTCACTTTTGTATTTGTTTCCTCAGTAACCGGTATAGGACCCAACACAAGGAAAGTACTTAATAAATTCTTGTTTGTTGACTAATTGCATATACGGTCCTTGACCTGGAGGAGCTCTTACTCTACCAAGGAGGAGGTGAGCATATCTATGGTTATGAAGGAGAATATGATAAGTGCCAGATGTGAAGTGCTATGGAGAGAAGTGTCTAAGTATTATATCTGGTTTCAGGGAACCAAAGAATTCTATAATTAGGGGGACCTTCCCTTATTTTATTGGTGAGAAGGCAGAGGCCCAGATTAAAAATGTGAGTTTCCCAAGAGCACACAGCTACAAAGTAGAAACGTATGACTAGAACCTAGAAACAAGAAACTAGAAATCTCTTGATTGTTAGATGCTTTCAAGTACAATGTAGAGACCATTGAAGTGTCTGCTTATCTCTTCTTCCTAAAATGGTTTATGTTATGATACAGATAACCAATAGTTGAACCCTGAACTATTTTTGATACCAAAAACTAATGAGGGCACATGAAGCTCTGAGAGTCTATATGATATTTAAATATTCAGGAATATATACCATATTTATAACAACACTCAAACAAGAAAATCTGTTTTCTTTATCAGGAAAAAAGAAATAGAGAGTTTTGGAAATCATTCAGTAATTTGGCGAAACCAAAACCTACTGAAGAGAAACTGAATTTGTGATTTGTAACACTCAGAAAAGTCAGAGGTATGTCAATTATAGATCTATACAAAACTAGAGATCAATAGGAATGGAGTTAGACTTATGTAGTCATATCATAATGGCACACAGAATTCTCAAGAGATATATAATACCTACAGTCAAAAATATTTATAACAGTTTTTTTTGTGGTGGCAAAGAATTAGCAATTGATGAAAGGCAATTGCCCATCATAAGAGATAATATCTGAACAAATTATTAGATAGATAGATAGATAGATAGATAGATAGATAGATAGATAGATAGATAGATAGATGGATGGATAGAAAGACAGACAGACAGAGAGATAGGTAGATAGATAGATAGAGAATAGGATATTGTATTGTACTATAAGGCATATATCAGAGAAACATGGGAAGACTTACATGAACCAGTGCAGAGTAAAGTGAGCAGAACCAGGAGAACAATTTATGTAATATACAAACAATTTTGAAAGATGTAGAATTCTGATCAACACAATGACCAACTATGATTCCAGAGGTCTCAAAATGAAACATATTACCTAACTCTTAAAACAGAGGTGATAGGCTCAAGAGCAAAAAGTAAGACTTTTTTTTTGGACATAGCCAATGTCAGAATTAGTTTTCCTTGACTATATGTATTTAAAACGGGAGGTTGTTTTTCTAGTTTTTTCAAAAGGTGAGAGGAAGAGGAAAAAGGAAGAGGAAGAAAATATAAATCTGAAAATAAAGTTTAATTTTTAATAATACCTGTAAACACAAGATATAACAGAAAGCTACTAGTCTGTTTAGAATGCTAGGGTACCTGGTGACAATGAATAAAGCACAGGGTCTAGACTCAAGAAGGCCTCAGTTTGAATATGGCCTCAAATCCACAGTGTGACCATGAGCAAATCATTTAACCTCTATTTGCTTTGGTTTTCTCATCTGTATAATGGGATCCAGACAGCTAGGTGGTATACTGGAAAAAATGTTGGGCCTAGAGCAGGAAGACTCAGCTTTGTGAGATCAGATACTTACTAGCTGTGTGACCCTGGGCAAATAAATCACTTAACCCTGTCTTGTCTCAGTTTCTTCATCTGTAAAAATAAGCTGGAGAAGGAAGGCCAAAGAACTCCAATAACTGTCCCAAGAAAACCCCAAATGGGATTCCAAAGAATTGAATATGCCTGAAAATGATTAAACAAAAATAAAAATAATAGGGACAATAAGAAGACCTACCTCTCCTACCAACCAAGGTTGTCGGGAAGATCAAATGAGATCATTGTAAAATGTTTAACACAGTGGCTGGCACATAGAAAGCACTACATAAATATTCACTACTTATAATATTATAGGATCATAGGATTTTAGAGCTAGAATAAGCCTTACAAATTAACTAGTTCAACCTTCTTGTGTGATAGAGGAAACTAAAGCCTTTGTTGTTGTTCATTTGTTCAGTCATATCTGGTTTTCCATAAGCCCATGAACCACAGCACACCTGGCACTACTCTCTTCCACTTTCTCCTTAAGTCTGTCTAAGCTCATATTCATTGCTTCCACAACAACATCTTTCCATTCATCTTCCATTGTCGACTCCTTCTGCCTTCAAACTTTCCCAACATCAGGATCTTTTCCAATGAGCCTTCTCTTCTCATGTGGCCAAAATATTTAAATTTCAGCTTCATTATCTGTCCTTTCAAAGAATATTCTGAGTTAATTTCTTTAAGTATTGACTGATTTGATCTCCTTGTTGTCCAAGAGAATCTGAAAAGTCTTCTCTATCATCACAATTCAAAAATATCGATTCTATAGCATTCAGCTTTCCTTGTAGTTCAATTCTCATAGCCATACCTAGCTACTGGAAAAACCATTGTCTTGCCTATATGTATTTTTTGTCAGCAAGGTGATGTTTCTGCTTTGTAGTATGTTGACCAAATTTTTCAAAGTGCATCTTTTAATTTCATGGCTGTAGTCAGCATCTGCAGTGACCTCTAAGTCAAAGAATATAAAATCCAATATTGCTTCCATTTTTTTTCTCCCTCTATTTGCCAGGAAGTGATGGGAGCAGTTGCTATCATCTTGTGTGTGTGTGTGTTGTTTTTTTTTTTAATGTTAAGCTATAAGCCAGCTTTTGCACTCTTTTTTTCACTGAGGATGAAATTAATTAAGGTCACAAAGCAGGTGACAGAACTGGAATTCAAACCCAAGTCTTCAGACTCCAAATCTTCAGACATCACATTTTTTTAAGTAGCTAGAGGATAAGTGATTTTTAATTTCTATGGTATATATGAAAAGGTAAACAAGGCAACTAAATATATTAATTAGGTTAGAATATTAAAAAAAAACTTCCAAACAGGTTTGCAAATAAGATTTATAAACATCCTTTTCTAGTCAGTGTCATGAGGGAATGGCAATGATGATTATAGAAAGAGGAGAGAGATAATGAATGGCCTAATAAATATAACTATTGCGTACATTTTATCTGGTTTTGTGTGTCTATGCTCTATTTTACAATCAAAAACTGCAATTCAAGTGCTGTGATTTTGTATCATGGGCCTCTGGGTACAATCTGTGATACTTGGATTACAAAAGCACGTTACTGACATTAATTACTTGAGATGTTATGTGAGTTTAAAGCTGTGCCCCTGGCTTATAATCAAGATGATACAGAAGAACCAGCCCACATTGTGCTTCCCCTTTGTTAATCTCTGCCAAGAAAAAAAGGCACTGTTGCTGAGGTCACCCAACAAAGTCTGTCCTGCTTCTAAAAGTCCTTCTAATGAATGGAACCCTCAGATAATCAGACACAGGTATCTTGCTATAGACATAGTGTAATACTATTCTTTTAGGAGCAAAACAGTCATCACAAGCACAAGGGTGAAAGGGAAAGTGCCCAGGGCTTTAAAGTGAGCTATCCTGGGGCAGTGGAATGAGTGCTGGATTTCCAAGTAGCCTCAGTTTGAATACTGATTCTACCACTTACTCTTGTCCTCATTTGTAAAATGAGCAATTCAGACTAACTTCTAGCATCCTTTCCAGGTCCACCTATATGAATTTTATGATCATGAGTGAATTGCTTAACTTCTAAAAGTCTGCTTCCTCACCGTAAGATTGGAATAATGGTAACAAGCGGTTATGAGAAGGTAAAATAAAAATAAGATATCAATTCAAAAAAATTTTAAGGCATCATTTTTTAAACTAAGTAATTGTGCTACAGAAGGCAAAGTAAGCTGAACCAGGAGAACAATTGAGACAATGATCATGATAAATTAAGGAAAGCAATTCTGAAAGACATCAGAACTCTGATGCTGTGACCAGTCACATGTCCCCAAGGAACTGACAGTGAGGCACATTTTCCTCTCCTGTAGAAATGTTGGTGCAGAATGAGATATACATATATTGTCAGATATGGCCAATACGTTGATATATTTTGCCTAACTGTACTTTATTGTCACAGAAAATGGTTTAATTGAACAGGAGGATCTTTGAGAAGTAACAGCAATTTTTTATTTAAAAAGTATCAGTAAAGCATTAAAATAAAAACAGCTTTGGAAATCTTATCATTTTTAATTGTTTACAATTCAACAACAAACATTCATTAAGTACAGATTGCAAGTATAGAAAAACAACTAAACTCCCTTCATTCGTGAACTGATCCAAGCATTTTAGAACGCAATCTAAAATTATGCCTAAAAAGTTATTATGCCTAAAATTGTGCCTATCTTTTGACCAAGCAATACCAAATGGCATGTACTTCCTAAGATAATCTGGGAAAAATGAAAAGATATATTTGAAAAAATATTTATAGCAACTCTCTATAATAGTCACAAAGAACTGGAAATTAAGAGGATGTCCATTAACTGGGAAACAGATAAACAAGTTGTGGCAGACGATTGTGATAGAATACTACTGTGCCATAAGAAATGATGAACAAATTAATCTTTTTAAAAAATATGGAAAGACCTACATGAAATTATAAAGAGTGAAATGAGTAGAACCAAGAGAACATTATGACAGCAACAGAAATATTGTTTGAAGAATGATCTGTATAGGTGACCTCCAGAGAAAGAACTGATAAACAGAAATAAGCAAGACAGTTTTATATATACATATATTTTTTTCTCAAATGATCTTTTCTAGTGTGAGGAGAGGAGAAAGAGAGTAAGGGAGAGACCTGGGGATTTTAATGCAACAAAAAAACAAATATATATACATATATATATTTTTTTTAAATTTTTATAGTTCAATAAAGGAGATTGCATATGAAAAGAAATATGATGCAATATAGATTGTGACCATGGCCAAGGAGAAAGATAAATGAAGTAGGCAAAGAAAATTTGAGAAGTGAGAAACTACTTTTAACCAGAGGATGTAACAACAGTGCTAATTTTTTAAAGACCAGAAAAGGATTTTAGCGATTATTTACTCTAGAACATAGAGCGGAGTTGTAGCGTCAAGTCTTTAGGCTGGTATTCAAGGCCTGTTCTGATCTGTTTTCTACTTATTTCTCCATCTTTAATAAGAAGCTGTATACCTATGTGTATAGTGAATAACTGATTCTGGTGTCAGAAAGACATGAATTCAATCTCCACCTCTTGAAATATACTAGTTGTGTGATCCTGGGCAAGTCACCAGGACTTTATTTGGAAAGAAGAAAAGGATCGCCACATCTCCATTTGCTCAAGTCAGACATCTAAGACTTGGAAGAGAATGTGAATAGATGGTGATGAGAGTGAGTGGCATATACTCAGGGAAGAATAAATAGTCCAGTTTCCTGAACATAGTATACATGATGCCATATCCTGTGAAACAGGCCTGGAAAAGTAGGTTGCAGATAAAATAGGGAGGGCCTTAAATGCCAACCTAAAGAGTTTGCCCTTTTAACATTAATAAGAACTTTTGGCTGAGCTTAACTTTAAATAATAACAAAACCACTAGGACTTAAAAAACAAAAACAAATATCAAAACCTTTTATATCTATTTGATGGGCAATTCACAATCTCTCTGAGCCTTAGCTTCCTTATCTCTAAAATATAGGATGGTTTAAAAAAAAGATGCTCTCTAAGAACTATTTCCTTTGTAAATCCCATGACCTCTATGAACTTTCCATAGTTACTCCTGATATACTGGGATGAATAGAGCCACCCTATAGGGGCCACTGTGGTAATAAGGCCTTCCTGGTCTATTTCTTAAAGAAGTTTTTTAGGCCATAACTACCTCTTTGCTGAAGATTTTCCCTATTCTGGTTATTTATCAGTCAAGAGTTTTTATACTTCTCAAAATCACTGTTACTTTTGAGATTTTTAAATATATATATAATATTGAGTGTGGTCTTCATAACTTGCAGGACAATCAGACTCAACAAGA
Source organism: Gracilinanus agilis (assembly GCF_016433145.1). Classification (NCBI taxonomy): domain Eukaryota; kingdom Metazoa; phylum Chordata; class Mammalia; order Didelphimorphia; family Didelphidae; genus Gracilinanus; species Gracilinanus agilis. The sequence continues at coordinate 524,610,583 of NC_058130.1, forward strand.
CTTTAAAACCTAGACCAAGAAAGTCATAGGAGTTATCTAGTTCAGTTTATTCAATAATTACAGAAGAAAATTCTTTTAATTTAAACATTTTAAATACATTTTTAACATTTACATTTTACATTTAAAATTTACATTTTATTTTACATATTTATATTACACAAATTTACATTTTAAAATGTTAAACATTCTATCATAGGGGCTGAAGTGAGGGGTAGAGAGTAGGACTCCAAGATTTCTCTCTTAATTATCTAAATGTCATCTGGTCCTAGCTAGTGCTGGAAATATAAAGTTATGATATAATTGCTCATTTAGTCAAAGCAAGCTTCTGTTTTTACACATTTGTCTACTTGAATGGATTTTTTGCACAAAAAGCATTGCACATTTTGGTGCCTGTATGCCATACTGCTATGATGGTAGGAAATGTTATCAATTTCAGAGGTTCTGTTTTATTGAACATAATTCTTATATGACAACACAGGACCCCAGATAGGTCAGTATCTAGAAACATAGCATCATTTGATAGTCAATCAACTGGCTAACAAGTACTTGTTAAGTGCCTATTATATGCCAGGCATTATACCTGGTTCTGGGGATACAAAGATGAATAAAGAAACATCAATAGATTGGTAATATCCCATAAATAAGAAATATTAGAAACTCTGACAGGCTCTAATGGCCAACTCTGTGTTACAAAGTGGGTATTTTATGACAAAAAAAAATTTTCCAATGGTAACATCTTAACCTCAAGTATGAGAGCTGAGAGGGAAAGGTCATACCAAATGGCACAGGAGAAGTAACCAAATGGTTTCAGAGCACCAAGAAATTAGTTGTATCATAGAGGGAGCAATGCACAGTGGTAATGCTAAAGCTGTAGCATTCCCAAAGTTTTGCAATGGCATCTATGGGAGCTTTGTGTTCCTAGGATTATATTAGTCTCATATCACAACAGTCAGCAGTGGGGTTCATCTACAGGATATTAAAATAGTTTACTGTGACCAAGTTGTTGGCCAGTTGCTTAATTATCTATAAAGATTCAAACAACGTGAAATTGTACAGGAAAAGTAACCTAGACATCATTCCTACAGTTCGATAGTTCCATTTTGCTTCTTGTGCTATTTCTGTTATTGAGCAGAAAGTTATTCAGTAACCTGGAATAATGGCTTCTCCAATATTCATCATTAGCCAGAGTCCCAGAGAGAAGATCAGTTATATGCAACCTTACATACTTATTTTTTTAAGTTATGGTTTTTAAAAACATAACCTTTCCTCCAAATGGTAGCATTATTAAGTGGCAGATTATAACACATATTTGTGGGCAGCTGGTGGCATAGTGGATGGAATACCGATTAGGGTGTCAAGAAGACTGATTTTTCTGAGTTTAAAGTTAGTCTCAAACTTACTAGCTCTGTGACCACGGGCAAGTCATTTATCCCTTTTGGTCTCAGTTTCCTCATCTGTAAAATGAGCTCAAAAAGGAAATGGTAAACCATTTCAGCATCTTTGCCAAGAAAACCACAAATTGGGTCATTAGAAGTTCGACATAAATGAAAAAGACAGAACAACAACAAACACATATGTGTATAAAGTAGAATTTTTATAAGATTTATTTTTTTTAAACCCTTAACTTCTGTGTATTGGCTCATAGGTGGAAGAGTGGTAAGGGTGGGCAATGGGGGTCAAGTGACTTGCCCAGGGTCACACAGCTGGGAAGTGTCTGAGGCCTGGATTTGAACCTAGGACCTCCCATCTCTAAGCCTGGCTCTCAATCCACTGAGCTACCCAGCTGCCCCTAAAGTAGAATTTTAACTAGACATTTTGACCAGTCTAAAAACTCTCACTAAATTTAATGCAAATCAATTAAACAGATATTTACTCTATGAATAACTAAAAATGAGAAAGATTATGACATAGAACACAAATGGAAGGAAATGTGGGGATTCTGAGTAGGCTGAAATACCTTAATAATAAGAAACTTGGAAGAACTAAAGTAAAAAGTGTCCCTAAAGAAATATATGATTTGGAAAAAAAAAAAAGGAAAATATGCTGACCATGTGGTATGGGTTTGGGCTGACACTGTGGTACAGGTTAATGGGTGGGTGGTCCATATTCTTCACTAATATTCTAAAAGTCCAGAGAAATACCCTCAACATTTGGGTTAACTCTCAGTGACAAATTTATAGGGAAGACCTGGATGTGATCTGCAGGCCTGAAGAAAACATACACATAGATGAGGTGATGGATCCATTTGAGTATGTATAAGACATGGGGCTAGGTGCCAAGGATACAAAAGAAAAAAAATTAATCTTCTCTAACCTAAAGGAGCTTATGTAGTAATATAAGAATACAACATTTATACATATAAGTAAACACAATAATTTTAGGAAGGAAAAAGTTGTTGATAGTAGCTAGGTGGTATGTAGATATAATTTTCTCCGGGTCATCTGACCCAGCTCATCTTACCCAGCCTCCCATTTGTGTGCTTACACTGAGTGAATGGATAGACGTGAACCATAAACCACACACTGCATCAAAAGACCCAGAATGAACTTTGGGATGTAGTGAATTGAACTGAGGGGGGTTGAATGCATTTACTCTGAATGTACACTTTTATGCCAAAGAGGATTGCCTCTTTGGCTTTTTTTCAATGCACCTACCAACCATTGGTTTTGCTCTCTTTCTCTTTTCATTTCCCTCTTATCCCCGAATTATTGTACTTTCTAACCCGGAACTGAAAGTTACAGGTCTGGGTTCAAGAGAAAGGATAAAAGTGTGGGGCAAGACTCGCCTGCTGGCTCTATTCCCTTGGAGGCAGCTGGGTGGGGTCATGGCTGAGAGCCAGCTGGTGGTCAATTAGTTTAGATTAGGCTTTCTACTTCTATCCTTTTAAAATTTTTTTCTACTTCAAGTGATTATTAATAAACTTTATAAAAATAATACTTGGAGTTATTGTTATTAAATTTAAATTTTACAGTGGTACTGCAGTGGATCAAGTGCCAGGGCTGGAGTCAGGAAGCTGAATCTTCCTGAATTCAAACCTGGTCTTAGATTCTTACTGGCTGTATGACCCTGGGCAAGTCAGCACTGTTTGCCTCAGTTTCTTCACCTGTTAAATGAACTGGAGAAGGAAATGGCAAACCACTTTAGTATCATTGCAAAGAAAATCCCACAATGGGGTCATGAAGAGTCAGATATGACTGAACAGAAAATACAAAGTAATTTTAAAGCAGAGTGAGCAGGGATGAGGATCAGGATCAGCAAGACCTTATGTGAAAAGTAGAACCTTCTTATGGATTCTCTAAGACAGAGGTGAGGAAAGTGTATTTCTAGAGTAAGAGTGGGGTGTTGGGGAGAACCACTTTTTCTAAAGCATGTAGGTAGTGAATGGAATGTCATTTACAGGGAACAGTTATCAGGCCAATTGCACTAGAAAAGAGAATGAATGAAGAGGAGTGATAAGAAATACAATTAAAATGGTAGGTAGGAGGCAAATTGTAGAAGACATTAAATGCTGAAGTGAGGATTTTCTATTTTATCCTAAAGACAATAAAGAGACAACACCAATCTTTCAGCAGGGATGCCATGGTCAGATTTATTTTGAAGAAATATCAATTTGGTAGCTTTGTAAAAAATGGATAAGAGACTTGAGTGTGGAAGACAATTTTAAAAGCTATTGTAATAATGCAGGCAAGAGGTGATGAGGATATGTATTAGGCTATAAAAAGGCTATGGAAGTGGATGAATGTAAGAAATATTATGGATGTTGAACCAATAACATTTGGTAAATGACTGAATAAGGAAGAGTTAAGAGAAAGAATCAAGGGTGATTCCAAGGTTGTGAAACCAGGTGAATAGAAAGATGGCACTGGAATCCACAGAAACAGGGAAGTTGGAAAAAGGGATAGGTTTTAGGGAGGAATCCTTTCTGTTTTGAGCATATTCGAGTTTGAGTTGCTTACAGAATATCCGGTCAAAAGTTCAAGTGAAATAATAGCCTTTTTTTGGGGGGGGCTCTTCTTCTGATGGGGTACAGGGACAGGGAAGAAATAAGTGAACCCAGATTCTATTGGCCCATAGTAAAAGTAAGTCACAAAGGCATTTGGTCTCTTGAGAAAGTTCCCTGACTCTAAGAGGTCAAAATATGGAATTAGTATTATGAGGCATAATGCAGATTTTAAATTACAAAATTGTTCATGGAGAAGAACATTTAAGATAAGAAATCAAAAATTTTTTACAGCAAAGTGAATCTTTTAAGGAGAACATAACAAAGGAATCCCCCCTTTCAGTGAGTAATTTCTCTTCCTCTCACTTTTCATATAAAAATCTTCTGAAAAACTGTTCTAAAAGTAGAGGCTGTAGGAGGATAAGCAATTATGAATGAGTTAATGGTAAAAATTATCTGTGTATGCAATACATACATGAAATCCTTGGCATTTTCTCCCCTAAATTTTTTTTCTTTTTTTCCCCCTAACTTATACCTAGACTAATATAATTCTGCTGGGCTGCTGAATTAAAAACAGAATGAATATTTGTATTTACTTACTGGAAATAAGAAAAGTCTTCTGAAAAGTATGATTCCAGAATCCTCAGCTCTCAAAGAATCAAGAAAATTTGTTTATATTTTACTTTCAAAAGCTAGTGACTAAAATATTTTTAGATTTGCTGAATATTTCTGTGATATTAGTAATTTATCTCTATGCATGTTTTTTCTTACATTACAGCACCACCAATGGGTATTCTCAACTTGTGGTCTACTTAAAAGTATTGTGTGGAAAGCAAATGTAACTTGTAAAGACCAAAGGAAGAAGAAACGAGGGAATGGAATATTTTAAAAAATAAAAACAACACATAATTTATTTATATTTAACATTTCCCCAATTAAACTCTAAGTGTTAAAAATAAAGTACTGTACTTAAATCAACAACTACTTTTAAAGATTCATTGACATTTGTAAATGTTTTCCAGGAAATCAGAAATCCAAAGCTCTATCTCAAAATAGCTACAGTACTTTCCACCTTCCTACCAAAAATCTGATTATTTAGACTGGTACTTAAGAGGTTAAAGACAATCAACAATTATATGAAGGACACAAGTTTCTCTAAAATAACCTGCCATTCCAATTAAAGTACAGTTTGAAAGCAGCCAGTTCAGTTATATGTACTTTACAAACTGTCTGAAGGAATTTTGTTACAGGTCAGTGGTAGCATGTCACAAAAATGTCAAGGGGGGTGTCTAAATAAAATTTTTCCAGCCAATGAGTTGATGCTGGGAGAAATTCTAATAAGTAATTAATTCTGGCAAAGGAAGCATGAATAAAGAAAGAATCTCAAAATTCAGACCACAGCTTTAACTTTAAACCTAAATCAAGTATAAGAAAAGCCAGCCATATCCTAAGTTGTTTAATGGTGGGACTTTATCAACTATTTTTCTTATTTTCTGACACAGATTACTGCAATTGGAATTAGGGGTATATGGCTTCAAAACCTGTTTCAGACACTTACAGATCATAGATTTAGATGGCCTCAGTGACCATCTAGTCCAACCTCCTTATTTTTACAGAGAAGGAAAGTAAAGGCCACAGAAGTTAGTCAACAAGTTTTAACTGAATATAGGACCTAACTCCAGAGCCAGAAAATGGAAGGAATGAGAAAGACAAAGATTTTTAAGGTAAAGAAGGTTTAATTGCAGAAGAGACATTTCAGAGAGTACAATATGAACCCAGGTTCCATACACACATGGCAAATAAATTTCAGGGGAATCTGTGAATTTGGATGGAGAAAAGAATTACATCTTTATTTTTACTAACCTCTGAATTAAATTGATCATTTCCTTTAATTATAAATGTAGGCAACAAGCCATCATTCTAAGAAGGGGTTCCCAGAATTCATTAGACTGCCAAAGAGGTCTATGGCACAAAATGAGTTTAAGAATGTCTGCTCTAAATAGAGCAGAAAGAAAAGAAAACCCACTTTGCATCATGATCGTAGAAGTATGCAACCTATCATCATGATATCCTTAATCCCATCTGGAGAAAGGAAACAAAAAAGTATGTAAAATTTCCATAGCATCTATTTCAGGATTGCATTAAGATGCAACCATTTATCCAAAAAAAAAAAAAACCCTATTATGTGACAAGTGCTAGTTAGGTTCTGAGAATATGGAAAACACACACACACACACACACACACACACACACACACACACACACACACACACACACACAGAGTCCTAGGCCTTAAGGAGCCTACAATCTAATATTAATCAATCAAGCGGTTGCTTTTTTTGGGGGGTATGAATCAATATATTTCTGTTGAATGAACAGGTTTTAGCTGCTATAACCCGGGTCACCTCAAGTGCAGTCAACAACAGAACAGCCATTCCACCTCCTAAAAGCACTGTGCCCTTTGCCACTTATCACAAATTTATTCAATTTCAAAGGAATAATATTGACATTTAAGTAGCTCATTACATTAAAAAAAGAAACTACTTAAAAATTTAACAGGAAAATGGCTGCCAGTAACTGGCAGAATCGGCAAGCACTTATTAAGCTCTAATGTATAAATGATAATGTTGAATTATCATCAATAGGAATTAGACAGACAAGATGAAAGAATGGCAAAGTTCAAAATGACTCAAAAGTCCAGAGGCTGGATGCTTTGGAGCTGGAAGTAAGTGGTCACATAGTCCAATCCCTTTGTTTTACAGATGAAGAAATTGAGGATGACACAAGGTAAGTCACTTGCACAAGTTTACAAGGGTAGTAAGTGGCACAGCTGGGCTCAAATCCAAGTCCTCTGATCCCAAATCAAATTTGGTTGACTGGAAGCACATAAATAGGAATTTGGCAGGAGAGGTATGTTTAGAGATGTTAGAATCAAAGATTTAAAATTGTAAGGAAACTAATGGTTACTGAATCAAATCCTCTCGTTTTATAAATGGGGAAATTGAGGCACAGAGAAAATTTTGCTCAGTCACAAAAGTATGAAGTGTTTGAGATAGATTTGAACCTAGGTTTTCTGAATCTACGTCAAGCATGCTACCTGTGACATCAGATTCTGAATTCAAATTCCAAAAGAATTGGGTTTGAGATGCTGGCAGGAAGCCTTATATACAAAACACTACAATTAGCACTGAAGAGAGAGCTGTTAATAACAATGCCTAGATTAATTTCTCCTCTTTGCCCAATTTCTTGAATAACTTTTCAATATCCTTAGCTTCTCTCTGCATAAAATATGTTATCCACAATATTGAAAACAAAGTTAGTTTTTTAACTTTAATAGATAAATGTAAAACATGGTTAACAGAGCTTTTAAAGTCTCCCAAGGTTTCAAATGTCAAAAATATACTGTTTTATATGTAATTTGAGGGCAATACTTACATCATTATCAGATTATGCCAAGAGTTGTTTTTGATGAATTAAGAATTATTCTTGGATATCCTAAAAGTATTGAAAAAAACCCTTACCTTCCATCTTAGATTAGGTACACAAAACACAGCAATAAATGACAATAACGGGGGCAGCTGGGTAGTTCAGTGGATTGAGAGCCAGGCCTAGGTTAAAATCTGGTCTCAGACACTTCCCAGCTGTGTGACCCTGGGCAAGTCACTTGACCCCCATTGCCTACCCTTACCACTCTTCTGCCTTGGAGCCAATACACAATATTAATTCCAAAATGGAAGGTAAGGTTTATAAAAAAAAATAAATGAGAATAGTAATTTAGTGTTCAATAAATCAAAAGTTTCACATTTTGGGGATAAGATTTCACTGTTTGACAAAAACTATGGGAAAAATTGAAAATGGTATGGCAGAGACTGGGAATAGACCAACCAATCTCACATTATATGCCAAAATAAAGTCAATGTGGGTACACATAAAGTGTGATACCATAAACAAATCAGAGGAGCAAAAAATAGTCTATCTGTCAGATTGTTGGTTTAGGGATGAATTCAGGAAAAACAAGAGAAAGAAAATACTATAAAATATAAAATACATAATTTTGGTTCTATTAAATTTAAAACACTTTATACAAACAAACCAAAAGCAACAGAGATTAGGAGGAAAGTAGAAAGCTGGGGAAAAATTTTTGTAGCAAGTATCTCTGAAAATGACCAATTTCTCAAATAAGTAGAGAACTAAGTTAAATTTATAAAAAAGTCATTCTCCATTTGATAAATGCTCAAAGAATATGAACAGGCAGTTTTCATATGAAAAAGTCAAAGGCATTAAAAGTCATTTGAAAAAAACGCTCTAAATTACTCTTCACTAGAGAAATACAAATTAAAATGACTCAGGTACTACCTCACACCTATCTGATTGACTAACATGACAGAAAAAGAAAATGATAAATGTTGGAGAGGATTTGGGAATATTGGTACACTAATACACTCTTAGTGGAAACGCAACCTGATTTAACCATTCTATAGATCAATATGCTCAAAGAACTCTAAAACTGTGCATAGCCTTTGATCTATCAATACCATTACTAGGTCAATATCCCAAAGAGATTTTTTTATAATGGAAAAGGACCTATATATACAAAAAATGTTTATTGCAGCTCTTTTTGTGGTAGCAAAGAATTAAGAATCATGGGGCTGTCTATCAATTGAGGAACGGCTGAACAAGTTGCAGTATATAATGGTGATGGAATACTATTGTGCTATAAGAAATGACAAGCAAGTGTAATAATATATTGGACAGCCATGTTGAAGTTAAGATGATGGACAGTTACCTGCTTAGAATGTGGAATTAACCAAACCTGGCAGGAGGTTGGCAGGTCCCAAGGGCAGTTAAGGCTCGGATATAAAAGCCAGGATTTTGAACAGACAAGGATCTCAGATTTGAGATATTGGATTGAGGGTGGTTTAGGTAGGTCTTAGGTGAGCTTTATTCAACCATCAATCAGCAACCAACTTCTAATCTAATTCATCAGTCTCTGTCCCTGAATTTCACTACCAAGAAGAACAAGAATATCTTATTCAGCAGAGTAACCTATCAAACCTGATCAACAGTATTTTCAAAGATTATCAATAATATCATTAGCTTTAATTAGTCAAGGACATCCAGTTCCCTTTCTCCCAGCCATTATCCTGCTTTCCCTTCCCTAAGCTGGTTAGTAATAAATCTTCTTAAACTTACATCAGACTTGGGCTTCATCAAGAATCCTAGGGCTCTAGTCAATCATATCCTTGGGATAATTTGAGGGAAGAGGAGTATTACATCTTGCAGAAACAGAGTTTAATACGCAGTCAGTCTTAAACGTTATCCAAAGGTACAGGGCTTTAGTTGGGCATAGATAACTGTACAATTCTAACAGCAGATTCATTGCCTGGCTTGTAGTCCTGGGATACTGTTATCATCTGGAGTCTGGGATTAACAGATTCAATATATTCAGACAACATCTGCAGTGGGTGATCCTTTTGGGTTCACTATCATATCTTAAGTGTCTCACATAGGATTTAACATTTACCATTAATCCTGCTTCAAATCCACATTACAATCTTCATATAACACAAGATAATTTCAGAAAAATCTGGACTTACATGAACTGATTCAAAGTGAAGTGAATAGAACAGAAGAACATTCCTTGATGGAATGTGAATAAACCTAGTTATTCTATAGTAATGTAGTTAAACTATACAGCAATGTAGTTATCCAAGACAATCCTAGAGACTCATGATGAAAAATGCCATTTGCCCTCTGAGAAAGAACTGATGGATCCTAAATGCAGAATGAAACATGGTACATTTCATTTTCTTTCCTTTTTTTTTTTTGAGGTCTTTTCCACAAAATGGCTAATATGGGAATATATTTCATATAACTGCACATGTAAAATCTTTATTACGGACTCTGACAGGGGTCTAATTACTCAAATATACAAGGAGTTAAAGCAATTGTATAAAAAATCAAGCCATTCCCCAATTGATAAATGGGCAAGAGACATGAAAAGGCAATTTTCAGGTAAAGAAATCAAAAGTATCAATAAGCGCATGAGAAAGTGTTCCAAATCTCTAATAATTAGAGAAATGCAAATCAAAACAACTCTGAGGTATCTCACACCTAGCAGATTAGCTAAAATGAAAGAAGGGGAGAGTAATGAATGTTGGAGGGGATGTGGCAAAATTGGGACATTAATGCATTGCTGGTGGAGCTGTGAACTGATCCAGCCATTCTGGCTGGCAATTTGGAATCATGCTCAAAGGGCTATAAAAGAATGCCTGCCCTTTGATCCAGCCATACCATTGCTGGGTTTGTACCCCAAAGAGATCATAGATAAACAGACTTGTACGAAAATATTCATAGCTGCGCTTTTTGTGGTGGCAACAAATTGGAAAAGGAGGGTATGTCCTTCAATTGGGGAATGGCTGAACAAACTGTGGTATATGCGGGTGATGGAATACTATTGTGCTAAAAGGAATAATAAACTGGAGGAGTTTCAGGCGAACTGGAGAGACCTCCAGGAAGAGATGCAGTGTGAAAGGAGCAGAGCCAGAAGAACATTGTACACAGAGACTGATATACTATGGTAAAATCAAATGTAATGGGCTCCTGTACCAGCAGCACTGCAATGACACAAGACAGCTCTGAGGGATCTATGGTAAAGAACGCTGCCCACATTCAGAGGAAGGACTGCAGGAGAGGAAACACATAAGAAAAACAGCTGCTTGAACGCATGGGTCGGGGTGGACATGATTGAGGGTGTGGACTCGAAACTACCACACCAATGCAACTACCAACAATTTGGAAATAGGTCTTGATCAAGGACACATGACAAAACTAGTGGAAATGTGCATTGGCCATGGGTGGGGGGAGTGCGGGGGGTGAAGGGGAAAGTAGGAGCATGAATCATGTAACCATGTTAAAAATGAATATTAATAAATGTTTTTAAAAAATCTTTATTACGGGGCAGCTGGGTAGCTCCATGGATTGAGAGCCAAGCCTAGCGATGGGAGGTCCTAGGTTCAAATTTGACCTTAGATACTTCCTAGCTGTGTGACCCTTGAATTTGTAACTCAAAACTTTTTTTAAATGAATGTTAAAAATTGTTTTTACATGTAATGGGGGAAAATAAAATATTTTTTAAAAAGTCACTAAGGAGGAATGAGGTAAAAAAAGAACCTCAAATCACTTTTAAAAGAAAACAAAAAACCCTTGCCTTCTGTCTTAGAATCAAAACTAAATATGGGTTCCAAGGCTGGAAGACAAGTATATGCTAGGCAGTTAGGGTTAAGTGACTTGTTGGGGGTCACACAGCTAGGAAGGATCTTAGGCCACATTTGAACTCAAGACATTCCGTCTCAAGCATTTGCTCTATCTACTGAGTCACCTAGCTGTCCCCTCACATCATTTTCTGAATGAAAAAAAATCATTTTCAAGTTGCAAAGACATGCATACAATTCTACATTCTCTGTCTTTGTCTGTTTGTCTCCCTTAATAATTGAATATGCAACATTTTGTATACCAGTAAGCATACCTGTCAACTTCTTTATAAAATAACATCTTTGTGGCCAATGAGGCCACTACCTCTGGACTTTTTACTAGATGTCCCCTATCCCTGGAGTGCTTTTCCTCCTTACTTCCACCTCTAGCTTAAAAACAGTGCTAATTCCACTTTCCCCAAGAGGCCTTTCCCAATGTTTCTCCACTGCCTCCAACATTACTAATCTCTTTGGGATTAACTTCCATTTAAACTAGACAGACAGACAAATAGATTGACAGAATATAGATAGACATTTCTTTTATGTGCAATTATTTGTATAACATGTTTCTCCTATTATCATGTGAGCTTTTTAAAGATGGAAAATATTTTTGCCTTTCTTTTTATCCTCAATACTTAGTAAATGCTTGTTGACTAATCTATCTGCCTATCTATCTATCTATCTATCTATCTATCTATCTATCTATCTATCTATCTATCTATCCTCTCATTGCCCTCACACCCCAACAATAATCTAAGACTATAAGGAGTCGCCTTCTGCTTGGATGGAAGAATTTTTTATAATAAAAGTTCCCTGAAACAGACAATTCATAGATCTAGGACTCCTATCTTCCCTCCCTCCCTTATCCCCTAACCAAAAGATATATTTTAATATGCAAGTTCTTGGCTTTGTTCATTGCACAAAATATGGAACTTGGAATTGCATTATACACATATGGAAGCACACATGAAACCGACCATATATCACATTATCTCTCTTGCTTAGAACACATCTTATAGGATCAGACATTTTTGGTTTACAGGAACAAAGCTATTCACCATTCCATATTAGATGTCACCAACCAATTGCCCACTAATAGTATCTGTCACTGCAGAATGTTTGGAATTTCCTCACTTATAAGAAGTGGAAAGTTTTAAACGCAGCCTTTTAACTTTAACAAAATAGCAAATGTTATAACTTAGGATTTAGGACATTTTACTGAGGGATTGTTAAATCAGAGGCATACTAATTCTAGTCAAATACCTCACCTATCCATCACCAATAAATATAAATTAAGTACCTACTATGTGTAAGGCATTGTTCGGTGGATATGAAAACAAAACAATAAACAAGAAGCTTGTTAAGAAGCTGATGTTCTGTTAGGCAGAGGGGATCAAAAAGCAGAGAATTTTAAGTATTAATTAAGATACAAAGGCTCTGAAATGTCATGGAATTGTGAAATATTTTTAATAGATTAATAGTTAAAATAATCTTTTTCTTTTTCTCCTGATAGAGATTTCATTCTCTTAGAATGTTGCTGATTTTGCTTTTATTTACAAGTTGGAAAAAAGAGATATGAATGTTTGACAAAATTGGTGAGTTTTCCTCCCAGATGTTAGTTTTCTTTTATTTCTATTATTAACTTGTATTTCAAATCCAACACATCTACCTTTTACGCCCAAAGACAAAGTCTTTTAATTCAAGGCATGGTTTAGACACTGCATTAGTTCAGGCGTGAAAATATCTTAAATTTTATTCATGTTATTTACCAAATATTCATGCTTAGAGACTTAGAATCTGGTAGTAGACATTAAAATGATTTATTATCACTGAAACAAATTGTGGTATGTGAATATAATAGAATATTACTGTGCTGTAAGAAATGGCAAATATGATCAATACAGAGAAGCATGCAACTGATAATACAGAACAAAGTAAAAAGAACTAAGAAAATGATATTTACAATCGTCATCATTTAGTTGTGTCCAACTCTTAGGACCTCTTGGATCATTCTGTCCATGGGGTTTTCTTGGCAAATATATTAAAGAAGCTTGCTATTTCCTTCTCTAGTGCAGTAAGACTTACCCAGGGCCACACAATTAGGGAGTGTCTGAGGCTATATTTGAATTCAAGTATTCCTGACTCCAGACCTAGAGCTCTATTCACTGAGGCACCTAACTGCCTCCTAGAGAAGTTAAGCAACTTCTCCAAGGTCCCACAGCTAGTAAGTATCTGAGGCTGAATTTGAACTAGGGTTTTTCTGAGTTTAGACCTAGTGCTCTATGGACTGTGTCATAGAGCACTGCATACAATTATATCAATGTAAATAGAAAAGAACAATCACTGAACAACTAAAAGTCAATACTATAGAATTACAAAAGATGAATATGGTAAAGAAGAGATATGAGATAACAACTACCCACAACCACACACAAACTGACTCTCTTTCTCTCTCTGCTATTTTATGACATTTCTTGATATATTGATTTGTTTTACTGAATTTTTCTCTCTTTTTCTTTTTTTCTTTAAAAAAATGCTATTTGTTCTATGGAATGATTCCTGGAAGAAGAGAAGGTGAGGAATACCAAGAGAAATTTAGGTTTAAAAATAAAAGATAAACAAAAATGCATTTTAAAGATAATATTAAATACATTTGTGTATATAAATGTATATATACTATCATTGAAAAATATTATTAAAGTATTATCCCTTTGTCAAACACTAGGCAGAAACAAGTCTGACTGACACAGCTCTGTCCTTGAGGAGAGAGTCCCAGGATCTGAGCTTAGCAAGATCAAAATTTAGAGCTGGAAGGGCCCTCAAAGGTCATCTCACCCAACTCTTTGGTTTTACAGATAAGGGAATTGATACCCAGAAAGGATGAGTGTTTTGCTCAAGGTCAAGAAAGCATAAGTAGCATCATTAACAGAAATTAGAAGATGGAAGCCAAGGTGGATTGGGGGAGGAGAAATCAAGAATTTGTCTGTGTATGTGTTGAGTTTAAAATGAAGGCATTGAGGGGTAGAGAGGCAATCAACCAGAAGGCAACATATGGTAAGCAGGCCCCTGGAACAAATTCTTCTCCCAAGTCCATAGAAATAGTTTTGATTTTACTTAAGAGCTACAATTGAATATGCTACTTCAGGGATAAAAACTGCACAGTTCCCTTGAGAGCTAAACCGAATAACACAAGTCTTACTACTCTTTCTGGGCTAAGCTCATCGCCTTCCTAAATCCTAACCCCATAGTTCTAGTGCTCTCAATAGGACCCTTGTCTACCGATAAAGTATGTCAATAAGAAATTAGAAGATAAGGAAATAATTCATATAGCAGTCAACTAAGAATACACTTTAAATGAAAAGGTCTTTACTGGGATTTTCCCAAGGCACACAAGGAAACTAATAGCAATAATAACTGATATTTACACTGGGTTTTTTTAAACATTTGCAAAGTGCCATATCGACATTATTTCCTTTTGTTTGAACAATTCTATGAAGTAGGTTATACAAGTATTATTATCCTCACTTTGACCTGCCCATGGTAACGTGAAGTGAGGATGAAGGTAAGCATGAAGTGAGTTACATACATAGTTATCTCTTGATTCCAGTGCTTCAGATGATAGCTGGCTATAACACCTCTCACTTTTACACAGAGCAATTTACATATATTATATAAGTGATTCTTTTTTTTAATGGTTCTTTCTTCTTTTTTATTACTATGAACTTGATAAGCATTGGCAAACATGAACATTTCCATATTCAAGAACAGAAAAAAGGGCCATATTCTGAGACTCCATTATATATACCTTAAAAAACATATATATTTGAAATATATATATGAACATGATAGTTCCATCATTGTTTTGCTTCTCTGGGTCCTATTCTGCATTTTCTTTTGCCCTCTTATTTGTATTTTTAAATGATTCATCAATGCTCTTCTCTTTCTTTTTTTATATAATCATCATTATAACCCTGCTTGTTTTATACTTGATTCTTGAGCAATTTCTAATTAAAAATAATATTATTATTACTATTATCACCAACAGAGAAACCATTAGTTTATGATTTTTTATAATACCAAGGCAAGTCACAAAAAGTTTGTCTTCTGTAGTGTACAAGTATTTAATGTAGGTACTCATAAAGAATAAGTAATAGCATCATGATAATGAGGATTCATAGGATCCTAGTTCAAGAACAGGAAGAGACTTCAGAAGCCATTGAGTTCAAGCCCTTCATTGTAAAGATAAGGAAACTGAGACCTATAAAATTTAAGTGACTTGCCTGGAGCCCATAAGTGCTTGAAGCAGTATTTGAAACTAAGTCTTACGGGCCCCCAAATCCAGAACTTGATTCTTTACATCATGGTAAGCAAATGTTTCATAGAGCTTTGTTTTTTGAATGTGGAAATGTTCATGTTTGTTAACGCCTATCAAGTTAATAGTAATAAAAGAGGGGAAAAAAAGAACCATTAAAAATAATTACTTATACAATATGTGTAAATTACTTTGTATAAAAGTGAGAAGCATTATAGCCAGATACTTGGTGTTAGGAAGATATGATTTCAAATCCTGCCTCAGAAAACTACTAGTGTGACACTAGGCAAGTAAAAAAAAAAACAAACAAAAAAAAACTTTATGGGCTTTAGTTTCCTTATCTGTGAAATGGAAATAAAAACAATACCTACACATAGCAAGGTTGTTGTGAGGATAAAAAGAGATAGCAAATCTAAAGCACTCTGCAAAACATAAAGCACTATAAAAATACTATTATTTATATTGTCATTGAAAACACTCTTAAAAATTTGTGTTCTTTTCTTCTATAGTCCAAAACCAATTTAGTGGAAAAAAATGTGTTTGTTTTTCTTAAAATGATATCAATAGCTAAGAAACCCCAAAACAACTCATCCTTTTTTCCCCCTATTCCCTCAGTTATTGAAATGCTCCTCCCTCTAGAAATTCAAGGTCCTCAATTTGAACCACTTTATTCATCTGGAGAAAAAATTTTGATCTTATGCTTCTCAAGTGAAATATCCAAAATCAAATAAATAAATTATTTTCTAATTGGTTCTTATTTTGGTGTCTTATGGTATAGACTCAGCCATACTAATTAAAGTTTAGATTCAAGCCTCTTTTTCCATGCTTGAGCCTCGGACATTAAGATGGAGGTATCATTCTTTGGGCAACAGAAAATACAGTCATCTGCATTCCTGAGAAGTTCTTTGTAGCCCAGAACAGGCTGTGAAGCTAACAAAGAAAGCAGTTATACTACTCTCTGACTGAAGGCATTATAAGTACATGGGATATTTTTAAATAATCATTTTACAAATCACTTGCTGGGTCCTGCCTCTAATGTGTTTTTACCCAGGGTTATCAAATTTCATTCCAAAGCAAAAAGATTACCTCTGGGAGAAATGCCTATGGAATTTCATAGTTGTCAAAAATATTATCTGCAAAGGGGAAGGAATGGAAGGGAACAAGTGAGACTTATTTGACAAAAGTATCAACTCTGCTTCCAAAGAAGCAAAGTCTCGGGCAGTTGAATCTTTAGGGATCTCAGGCTGATTCTTTTCAATAACTATTAAAAAATTTATAAAAATCTCTGGAATGTTTGACTACTTTATAAAATCCTTCCCAAATTATATAGTAGTGTTGGAATATAACAAAAAGTTATATACATGAGGGAAATGGGGGGAAAAAAAAAGGCCTGAATTAGTGTTCTTAGTGCTATTCACTCACACATCTCCCAATTGAATGCCAAATCTGATCATCTCTGAATACTGGCACACTGCTATAAACAGACTTTTTTCTTTTTGGCATTATACTGTTTTAGTATAAACTCTAGATAATACCATATTCAGTTCTGTGGAAAGACAATCTTTCCCTTTGATGTTTGGAAGTAATTAAAAGAATAGCCAATTCCATTTCCAGTCTCAAAATAATTTCCCAAATTAGATTTAAGAAACAACATTTATTGGAATAGATTTTATGAATTTTATCTCTGTTTAATGAAATTATACTAATGGCTTATACTTATAAAACACTTATTATAAAATCTGATAAAGCATCTTGATCATAACATCAGAGGTTGTCTACCTGTCTAGTCTTATTCAACCACCTAATAAATCCACAACAGAAAATATAAAATAGTACCTACCCACAAGGAACTTATATTCTAATAGAGATGCCAACATGAAAGTCAATAGGCACAGAGAAGAAATATCCAGAGCAGATGAGGGAACCTTATTCTCTTAAAAGACCCTATACTTCCAATCAGACTAAACGATTTTGTTTTCAATCCTTGTCCTAACTTTTCTTGTGGCTGTGCCATTTTTTCATTTGATTCCTCATGCCATGAAAAACATGATTCCCCATGTCCTCTTCCCAGTCATGAACACTTTCCTAACTGGCTCTTTTCCAGCTGAAAGGTTTTCTTTTTCCTCAAATGTCTCATAGTATTTCTCATGGACCTATCCTTTTAATTTCTTCTTCTGTATTGCATCACATTGGCTAGGTGGCTAAATTGGAGTTTAGAAGCTCTAAGTTCAAATTCTGCCTGAAATAATTACTGTGTGATCCTGGGGAAGTCATTTAACCACATGGCTCAAAATTGGCCTCAGACACTTAATAGCTACGTGATCCTGGGGAGGTTATTTAACCCTGTTTGCTTCAGTTTTTCACCTGTAAAATGAGCTGGAGGAGGAAATGGGGGATCATTCCAGTATTGTTACCAAGAACCTCAAATGAAGTTACAAAGAGTCATGGTCAATCAAGAACCAGACAGTGAAATAATATTAACATTAAACATATATATATATAAACATATATTAATACTAAACATATATGCACTAAGTAACATGGCATCCAAATTTTTAGAGGAAAAGTTATATGAGTTACAGGAGGAAACAGATAGTAAAACTATCAACTTTTCCCTCTCATAATTAGATAAATGTAATCACGAAATAAAGAAGAAAAAAGTTAGATATGATAAACTTTTGGGAAAAAATTAAATGAAATAGAAAAGAATATATTTTTCCTAGCTATAAATGGCACCTTCACAAAAACTGACCATGAATTGGGACATAAAAACCTCACAAACAAATGTAAGAAATCAGAAATGTTAAATGCATTCTTTTTAGACCCTAATGGAAAAAAATACATTCAGTAAAGGACTATGGAAACTTGGATTTAAAATTAATTGGAAAATAATATATACTAAAGAATAAGTGTGTCAAAGAAATAATAAATAATTTCATTAAAGAGAATAACAATAAGACAACATTCCAAAATTGATGGGATGCAGCCTAAACAGAACATAGGGGAAAATTTATATTTCTCAACACTTAAATCAATAAGATATAGAAAGGACAGATTAATTAATTGTACATGCAATTTAAAAAAGGTGGAAAAATAACAAACTTAAAAACCCCAAATAAACACCAAATTGGAAATTCTAAAAATCAAAGGAGAGATTAATAAAAGTAAAAGCAAGAGTACCATTGAACTAGTAAATAAGAGGAGCTGGCTTTATATACCAGTAAGACAAACCATTAGCTAATTTGATTTTTAAAAAAGAAAGAAGAAAACCAAAATGCCAGCATCAAAATTAAAAGATGAATGTGCCACCAATAGAGAAGAAATTAATGAAATTATTTGGAGCTCTTTTGCCCAATCATAGGCTAATAAATCTGAAAATCTAAGTGAAATGGATATTTATACAAATATAAATAATACAGATTAACTGAAGAGTAAATAGATTGTTTAAATAAGCCTATCTTAGAAAAAGGAAATTAAACAAGCCCTCAATGAGTCCCCTAAGAAAAAGTTTCCAGGACCAGATGGATTCACAGGTGAATTCTTTTAATTCTAATAGTATACCAGTTACCCGGGAAAACAAGCAAAGGAACCCTACCAAATTCCTTTTAGGAAATAAATAATGTTGATACTTACTTAGACAAGGAAGAGCAAAAACAGAGAAAGAAAACTATATATCATTTTCCCTAATGAATACTGACACAAAAAATGTTCAATAAAATACTAGCAAGATTATAGTAATGTATCAAGAAGGTCAGATATTATGGTTAGGTCAGATTTATACCAGGAATGCAGGGCTGGTTCAATATTAGGAAACTTATCAGTAAAAATGACTATATCAATAACAAAAACAACAAAAATCATATTAACATCTTAATAGATACAGAAAAGGCTTTTGATAAACTATAACACTCACTCCTAATAAGAATGATAAAAGTATAGGAATAAATGAAGCTCTCCTTAAAATGAAAAATACTATCTATCTAAATTATCTGTAATGAAGAAAGATAAGAAGCCTTCCCATTAAAATAAAAGATGAGGCAAGGATGCTCAATTTCCCCACTATTATTGAGTATAGTACTAGAAATGCTAACAATAGCAATAAGACAAGGAAAAAATGGAGAAATTACAATGGGCTATGAAGAAATTAAACTATAAGTCTTCACAGATAATATGATAGTCTATTTGGAGAATCCTAGAGAATCAACTAAAAAACTAGTTGAAATAATTAACAACTTTTGCAAGGTTGCAGGATATAAAATAAACCAACGCAAATTATCAGCATTTCTACATATTACCAATAAAACCTAGCAGAAAAAATAAAGAAATTCCATGTAAAACACTACAGAAAATATAAAATACTTAGGAGTCTAATGGCAAAGACAAACCCATGAACTATATGAACACAATTATAAAACACTTTCCATAAAATAAAGCCACATTTAAAAAAAACTAGAGAAATATTAATTGCTCATGGGTAGGCCAAGCCAATATAATAAAAATGATGGTTCAACCTAAATTAATTTACTTATTCAATGTCATACCAAACATCATCTTATATAGCTAAAAAAAAGAATAACAAAATTCAACTGGAAGAAGAAAAGGCCAAGAATATCGTAAGGATGGAATTTTGAGGAAAGGAAATGGAACCAAAGGAGGAGAAGACAGTTGTTGGCAGTTGAAACCAACAGGGGATTCTGGGAATTTCCTCCGGGAAGAGGGAGAAGAAGGGTCTGTGGGCTGGGAGGAAGAGGAGGCAGAAAACCCAGCTGTGATCTGGTCCAGAGGCCTTCCTGAGGATCTTTCTCTTGGAAATTGAAACTCTGATTCCCTGATCACAGCCGTTTCAACACAACTCATCCTTCAAGACTACAACCATCAAGTCAGCTAAGATTTTAAAACTCTACTGAGAGCAGTCTCTTCGTCTCCTTCACTCATCACTTGTCCTTGCTGAGAGACCCTTTCAGTCAAAACTTATAATTATAGGAAAGAATAAAAACAGAAATAGAAGGGCAAGGAGATGTGAAACTTAGGAGTTGGAACTGCCTTGGTTCCTACCTAAGTGATGAACCCCATAGGATTAGTGAAGAGGGCACTCCCAAATCCCTCTGCCCTTCACCCCTTTCCTCAATCCTTGATTTGTGAATAATAAAAGCCATTTAGCAGCCAGATAGCATTCTTGAGTGCCTGAGAGACAAGGAAGAAGGGAACCACAGATTGGACTGGCAACCTCCATCTTTGAGCCAGACCACCCACTGTGCAGTTAGCAGGCTTTGGGGGAGGCTTAAGTGAACCCTGATCTTATTCAGGATCAGATTGGGGTACCACCTCCTCCTCTTGTAGGGAAGCCTTGCCCTCAGTTCTTCAGGGGTGGCACAATCATCTAGGTCACCCAGTTTTAGGGTGACACTCCCTTAAAGTCTCCCAGAGTATATTTGACCTCAGGAGAGTGGTGAGGAGAGAGTCCACAGACCCTCTCTCTTTCTCACTCTCCCTTCTACTAATATCCATTACTGGGTCCCTTTATTATTGCAATATTAAGGGAATTATTTTTTTTTAAATGTGAAAGGAAGGTGGCTTAGCAGTACTAGGTCTCAAAATATACTCAAAAATCTGCTACTGGCTAGGAAATAGAGCATTATATCCATGGAATAAGTTTGATACATAAAATATAGTAACAAATTACTATAGTTATCTAGTATTTGAGATATGCAAAACTCTAAGGTTTGGGGTTTTTTGTACGTAGACATGTACGTATTTGTACATTCAATATCTGATTAAAATTGCTGGGAAAACCAGGAAGCATTTTGGCAGAAACTAGATATAGTAAACTAAGACCCAGCCAAAATGGATACATGATTTAGAAATAAAGGTGATATTACAAGCTAATTAGAGGAACATAGAAAATTTTACCCATCATATCAATGAATAAGGAGAGAATTTATGACTAAATAAGAAATAGAGAGGATCACAGGAAACAAAATGGATAATTTTTATTAAATGAATTAAACAAAATCAATGTCAAGTTTAGAAGGAAAGAAGGAAACTCGGGGGGGGGTGGATTTTATAGCAAGTCTTTTTCTGATAAAGGCTTCATTTCTCAAATATATAGAGAAGTGGTCAAATTTAAAGGAATTCAAATCATTCCCCAATTGAAAATGGTGAAAGGAAATGAACAGACCTTTTAAAGCCATCTACAGTCATATTAAAAATGCTCTAAATCACTTTGATTAGAGAAATGCAAATTTAAAAAAGTCTGATATATCCCCCTCACACCTAGCAGATCAGCTAATATGACAGAAAAGAAAAAACATAAATATTGGAAGGAATATGGAAAAATTGAGACACTAACATATGGATGGTAGAGTTGTGAACAGATCCAACAGTTCCAGAGGACAGTTTAGAAATATGCTCAAACAGCTATAAAACTGTGCATACTCTTTGACTCAGCAATACCACTACTAGGATTGTATCAAAGAGATCAAGGAAAAGGATTTCTACATACAAAAAATATTTATAGTAGCTCTCTTTGTGGTAGCAAAGAATGGAAAATTGTCCCTTGATTCCCATTGACTGAAGAATGGCTGATCAAGTTATAGTGAATGACTGAGATGGCATATCATTATGATAGAAGAAATGATGAATAGGATGGTTTCAGAAAAACCTGAGAAGACTTATATGAACTCAAGAAAAGTGAGCAGAACCAGGAAAACACAGAACTTAGTAACAATACTATAGTAAAGATGATCAACTGTGAAAGACTTAGCTATTCTGATAAAGACAATGACCCAACACAATGGTGAAAAATACTATCTACCTCTAGAGAAAGAACTGATGGAGTCTAAGTACAGATTAAAGCATATTTTTTTACTTCCATATTTTTCTTGCTTATTTCTTTTTTGCAACTTGGCTAATTTGGAAATATTGTGCATGATTTCACAAGTATAAGTGATATTACATTTCTTGTCTTATTTATGGGTAGGTGTTGGGTAGGAAGGAAAGATTTTGGAACACAAAAATAAATAACTTTCAAAAAATAAAATAAGGTTTTAATACTTATATACCTAACTTACAGAGTTGCATAGAAAGTACTCCGTAAAAATTTAAGCAGTGTTCAAATGTAAGTTATGATCATGATTAAATCTGTTACTTCCTACAAGATGTCTTATCTGAGTCTCTTTGTAGGTAGGATTACAGAAACACAGATTTAGAGGTGGAAGGGCCCTTAGAGATACAAATCTTTCATTTTACAGAGAAAAATCCAAGATTTTAAAATAGTCAACCTAGATACTTTAACAAATGTTGATTAGATTGAACAATCCTGGGAGGTATTTTGATAGTACAAATATTAAAAACAAAACCTAGCATCTCTTGGCTGGTAATTGACAGAGTGTAAATTTGAATCCAGGTCTTTGGACTCTAGATCCTGTATGTTTTCCTCTATTCCATTCATAATTTAAAATGCAATTTGATAACTTGGTATAAAAATACAGTACTGATCCCACTGCCAGGAGGGCATATATTTTGTGTTCCACTAATGGTTAATGATTTATAATATCTACTTTCTACTACCTAGGTCCCTTTGGGACAAAAAGGTAAACATTATGGATCTCCAGCCTATGTTTGGGTTACATCTGTGGCCACAGAAAAGGGCAATTCTAATTGTTTCTTGTGGACCTGTGACCTGAGCCTAACTAGCCTCATGTTCTAAACCAAGTTAATCAATCACAAGTTAGACTTCCTGAAGATGATAAAAAAAAAAAAAAATAAGGTCAACTGAATTAACCAAAGAGGCTCAGTTCTCTGAATATCTGAAATATACAGGTTTTCAGATTGGAGATTGGTAAAAAAAAAAAAATGTTTTTTAAGTTAAAGGCCATCTTTTACTCTGGCTCTTTTATGTAGGTCAACATGATTTTATCTGGTATTAATCAAATGAAATAATTTAATCTGAAACTTTTCCTGAGGGGGAGTGAGTTTTTTTTTATAATAATTCAAAGAAAGGTTCCATCTCTTGCTTCCCTCTCAACAAGAATAGCATGCATATCAGGAACATGCTGAAATCAGTTTGAACCAGCTTATGAGAGCCATTTGTTAACCTTTCAATTTGAGTATATTTATATCTTAGATACCAGTAAATGCTACAAATCAAGTCTTGGTTAGTTAATTTGTTGATTATCTAGTGATAGAGAAAAGTGTTACAATGCAGATTAAACCTAAAAGTGTGTTGTGCGTATAAATTTTTTTTTCTAGACAGTGTAACATTACCAGCACATCTCAATCGTGCTAAACCATAGGATCAAAGTTAAGTGATTAAGACAAAAAGAAGATTATGAAGTGTCAACTCTTACTTTGCCCGAGTAATTACCTGAAGTAAAATCTGTAGGTAAAAGTCACAGACGTGACCAGACAGTGATCTTTAAGTGAAAAACAATACTAAAGAATCAAGAAATCATCACCTTTACAATTTAAAATGTCCTTCTAATTGTCCTAAACTTTCCAAAATCTTTTTTTTCCTTCACCATCAAATAATGCCTGAGACCAAAGATCTAAACAAAGTAAACAGGGAGTAAGGAGAAACTGACTCATGGTAGAATCATGAAACTATTTCATCTGGAACTACACAGGAAGCATGGAACAAAAATGTGGTTGAAATTACAGGATCATAGATTTTAAACTGGAAGTACATTAGAAATTGCCTTGCCCAAGCCTTTCATTTTAAAGATGAGGAAACTGAGCCCGGAAGTGACTGACCCAGGATTGTACACATAGTAAGAGTAGCAGAGTCCAGATGAAAACCCAGGCTCTCAGACCAAATAATTTAATTTAGTTCAATCCAGGGGAGAGAATAAGTATTTAGTAGTGTGAGGCACTATCTGAAAAGCTTTACAAATATTCTCATTTGATCTTCACAATAATTCTTCAGAATAAGAAATGATATTTTCCTCATTCTACAGTTGAGGAAACTAAGGCAAATAGAGGAAAGAGACCTTCTCTACCATTACATTTCAGGTCTTCAATTAGCATTCATTAGGTGTCAGGCCCTGTCCTAGACACTACAGGGGAAAAAAATAATCAAGATAGTTCCTGGGGGCAGCAAGGTGGCTCAGTGGATTGAGAACCACACCTGGAGATAGGAGGTCCTGGGTTCAAATATGACTTTAGTTTCTCCATGGCCCCATGATCCTGGGCAAGTCAATTAACTCCAATTGCCTAGCCCTTACTGCTCTTCTATCTTGGATATAATACACAATATTGATTTTGAGACAGAAAGTAAGGGTTAAAAAAAAAAAGATAGTTCTTATCTTGGAGGGGAATACTTCTCTCCCGCCCCCTTACTGGTGGCAATATGACACTAACCTCAATGTTCTTTTCACAACATGGTGAAGGGTAATCCACTGATGGTAACTATATGCATCACTGCTATTAGGAGCCCAATAAATTAATTCAAATACGTAGTACATATCTAGTTTTGTAAGTGGAGAGGCAGCAACTAAAAATGTCTCAGAGACCATGAAATAAGAGAGATCAGGCATTTAGCAAGATAAAATAGCCTAAGTCATGAAAGACAAGTAAAGCCCAGAGCTGAAATTCTTCTATAATCCCATCTTCTCACCTAAAACTTTTACCAGAACTACCAATAAGTAGCCTTTTTTTATTTATCTTCTGCCCACAATCAGGAGGAGATTTTAATGGGCTTAAGGAAAGGAAAAAAGGTAGACTGAAGAAAAGGAGATAACAAATAGCCTGAATAATTTGCAGAGAGGAAAAATAAATCTTCCAGTAGAAGTTTATAGTATATGAGTTATTTGTAAAATCTGATGAATATCAATTGCTAATTTCTTTTAAGGTAAATGATAAAATGTCTTTATCGTGTTCAACAGTGTTGGGTACCAAAGGCATTATGAAAGAAGACTCATCCTCAAAGAATTTAACAATGTAGTTTAAAGGGCCAAGGTATATAAATGAAATAATGAAGTACAGCAACATATGAATAAATCCCTCACAGAATACTACTGTTACAATTACAATTCTCTAAAACTGTATCTTAGTTTTATAATTATTTATTAAATAACAAAAAAGAGAGAGAGAAGCACAAGTCATGCATGGTTGACTCCAGCCCTCTTAGCAGCCTCCTCTGCATGAAGGCTGAGCCAGGGCAGAGGCAGACAAGATCTCATCCTAAGACTGAGATGCCAGGAGAAGAGAATAACTTCCTGTCAAATGATGCTCTTCATGATGTCTCTTCCAGAGCCTCTCACTCAGACATCAGTCTGAATAAGAGATGGGTTTTTTGGATGCCAGCAATAGACACAACGCATGCAGCACAGGGCATGGGCACTTTTCTACAAGAGGCTCTGCCTACCTTATTTAATTATTTTGACACCCAAGAAGCTTGTTTATGGATGAACGAAGAATTTGTCCCTACCTCCTGCATTAGCAAGAAGGGAGAAGCCAGTTCTTACTTCAGTTGTTTTCAAACTTTTTTTTTTTTTGCTTTAAAATCTAAAGATTATTTTAGGAACCCAAAAGGGTACAGTTTAATATTAACTTTCCACACTGCAGATATGGGTACAATTTGGGAAATGATATTTGCTGTTTCTCCAAATTTTCATGTAAAAAGCAGTAAACTCTAGAGAGAAACCCTTCTGATTAGATGGGAGAACTTAGAAAAATGCATAATAAAGATGAAAATTAGAAGCAACTATTATCAACTGTTCTCATGTCCTAATGTTACTATCACAGAGAGAACTTACTGAGAAGCTTCCAGTGGGTGCAATGTAGATTTCTGTGTCTGAGTCATCAACTGAGCAACCCACTGGTCTCAATGAAAGAAAGATAAAACAGATACTGACAAGACTAGCAGAGATGATGTATTTAAATTAAAATGGAGAATTTGATATTCTAGAGGTGAGTAATTCTGATGCCTTAAGTGGTTCTGTTCTGGAAAGGCAATGTATTTATGTTCTGATAAGTGACATTAAGATTACATTTGTCAGCTTATTCACTAAAAAAGACATCTTAAATCACTGCTTAAAAATTAACTAGAGACTTTATTTCCTTAAGATACTATACCTTAAGGGAAAATATAATTTCCCTGCATGATTCTATATGCTCAAAATTCCCAGTGATGACAATGAAAAATTTAAGACTAACAAATTAATTCAAGGACCTTTACCACAAACCTCCAATATATTTTTCAATTTGGCTTACATCCATTCATTTAGATGCTATTCCTGGGATTTTAATATTACACTACAGATAAACCTCAGCAACTCTGAGAATAGGCTTTTGGAATAGTTCCAAATCTAAAAATAATGAGGAAAAAACCCCAAACAATAACAAAATCCACCTTTGGTAATGAATAAGCAATCTCTCTTCATTTAGCAACCAAAGGACAGAAGTGAAGGAGGGAAATTACATCTAATAGGCTGTGATTGGTTATTTCAAAGAACTGAGAAGGATAGCTCATGAAATCTAATTAGTTGGAAATGTTTAAAAAGCTAACCTGTGACATTAAAAAAAGTCTAAGAGATACAACTGAGAGAAAATAATAATTATAATAATTAACATTTCTATAGGGCTTACTATATGCCAGGTACTGTGTGCTAAACACTTCATAACTAGTATCTCATTTGATCTTTACAATAACCTTGCAAGGTAGGTGCTATTATTATGCCTATTATAGAGATGAGAAAACTAAAGCAAGCAGAGGTCAAGTGATTTGCCTAAAGTCATACGGATAGTAAGTGACTGAATTTGAACTCAGAGCTTCCTGACCCCAGGCCCAGAGCTCTAGCCACTTTACTACCTAGCTGCTAAGACAAGAAAGAAATGAAAAGGGGAACAAGAAAGGTGCCAGTAAAATCTTAAAGATCATGGAAAATAGGAGAGGCATCACAAAACTGTTTGTGGGGGCAAATGTTAACACAGTGTTCAAAAATGGGAGAGAATAGAGTATACAAACTATAAGCCATTAGGCTTGACTTCAACTCTTGAGAAAATTCTAGAATGGATCATTAAAGAAACAGTGAACATCTGGAAAAGATCGCAGTGATTACAAAGAACCAATATAGAGTTTCATCCAGAATAGGTCATGCCAATTTGGAATTATGCCCAAAGGGCTTTAAAAGAGTGCATGTCCTTTAAGACAGCAATACAACTACTGGGTTTGTACCCAAAGAAATTTTTTTAAAAAGGTTTGTACAAAAATATTTATAGTTGTGCTTTTTGTGGTAGCTTTTTTCAAAAAAAAAAATTGGAAAATGTGGGGGGGAGTATCCCTCAATTACAGAATGGCAAAACAAGTTGTGGTGTCTGATGTTGATGGAATACTATTGTGCTGAAAGGAATGATGAACTGCTTGATTTCTATATGAACTGGAAAGTTTCATGAACTGATACAGAATGAAATGAGCAGAACCAAGAGAACATCATACACAGAAAGTGGAATGTTGAGGAGCAATCAAATGCAATTGACTTTGTTACTAATAGCAATGCAATGATCAAGAACAATCTCATGGAAGTTATGAAAAAAATGCTATGCACATCTAGAGAAAGAACTATGGGAGTAGAAATACAAAAGAAAAACATATGATTTATCACTCGGTTATACTAATATATAATTTGGAGTTGTGGTTTTTAAGAGATTACTCTATTACAAATATGAATAATATGGAAATGGGTTTTGAATAAAAAAAACATGTATAACCCAGTGGAATTGCTTGTCAGCCCCGAGAGTGGGGAGGGAAGAGTGGGGGGAGAGAATATGAATCATGTAACCATGGAAAAATATTCTAAAAAAAATAATAATAATAAATTTTAAAAAAGAATAGGTCATGCTAGACAAGCCTCATTTCTTTTCTAGGAAGAATTACTAACCTAGAAAATGAAGAAAAGGATGCAGATAAAATTTACCTAAATTTTTAGCAATATTTTTTGACAAAATGCCTCTTAATGTTCTTGTAGAAAAGATAGAAGGATACAGACTTGATGATAATACAAAGGGATTCAGAGCTCTCTAGAGCTGCACTCAAAGAGTAGCTATTAATGGTTCAATCAACCAATCTATGTGTTAAGCTCTGGGTATACAAAAAGAAGCAAAATGTAACCTTTGCCCACAAGAAGTTTACAATGTAATGTGGGAGCCAACATGCAAACAAATATTATAGTGCAAATAGGGTGCATGTCAGCCCTGCAAAGCCTTACTGTAGAGTTTCTGACAGTTGAAAAAGGGTTTAGAATCTTGAGGAGGTTCAGTTGACCCTGGAGTCTCGTGGAGAGTAGGAGGGTCAATCTGAGCTCTATCTTTGGATTGAAAACCTGACCTATATTCTGCAGCTTTTCATTTAAAATTTGTTAGTTTAACTATTTCCTTTGAATCTCCCTAATCTCCCTTATTCCCAATCACCATTTTCCCTTCCTAAATATTCTTGGGGTTTTTGAAACGAGGGTAGATCTGAGTGTTAGTTTCAAACTTGATAGTTTAGTTTCCTGTAGTCAAATAGGGCTTACCCTTGTTACAAATTATCTCTTTAATTATTGTATCCAACTTTTCTAACTGTATAGGCTACAAAACCTCTGGGCTGATTTAAGCAGGTTCCTATTTCAATCTCACACTCCTGTCTCCCTCCCCCACCTGAAGCTTTCTCTAAGCAGCTGTTAGAGTTACTTGTATCCCTCCATTCCTTCCAATCAACCCTAAGACTCAATAAACCCTGTTTTGTCACTTAATCAAAGCCTTTAACTACTTCATTAGTTGATCGATAAGAGAGGGAGAAGGGAGAAAGGAAATAACATTCTCTCTGGGTCCTGAGGGATTGAAGGTGTCCATTTGAAGGAAGTGAGATCTCAATACTTCCTCTGAACCCTTCCTTTGTGAACCTGAGAAACTGACTAGAAAGCCCTCTAGTCAGTTTCAAGCCATTCTTGGCTGGCCCCAACCTTTGTCTGTAGAAGTGCCCTTCCTGCTTAAAGGGCTAAATCTGTTTCTCTTTAGTGTCTCTGTCTCAAACCTGTGTCCCAGTCTGTGTTTCCCAGGCAGTAGCTGTTTGCCCAAAGTATCTCATCCTAACCCTTACAACTCCTTATACCTCTGTGTTTATATTCCCTAAACCCAGTCATTCCCTTACCTCTCCTACCATCTCAATCTAGTACCTTCACCAGTGTACCTTCCTTACCCACTTTACTGCCTTAGGGATCCACAAAACCCCATCCACTGTGCCTTATCCCCTATTCACTCTACCTTTAGTCCCTTGCCTGCCTTATCCACTATTACAACCCTGCCTCTGCCTTAATTTCCTTATTACCTCCAGCCCTTGGTCTCCTATCACCCTATTGCCATATTCCCTTATAACATCCAAAACTTATTCCCTTATTACAATATATACAAAGCAAGGGGCAGCTAGGTGGCATAATGAATAGAGTGTTGGGTCTGGAGTACAAAAGACTCATTTTCCTGAGTGCAAATATAGACTCAGATACTAAATGTGTGACCCTGAGCAAGTCACTTAAACCTGTTTACCTCAGTTTCCTCATCTGTAAAATGAGCTGGAGAGAGACATAACAAACCGCTCCAACATTTTTGTCTAGAAAACCCCAAATGGGATCATAAAGAGTCAGAAATGACTGAAACAATTGAACTAGTATATACATGTATATATATATATATATTAAACATAAATATACAAAATAATTAATAGAGGAAAGACACTAGAATTAGAAGAGTATGGGTAAGACTTCTGGTAAAAAATAGTATTATAATTGGGATTTAAAGGAAGTTAAGTTAAATGTCATTGGGTCAGGAAGTCTAGTAGAGTCATCCTTGAATCTGTACATGGCTATTTCATAGTCACAGTACAGTGCTTTCACCATATCATATACTAGTTAATCATTTTATTAATGACTTAAATCACTGATTCCCAAAGTGGGCACTACCGCCCCCTGTTGGGTGCTGTAGCGATCCAGGGAGGCGGTGATGGCCACAGGTACATTTATCTTTCCTATTAATTGCTATTAAAATTTTTTAAAAATTAATTTCCAGGGGGCTAAGTAATATTTTTTCTGGAAAGGGGGCAGTAGGCCAAAAAAGTTTGGGAACCACTGACTTAAATAAAGGAATAGATGTTCAGTAAATTTTGAGATGACACAAAAATATCAAGTTAAGCAGTGAAGAAGGAAGGGAAGAATAAATGAATTGCAGTTGTTTTCAAAAAGATCTGGGGGGGGGGGTTCTTTTGTTGTTTGTTTTTTTTTAATGAACTGCAAGGTCATTCAATCAGCCAACATGTCATCCAAATGACTGAATTATGTGATTTACAGCTTCCAGAAACAGAGAGGTGGTAATCTCACTATACTCTTCCTTGGTCATATCTTATCTGGAGTACTGTGCTCATTTCTAGGGCCCACAGCTGAAGTATACTGATATCTAGAATCCAGAAGATAGCCATCAGTATGCTGAAGGGCCTAACGTCTATACCATATGACAGTGATGGGCAAACTGCAACTCCCTGAAATGTTCTATCCAGCCACATGACATGATTCCTAATCTGATGAATACAATGAATAGTATGCAATACAATGAAACTTCAAAAGTTGTCTTAGAAACAGACTGACAGATGAGCATTTCCTTTCCTTTGGCCCCCTCTTTAAAAAGTTTGCCCATCAATGCCATATGAGGACTGATGGAAAGAAATGGGGGTGTTTAGCCTGGAAAGAGAAGACTAAGAGTTTTATAATTGCTGGCTTCAAGTATGCAAAGGAGGATGAATTAGACTTTTCTTTTCTGGATTCAGAGGAGAAAAATCAGCAGAAATGTTGGAAGTTGTAAAGAAGCAATGGTTTGACATAAGGAAAAAAAACTTCTTAACAATCTGAGTGGTGCAAAAATGGAATGTGTTATCTTAGGGAGTATAAGTTTCCCTTCTGTAGAGATTTCGAGCATGGGCTACATGCCCATTTTTTGCATACTATGTAGTGGCAATTCTTTTTTTGGGTATGATTTAGACTAGGGAATCATTGAGGTTCATCCTAACTCTCACATTCTCTGATACTGTTACTCAGCAACAAGGGAGGGCAATAGCAGATATAACTAACAGTGGCAGTAATAGTTATATAAAGTGATGGGTCAGTGAGTAACAAGCACAGTTTAACTCAAAAATAATTTTTAAGCACATTTCCTAGTATTTCAGGCACTATGCTGAGGGTTTAAAAAAAAACCAATTTGTTGTTATAAAGAGAGAGGAAACTGAATACCTTTCTAGTACAGGATACATTATATATTATATAGATATATAGATATATATGCATGTATGTACAAATAGAGACATACTTCATAAAAGTTTAGTGTTTGAAAACACAGAACATCTCTGATATCTGATTTAATGTCTCAATAAAATGAACCCTAGAAGATACAACTTACACTTGGATTAAACCAAGTTATAATATGGAATTTGTTGTTGATGTTCAGTCCCGTCTTACTTTTGATGACCCCATTTTGAGGTTTTCTTGGCAGAGATACTGGAATGGTTTATCGTTTCCTTTTCCAGCTCATTTTACAGATTAGGAAACTGAGGCAAACAGGGATAAGTGACTTGCCCAGGGTCACAAATCAGTTAGCATATATCTGAGGCTAGATTTTAACTCAGAAATAAGTCTTCTTGATTCCAAGTCCAGGGCTCTATCCACTCGATGACAGGTTATAAATATGTAACCCAAGAGAGCTAAGCATTTCATCATTCTAGGACTGAACTTTAAAAATGGTTACACATTTTTCTGCAGTTTTTTCAGATAGCTAAAAAAGGTGGAAGGGGGGGGAAGGTGGTTCCATCACCTTTCTGTTACCTGTGGTGAAAGTCAGAATGTCAAGTTTACCTGAGAATGCAAAGTCTACTCTATTATTTGACAATAGTGCTGAGAAACGTACTCAGTGGAAGCAAGGCTAGTGTTCTAAGTGATTTTTCCTATATTCCTGTCTCCCAATGTATTGAAACAGACCAGATGATGATGTTGATAGCTAGTACAAAGATAGCATTTTAAAATTTGCAAAGTGCTTTAGATATAATATCCCATTTGAGACACATAATAATCTTGTGAGAGAAGTAGGTACTATAGGTTTTATCTCCATTTTTCAGGTAGGGTGACTCACGTTCTAAGAGTGTAGGCAACTTACCCAAGATCATGTAACTAAGGTTCAATCTATGGACTGGGGTATTACACAAAATTATATACAATATTATAGGAGATTTCACAAGGATGTTAATCTATCATTCAGATACTTCAGGAGAACCAACATCCTTGTTTTGCCATTATGAATGTAATTTTCAATGTTGCTTGTTCTCTGAATTTCATTTGGAGTCAGGCAGTAAGGGAAACTTGGACAAAATTTTGGTCTCTATAAAAGTGCCACTTTTTGATGATGATAATGATAATGATGATGATAATGATGATGAATAAGAGTAGGAGGAGGATGAAAAGAAATAACAAAGACTTATAGACTTCAGAGTAAGTCTTTAAATACCTTAGCAAAAATCCTTGAACTGCTGATGGATGTTTCTTTTTATTTGCTGACAAAGAAAAGAGACTCATAGACTATCAGTCAGAAATGTCCTTGGAAATCATCTAATTCAATCGTCTCATTTTACAGATGAAGTATTTCAGGTTGATAATGATCTGGATCAGCAGTGTGATTAATTGAACTTCAGTCTACTTATAAATGCAGATGATATAACATGTATGGTTGGATGGGTAGACCCCACCAGTGGCACTTGCATTTGCTATATTGATAAATTTCCTGATACTAGCTTTCTTTTTGATCATTTTTTCATATATTGTATATCTCAAATGAGATACTGTACTTAAAGCACTTTTGATGTGCTTACGAATTCAAATAAAGTCCCTGACAGCAACACTGAAGTGGTAAATGAATCTCTGGAGGGAAAAGAAATCCCCTGCGAGAAGGCAGCTTCATTATATGATTCACTATTTAGTTTTACAGAGAAGAAACTTTGTCACACTGGCCCATAAAGGCATGCAACTACACGTGCCTTGCTTCACCTTATGAAAAAGAAATAATTCCTTTCAGCATCACCTGAAGTACCTTAAATATAATAGGTAAGTAAAGGTTAATTGATGGAATCAATGACCAAAAAGCAAGTTGACAATAGGCAATTTATATTAATAAAGCAAATTCTAGGGCTCCTGGTGGGAGTTAAATGTTACATTCTCTTTATTTACAGGCATATTTCAACACAGATTAATGCCAAAAATGATGGACCTGAGGAATCCAAAAATGTTTAAGAATGCAAGATAATATATAGTTCAATTAAAAAAGTTTTTCATTTCAAATCAATTTTTTAAAAAGTTTTGGTGCTTATTGGGTTAACTCTCAGCAAGCTAGGAGGAAAAAATTAACTATCTAGAAAGACTAAGAGAGCTGACATTTTATTATAACTACAGTTCACCACTGTACTTACTCTTCCTGAATGAACTTTAGAATTCAATTTCCATGGGGGGAAAAAAGTCTAATTTTAATGAAATTCTGTTTTAAACATGGACAATACTTTCCCCCTCAATAATGTATGAGATTTTTTTTAACATACAGGAAGGAAAGAAGAGAGGGGAAAAATCATTTAATTCTTCCCTGGTGATAGTTCTGTACTAATTGAAAATGAGGCAATAGACTTGATTACCTGACTGCCAAGCAACACTGTTCTCTCATCTTTTCTTGATGAATCTTGGGAAGCTCACAGGGCATTAAGGGGGTGGGGGAAAGGAAAGAAAAAGGCTAATGAGTGGGTGACTACAAGGTGCCCATTACCAGCTGATACATGCATTCTAGACTTGATAAATGCCTAATAAAGCGCCAAACAGTCTGCCTTCTCTGCTGGCACTCTCTTTGGTAGCTAGGCTATAGTGAAGAAACGACCAAAGCTGATTAATAATCCTAGTCTCATTTCTAATGAGGGAAGTTCCAGGACATTATTATAGCTTTTGCAAATACTCCAGGTCAGTATCTTCAGTTCCTGACTTCTGACCCCAATTCCACTTCCTCAGTGACAGAGAAGGGTCTGAATCAAGTTCCACATGAAGCTAAAGTTGTCCTTCCTCTGGAAGTTACGGGAAAGGCAACAAGACAAAAGTTATTTTTGAAGATTACATTGAGCCTCTGAGAGCCCTCTCTGTAACAATGACTGATGATAGGGATAGAGGGCTGTAACCAACATACATCTGGGAATCTGGAATTCTAAATGTTCCTGGTGACCTGGACACAGCTTAGCTTTATGGCCTGGAGCATTCTAGTCAACCCTAATTGCTCTATACCTTGAATATCCTCATCCATAAAATGAGAACAGTAAATGATACTGACTCATCACACATGAACAGGGGAAAAAATAATGAGCTTGGGTCAGATCCTTCAATGTTTGTTCCCTGGAAGAGAATCAGTTCTTTCTAGGAGTCAGAAGAGGCGTTTAAAGGATTCTAGGAGAGAAAGAATTAGAATGGATAGAGTGGATAGAGGGATAGACTTAGAGTCAGAGTGACCCAAGTTAGAATAGAGATTCAAACACTTACTATCTATGAGACCCTTAGATAGTAAATATCTAACTTCTAAATATGCACTTAACTTCTCTCTAACTTAACCTCAGTTTCCTCATCTATAAAGTAGAGATAAAAACAGCACCTACTTCATAAGGTTGCTTATGTGAGGAATGTTGGTAGTATTCTGAAAACTTCAAAGTACTATATGATAATAATAATGATCATTATTATTATTATTATTATTAACTCATAAATTCAGTTTGTAAGATGAAAGATCTAGGCATGCACGCACAATCAATTCAGAAAGACATAGAGAAGTCCTATTTGTTTTTCTCACAAATTAATTACAAGCTAGATAACTAAAAGGCATCTGAACTCATTTGTTCACTTCCAAAGACAAAATGTTCACCATAAATCTCTTCCTTTGTAAGGGTCAGGCCAAATTTTCAGAAGGTTAAATGAAAATAAACATCACCACTGTGATGAGTAATATTTTGGGTGGTTTTTCCCCCAAAATGACATATTTTTGTAGTGGGTTGTTCTAGCAACAATGCCCCTACTAAGAACTGGGTATAGTAGCATCATGGGGGAGTTAATTAAGCAAGCTAGGAGTGAGGAGGCCCTGCTTCAAACTGCCACATGTTCTTTGATTTTTTTCCTTTTTTCTTTTTACTCTTATGAAACACTATTTAGAGAAACAGCCTCTAGTTTATCAAGTTCTACATTCCAAAAATTCTCTCTATGATAAGCTTAGTATTGTAGGGTAGAAGGTTCAGTAAAACAGGGCTTTTACCCAATAACCATATTTTACCCAATAACCAAAATAATTGGGAGAGGTTTTTGTCATTTTTTTTCCTATTAGAAAAAAGACAACAGCTGAATTCAAACTAATGAATTCAGAGGAAGGCAAGGGTCATGAGTGAACTGTTGATATATATTTATTAAGCTAAGCACTGGGAAGACAAAAAGAAGCAAAAGGTAATCCATGCCTTCAAGGAGGTCACAATCTAATGGGGAGACAAGCATTATATATATATATATGGTATACAGTATAAAAAAAGGAAATAATTATAAGAAGGAAGGTACTAGCATTGAGGAGTTGGAAAAGGCTGAGATTCAGTTGGAAATTATTCCAGAGAAGATGGTGGAAGCCAAGAAATGGAGTGTCCTGTTTATGGAAGGGAAAGGAATCTAATGTCATTGGATAGAAGGGTGTATGGTAAGGATTAAGGTCTAAGAAAACAGGGATCTACAGGTTATAAAGGCCTTTGAAGGTCAAATAGAGCATTCTGTAATTGAGGCTACTAGAAGCCATTGAAGTTTATTGAGAAGTAGGAGTGTCGTGGCCAGATTTATGCTTTAGGAAAGTTGTTTTGGTGGCTGAATGAAAAACAGATTGAAGTGGGGAGATACTTTTAAAAAATCTGATTATTTTTGCTCTCTCATATTTTGCATTTTTCTCAATTATTTTTAAAAAATTTTAGCATTTATTTAAAAAAAATTTGAGTTCCAAATTCTTTCCAAGTGCAAAAATACTCAAAGCAGGAGCCTACTTTAGCAGGCCACTCCAACAGTCTAGATGTAAGGCAAAGAAGGGCCTTCACTGGAGTGATGTCAAAGAGGAGAAATACTCCAGAGATAATGCAAAAGCAAAATCAACAGGTCTTGGCAACAAATTGGATTATAGGGGGTGAGAGATAGTGAGGAGTTGAGGATAACACCTAGATTCTGAGTCTGAGGGATTGAGAGAGATGACAAGTTCAGTTTTGGACATGTAGATTTTAAGCCATATAAATGTTTAAAAGGCAATTGAGATGAAAGACTAGAGATTACTAGAGAGGTTAGGGTAGGGTGATTATCAAATAGAGATGGTAATTAAATTAATTACATGCATGGGACCTAATGAGATCACCAAATGAAGCCCCATTCAAGGAGAAGAGAAGGCAGCCCATGACGTAAAATGTGAGGAGAAACTTGAAACTATTTTGTATAAGGATCAGTTAGGAACTGAGGGTGTTTGCCCTGGGAAGAAAAAGATGTGGAAGAGAACTATGAATGATACCAAACATTTAGAAGGTGTCATATGGAAGAAGGATAAAAATTATTATTGTTCAGTTGTTTATTACTCATGTCTGACTCCCTGTGGCTGTATTTGGGGTTTTCTTCACAAAGATACTGGAGTGGTTTGCCATTTCTTTCTCTAGCTCACTTTACAGATGAGGAAACTGAGGCAAACAGGATGAAGTATTTGCCTAGGGTCAGATAAGTATCTGAGCTATAGGGAAGCATATTTTGGCTCAAGAAACAAGAATAGAAAAAATTCTGGAGACTAGCAGCAAGCATAAGATAAGTTCGAAGCCTTTCATTAGACAATTGGATATTGTTTTATGTCCACGTCTTGGGTCTTTTTGCCTACTAAATAAAGTGGTGCCAAACAATTTAGTGTCTACAGAAATTGAGGGAAGTAGAAGCAGGGTGAAATGAAGGAAGTGATCTCATGATACACATCATGATACACATACATACGTATGTATGTGTATCATGAGTCCCCATGTCATCTAAACAGAATTTGTTCTATAATACTAGGCCATAAGAGTTAGCCAAGAAAACTACCCAAAAGGAGACAAAGGACTGTGGAAATTACTTGAAAATAAGTACTACAGGCAAGAATACACTGATACTGTCAGAGTATGTTGTGTTTCTTCTACCATTACTACCTAAAACCCAACTATGTACAAATTACATTTTAGTCCTAAATTAGAAAGCGTAAGGGCTAAGAGAGAATATGAGAATATATTTCTACTCTCTAGGTGATAAAGGAAATGGAAATGCTTCTTGAAAGAATGGAAGAAATATTTCAAAGAGGAGAGAGGAAAGAAGGAGAGGGCATAAAAATACAATTAGGAATTCTTACTGTGTTAGATTGGAAAATAGAAAAATGTGACAGAGAAAGAAGGAAGAGAAGAAAGACTACTGAACATTTGGAGTTGTATAACAACTATGAAGCTCTTACTGCA
This sequence comes from Gracilinanus agilis, assembly GCF_016433145.1. Taxonomy (NCBI): domain Eukaryota; kingdom Metazoa; phylum Chordata; class Mammalia; order Didelphimorphia; family Didelphidae; genus Gracilinanus; species Gracilinanus agilis. The sequence goes on from NC_058130.1 coordinate 524,648,640, forward strand.
TAAAAGTCACCCTCATGGTTATCTCTCAATGAACCAATTTATTATATTCCAAGAAATAAAGGTGTGCTATCAGGTGAGAGATAATCCAATGATAGGAGCTGGAAGGATGTTAGGTGACCTCTAGCTCAACCTTCTCATTTTGCAGAGAACAGGGTGTGAGCATCAATAATGATATTCTGATGAGTGATACTGAAACACCTATCTATAAACCTGATAAAAAGGACAGTTCTGTCTTCTTGGATCAGGTATCCAGGATGGGAAGATGGAGACACAGGAGACTACCATAAGGAATTTAGAGTGCAAACCCAATAATCATCTCATAATCAATTCTGGAAGGGATCTGGGAGGTCCACAAACCCAACTCATATCTGAACAAATATTCCCTCTACTTTATTGCCAGAAGTAGTCATACTGACCCAAATATTTCCAATAAATGGGACCACGTACCTCCTAAAGCAGCCTGATTCACTTCTGGCTAGCTCTAATTCTCAGTAAGTTTTTCTTCAAACACCACTTAAATTTGTACTTTTCCAACTGCAACCTAATGTCCTAAGTTCAGCTCTCTGAGAATAGGTCTAATTCCTCTTATCCTCATGATAACATTTCAAATTCCTTAAGATAACTCTCATGTCCATCCATTCTTCTGGAGTTAAATATACTTCATTCCTTCAGTCTATTCTCACGTGGCAAGACATCAAGACATTCCTCTCCTCTCGGTTACCCTCTTCCAAACATTCTCCAGCTTATAAATGTTTTTTTCAAAGATGTGGCACCCAGAACTGGATATAATATTCCAGATGTGTACAGGTTGTTTTCCCCAACAGAATTCAAGATCCTAAAGGACAAGGGCTATTTTGTTTTTATGAAACAATGGCTCGTATTCTGTAGATATATGAAAAATACCTGTTAATTGATTGAATTAATGATGTGGTCTGACACAGAAAAAAGAATATCAAACAGCACTATGCCTTTCCCAGTTATGGGTACTATACTTTTCTTAAAGCAATCTAAGATTATATTAGTATTGGTTATCTAATCATACTACTTTCTTGATATGAGTTTACAATCCACAAAAAACCCACAATTCTTTTATAGGTAAACTGTTATCTAGCCACACCTTCCCAAAATGGTACTTTTGAGACTGAATTTTTAGCCCAAGCCTAAGACTTGAAATTTAATAAGAATATATGTAATCTTATTGGATTTGATCCAATGTTTTAATCTGCTGAGGGCTTTTGGAGGGGAGGGGATCCTAATTATCATCTTACGGAATAGCTATCTCTCATTCCACACTGAGCTTTAAAGTTTGAAAATCACTTTAAATGTTAACTTATTTGATCCACATAATACCCCTATGTAGTCACTGATATTATTATTGCTGTTTTACAGATGAGAGAACTGAAGCTGCCTATTCCTGACACTACTGTTACAGGATTTTGCCACGTCATCTTTTTGTATTTAGTTTCAGACACTTGGCTTTGTTACTATCTTACATATAAAATATCTTTATAGTACCTTGTGCATTCACACTGGTGTCCTTAGAGAACTCATGCATTTTCCATTCATTAGAAATGCCCTTTTGCATCTTCCCAATTTTATTTCTGAAGGTTTCCCATCCCTTTGGGGCTAACTTCCTTCTTAGAATTTTAATTTTACATTTTCTTTTTTTCCTGAAACCTTTGAAATGCACAATCCAAAAAATCTAGGTTCTATATGCCTTCTCTGTCCAACTCTTCTCTCCTTCTCTAACACAAATTCTAAGATGAAGTGGCGCTGCATTTTAGGAAGGTCATGCATAAGTTGGAAAGCATGCAGAAAAGAGAGATGAGGATGGTCAAAGGTCTGCAGATTATCATATAAGAACCAGGTGAAGGAAATGGAGCTTCCCTCCCCACCTTTAATTCTGGAGTAGAGAATAAGAGGATAGAGGAGGTGAGTGGGGAAAGAAAAACTGATAATTTGTCTTCTGGTATTTAAAAGGTTGTCATGTGAAAGAAAGATCATTCTCTTTATTCCTAGAGAATGATAAATAGAAGTAACTGAAAGACAGACTTAGGCTTGATTTAGTCCCTTTTGTATTTGGAAAATATGTAATATCAATAATATATCTTAGGATCATCTAAAATATATTTTTAATGTAACAGATCATGAAGCATATACACATGGGAAAGAAAGCTAAGTGGCAAAGGAACAAAGCTTAATGAAGGGAATTTAAAGGAGGAAAGGAGAAGAGTTGATAAACCTCATACTAAATTCTTTCTTGTAGTATATTATAGTTCTTAAAAGCAAAAAGTAAGAAGTAACTAACTAGGTTTCGATTATAGGAGATCCTGAAGCTAACTTCAATTCCAGCCCAGGAAGACAGGGTCCTATTTTTTTTTTAAATAAGAATTGCAAGCTTTTTCTTGGTGGTAAGGACTACAAATGAGCCAAAGAGAAGGTGCATTTGACTTAGAAACACTCTATTCACTTAATAATGTTTAATATTTAACTGAAAGTGTATTGTTTAAACAACAATGTTCCTCAACTGATTTTCAAAGTTGGGTGAAAAATGGCTTACCTCCCTGACAGAAACCTTCCATAGAAGGAACATGAAAAACAATGTGTTTCAAATCAGAAGTTCCAAATTTTTAAAAATTTTAACTTAAACATCTGTCCTCTCCTTATATGTGTTCTAAATTGACCTTGTAAGACTCTTTATTATTATAAATTTTTCTTCATCTTTCAAAAGTCAGCAAATAGTCATTAACATTATTAACTTAATGGTATTTAGGGCTATTTTACATATAAATTTTTACATTTAAATACTGTGCTTTGTACTTGTGATCAACTTCTGTTCTCGGTAACAGGAAAATATTTTAATTAAATCCAATGGTACTTACACATTGGCCTGTGGTGTTTCAATTCCACTTGCTACCCTCAAAAAGGAATTCCACAATTCTTAGAATTTCTGGAACACGGACTCCACTAGAGATTCTTACATGACTTAAAATTATGTGCATCTACAGGTTATGTTCATATAGGTGTATAGGTTCACAAAATTATAAATTTAATGCTAAAGAGATATTACGGATCAGCTCTCTCATTTAGCAGAGGAGGAAACTGAGACCTAGAGAGATCAAATGTCTTGCCCAAGGCTAGACAGAGATGGGATTTGGGCATAATTCCTGTGACTACAAAATCAAGGGTATATTTAAAAACATGTGGATTAGTATTTTAACAAAACCGAGAGTTGTAACTTTATAGCATAAGATACAAGCCCATATGGCTAGGAAATAGTGGTATTGCTGGAGAGAAATGAACTGTGTGCCCTGGATATTCATATTTAAATCTATTGATTGGAGTATTTTTGCCTTAACCAGGATATGGTCTGCATTGTTTGAAGAAAAAAAAAAAACAATTAGGCAAACAGATTTCCCACAAGACCTCATAACAGCTAAACTCTGATACTCATAGACTTAAGGTACAGATGAAATGAAATAATGTTTTCAAATTCCTTTGTACACCATTAGTAAACCAATAAGTTTTCACTAAATGATTACTATGTACCAGGGACTCTGCTAAGTCCTGGAGATGGATAAAAAATAAAACTAACATTCATCAATATAGAAATATAAAATATATACAAAGTAAATATGAGTGTTGGAGAAGAGAAGTTTTAAAGCATTATGAAAATGTTAGCTATTGTTACTAATTATTTTGATGAATCCATTATTTTTATTAGTCTGGGGATTCCCTCCCATAATAGATTACTAATCCATGGCTTTTTAAAATCTTTTCCGTGGGGGCAGCTGGGTAGCTCAGTGGAGTGAGAGTCAGGCCTAGAGACAGGAGGTCCTAGGTTCAAACCCGGCCTCAGCCACTTCTCAGCTGTGTGACTCTGGGCAAGTCACTTGACCCCCATTGCCCACCCTTACCACTCTTCCACCTATGAGACAATACACCGAAGTACAAGGGTTAAAAAAAAAAAATCTTTTCCCTTTTTTAACCATTTTGTTCCATAAATCCTGTATAAAGGATGTGCCAAAGGTTGTTCTCTGGCTCCTTTAATATTCCAATGGCACCAAGGTAGGAGCAACACTATCCATCTGTTGTCTCTTATATTGGCTGCATGATCAACCAAACCCCTGGTTCACCCATGCCCTCGATGATGCATTTATTGCCATGCTTTCTCGTATTTTCCATGTGTAAGTCAGCACTGGCAAAATGTTGAAACCAGAGCATGTCCACCAAGTATCTTCCATTTACCCTTTTCATTATATTTTATTTGGACTCTTCTAAAACACTGGAATTCCATGATTCACACACTGTCAACAGGGCAATGCTGGTGTTAAAGGCTAAGTTTTTGTAGTAGCAGAACGTAGTTTGAAATCACTGAAAACATTTCACTTTTCTGGAAATAATCAATTTATTCCTTCTAATTAATTCTGGGATACATACACACAAGGTGGGATGTGTGTGTATATAAATATGAAAAATATATATGTATGCATTTGTGTATATGTATATTCATCTATAGCTATCTATTGGTCTATAATATCAACTAACAAATTCTAATCCCATAAGATAGTCTGGGCAATATGCATCTGATATTTGCTTTGAGTTTTTCAATGTTATAGTTATGTTATATTTTTATATTATATTATATTATTAAGAGACTTAAAGTTTAAAGTAACTGGATATAAAAATATCATTTGTAGGTAGGAGAATCTCTTTTTGGGGGTAAATTCTACATACAATATTTATAATGCTAAAAGATACCATAGATTTACATCTCTTCCTCTTTCATATTTCTCAGTATCACTAGTCAGTGGATCATTAAACAACACTATAGTCACGAGACTCCATGTTTTATGGGATAATCAAATGGAGCAGCTAGGTGCCTGTATGCAGGGCCTGATGTAAGGAAGCCTCATTTTCTTGAGATCAAATCTGACTTTAGACTCCTTATCTGTAAAAGTTGCTGCAGGAGGAAAGGCAAACCACTCTGTTATCTTTGCCAAGAAAATCCTAAATGAGGTCATAGTCAATACAACTGAAAAGAATGAACGATAATCAATTATTCACTAGCTAGACAAACTAGTATCTACACAAAAATTGTAAAAGAAACAAATTCCTGCTCTCCAGGAGTGTGTATGTATAACAGATACACACATATATACATACATATATTTCTGATAGAGATGTGCATAAGTATATTGAGAATAAATACAAAATAAATAAGGTGGTTAGAAAAAGAATACACTAACAGTGGAGGTAAATCAGAAAAGACTCTCTAGATTAAGTGATGTTTCATCTGTGCTTTGACGGAAGTGAGGGATTTTGTCAGGTGAAAGTGAGAAGAATGTAGATTCCAGGTAAAAAGCACAATCAGTACAAAGGCACCAAGATGGGAGATGAGATGCCATGTCTGAAAACAAACAGAAGGCCAGTTTGCCTGAATAATAGAATAAAGGTGGAAAGGTAAGTTGGGGCCAAGCTGTGAAAGGCTTTAAAAGTCAAACAAAGGAGTATAGATTTGATCTGAAGACTATAGGGAACATAGGAAATTTAGTGCGTAGGAAAATGGCAGGGTTAGAACTGAAATCAAGGAAAATCACTCTGGTTGCTGTGTAGAGAATGGATTTTAGTGGGGAGAACAATTAGAAATTTACTGCAGTAAGTGGGGCAAGAAATATTAAAAGTTGGAACTAAGGGGGTGGGTAAGAAAAGGAATCAGATATAAAAGATGTTGCAGGATTAGAAGGCAAGATTTTTTAACCAATTATCTTGTTGGGGTAAGGGGAATTACAAACTGAGGGTAGCACTAAGGTTACAAATCTTTTGGATCCTCAAAAAAAGAGGGAAGTTTCTTAGAGGAGAAGGTTTGAGTTCTGCTAAGATAATGAGTTAAGAAAAAGATAATACTTTTGTTTTGCAGGTGCTAAATTTGCGATATCTCTAGGATATCTAGTTTGAATTATCCAATAAGCACAGGGATTTTGTGAAGTTTAAATGAGATGATAGCAATTGACAAATGTTAAAGTGCCACATAAATGCCAATTAGTATTACTATTATTGTTATAATTATTATCATTATTAGTTTTAAATCATCTACAAATGAAAACATCTGGAAGGCCATGTCACTTATAAGAAATTGCTACAATTCAGTGATGATGGACTCCCCAAATCTTTTATTTGTACTTTTACTGAACTCAAGCAATTTAGAGAACACCACAGAGGTGTACAGGTAAATCTTTAACAACCAAGCTGTTCAAGGGGGAAAATATATCCATATAACTAGTAAGTGCTAGATTATCCTTACTGAGATTTTACAGAATTGAGAAAGCAAACATGGGCCAGTAGTTGATAAAATTTTCTCTGCCTTTTTATCTTTTTTGGTTGTGGGCAAGGTGGAGAAGATGAATGGTTAAAAGTATTGTCTGTTATGTTTTTAAATTTTTTTGAAATCTGTCCTTCTCTCAGGCACCTTGAATGATAATGTCAGAATCACTTCAAAATTTTATCATGTTCAATATTGATTTTGTCTGTGTATATTTGGTCAGCACAGTTCACTCTTCTGACTTTCTATTATTTTTAATTGCCCTTACTATTTTCTAACATAGTACACCAGCAGCTAAGGTGGTTGATTTCAAATGTGGCAGTTTCACAATCAATGCTGATGAAAATGTCATTATAATAAAACCCCAGCAGATTGGTTTCATTTGTCTCTGCTCTCCCATCATCTATAAATGCTCTTAGGAAGATCTGGCTTAGTTTTATCACTTAAAACCCATGTATTCATACAACACTGGCAACCTATAGCAAGAAAAAAAATCCTCCTCTCTCTCTGCACTGGGCACATCGAAAATGATCTCCTAGTCTCAATGAAAATTAAAAAGATGGGAAATGAAACAATCTGCCATTTGGAAGAAAATAATCAAGCAATTTTTCCCTCATTTGAAGCACAAATTGAATGTCTGGCATTTTCATATCCTTGATTCAGGCAAACAGGACTGTACTATAATTATGAATATTTCCATGAACCCATATTAGACAAAAGCATCTAAAATGTTTAAAATATTTCTGAAATTTCAGGACTTGCAGAAAGATATAATCTCAATAATCTTTTTCTTTCATTGTAAGTATTTCCTTTCATTTGTAATTCACGAGCTGGAGACAACTGACACTTTAATGATCATTACATTTATCAAGAAGTTTTTGAAAAACTGACTTATTTTCAACTGACAGGCATTATTTTCTTTCCTCCCTTAAGGAAAAAGAAAAAAATTTATAAAATGTAGGTATCTAGAAGAAGAAAATGTGTACAATGGTTAACACGAATCTTTGCTGAAACAAAACTTCATCTGTTAATCTTATTGAAGATAGGTCTAAGAAAAATGTAAAAACTCCAAAGCAAAACAAAATGATCAAAACAATAACAAAAAACTTTCTATCTTCTAGTCATTGGAATGGATATTTATTTTTTAAAAACATTTAATATTATTTATTTTTTAGAAAAGTTAACATGGTTACATGGTTCATGCTCTTACTTTCCCCTTCACCCCCTGAACTCCCCCCCACCAAAGCCTATGCGCATTTCCACTGGTTTTAACATGTGTCATTGATCAAGACCTATTTCCAAATTGTTGATAGTTGCATTGGTGTGGTAGTTTTGAGTCTACATCCCCAATCATGTCCGCATCAACCCATGTGTTCAAGCAGTTGTTTTTCTTCTGTGTTTCCTCTCCTACAGTCCTTCCTCTGAATGTGGGTAGCATCTTTACCATAAGTCCCTCAGAATTGTCCTGGTTAATTGCATTGCTGCTAGTACAGAAGTCCATTACATTCTATTTTACCACAGTGTATTGGTCTCTGTGTACAATGTTCTTCTGGCTCTGCTCCTTTCACTCTGCATCAGTTCCTGGAGGTCTTTTCAATTCACACGGAATTCCTCCAGTTTATTATTCCTTTGAGCACAATATCATTCCATCATCAGCATATATCACAATTTGTTCAGCCATTCCCCAATTGAAGGACATACCCTCCTTTTCCAGTTTGTTGCCACTACAAAAAGCGCAGCTATAAATATTTTCATACAAGTCTGTTTATCTATGATCTCTTTAGGGTACAAACCCAACAATGGTATGGCTGGATTAATGGGCAGGCATTCTTTTATAGCCCTTTGAGCATGATTCCAAATTGCCTTCCAGAATGGTTGGATCAGTTCACAACTCCACCAGCAATGCATTAATGTCCCAATTTTGCCACATCCCCTCCAACATTCATTACTCTCCCCTTCTTTCATTTTAACCAATCTGCTAGGTGTGAGGTGATACCTCAGAGTTGTTTTGATTTGCATTTCTCTAATTATTAGAGATTTAGAACACTTTCTCATGTGCTTATTGATACTTTTGATTTCTTTATCTGAAAATTGCCTATTCATGTCCCTTGCCCATTTATTAATTGGGGAATGGTTTGATTTTTTATACAATTGATTTAACTCCTTGTATATTTGAGTAATTAGACCCCTGTCAGAGTTTTTTGTTATAAAGATTTTTTTCCCCAATTTGTTGTTTCCCTTCTGATTTTGGCTGCATTATTTTTGTTTGTACAAAAGCTTTTTTAGTTTGATATAATCAAAATCATTTATTTTACATTTTGAAATTTTCTCTAACTCTTGCTTGGTTTTAAAATCTTTCCTTTCCCAGAGATCTGACAAGTATACTATTCTGTGTTCACTTAACTTATGTATAGTTTCCCTCTTTATATTCAAGTCATTCACCCATTCTGAATTTTTCTTGGTGTAGGGTGTGAGATGTTGATCTAAATTTAATCTCTCCCATATTGTTTTCCATATTTCCCAGCAGTTTTTGTCAAACAGTTTTTGTCAAACAGAGCCCAAAAGTTGGGCTCTTTGGGTTTATCATGCACTGTCTTGCTGACATCATTTACCCCAAGTCTATTCCACTGATCCTCCCTTCTGTCTGTTAGCCAGTACCATACCATTTTGATGACTGCTGCTTTATAGTACAGTTTAATATCTGGTACTGCTAGGCCACCTTCCTTCACATTTTTTTTTCATTATTTCCCTTGAAATTCTTGATCTTTTGTTATTCCAAATGAAATTTGTTATAATTTTTTCTAATTCAGTAAAAAGATTTTTTGGTAGTTTGATAGGTATGGTGCTAAATAGGTAAACTAGAATGGTCATTTTTATTATGTTAGCTCGTCCTACCCATGAGCAATCAATGTTTTTCCAATTGTTTAGATCTAGTTTTAATTGTTTGGAAAGTGTTTTGTGGTTGTGCTCGTATAATTCCTATGTTTGTTTTGGTAGATAGATTCCTAAGTAATTTATGTTGTCTAGGGTGATTTTAAATGGTGTTTCTCTTTCTACCTCTTGCTGCTGTGATGTGTTGGAAATATATAGAAATGCTGATGATTTATGTGCATTTATTTTGTATCCTGCAACTTTGCATTTGATTATTTCTATAAGCTACTTAGTTGATTCTCTAGTATTTTTTAAGTAGACCATCATATCATCTGCAAAGAGTGATAGCTTAGTCTCCTCACTGCCTATTTTGATACCTTCAATTTCTTTTTCTTCTCTAATTGCTACTGCTAGTGTTTCTAATACAATGTTAAATAATAGAGGTGATAATGAGCATCCTTGTTTCACGCCTGATCTTATTGGAAAGGCTTCTAATTTATCCCCATTGCATATGATGCTCGTTGATGGTTTTAGATGTATACTGTTTATTATTTTCAGGAAAGGTCCTTCTATTCCTATGTTTTCCAGGGTTTTCAATAGGAATGGGTGCTGTATTTTGTCAAAGGCTTTTTCAGCATCTATTGAGATAAGCATGTGATTTTTGTTTGTTAGACTGTTGATATGGTCAATTATTTGGATGGTTTTCCTAATGTTGAACCATCCTTGCATTCCTGGTATAAATCCCACCTGAACATGGTGGATGATCCTCTTGATCACTTGCTGGAGTCTGGAATGGATATTTATGATGGTACAGAACTATTTTTAACCTTGTATCAATAGCACTACTGTTTTAACAAAAAGTTTTGAATTTTTTGCTTATGCTCCTTAAGAGGAAAATGTTGGCATATGCAATCTAACTTCTTATTTTCATCAAGATAGAGTCATTCTTTAATAAGCCATGTCTTTCTCATAAACTCTCATTAAAATTAACAAATGGAAGCATGACTATAAGCATGTATCAGATTTTAAACACAAGAAGTTAATAACAGGGTATTTTCTATGAACTTTCAAACTATTTTCTTAACCTAGGCTTCTTTTTGTAAATATTTTTTCAATGCCATGTAAAAAATTTCAATGTTCATTTTTAAATTTTTTGAGTCTCAAATTTTCTCTCTCTACCCTTGTTGCCCATATTGAGAAGTCAAGCAATGTTTATATATATACACATAAATATGCAATCATTCAAAATGCATTTCCATGTCAATTATGATGTGAAAGAAAACTTTGACAAAAAAGAAAGTTAAAAAAGTATGCTTTAATCTGCCTTCAGACTCCATAAGTCCTTTCTCTGGAGGTGGAGGGCATTTTTGAACACGAGACCTTTCGAAGTGTCATAAATTATTAAGGTGCAAAGAACCATTTAATGTTTGACTACTATATAATATTGTTGTTACTTACTATGTAACTGGTTCTGCTCACTTCACTTTGCATCGATTCCTTTTAGCCTTTCAATTTTCCTAGCTTTTAAATCACTAGAACTATGTCATTTGAGAACACTAAGAGTTAGATATTCATTTTATCAATCAATTCAACAAATAAAAGGCAGTGGGCAAAGCCATAAGGAAAATAGAATTACAAATAAGAGACAGTCTTTTACTTCACTAATAATATTACAATATAGAATATTGCAAGTAATTTTATTAAATATATACAGAGAATAGAACATAAGTTCATAAATGAGGTTAAAAAGCACTGCTATAAAATCTGAGGAAGGTAAGTTTAAATCTTAACTCAAAGGCAGTCTGTTACAACAGAAAGCCAATTAGATGTAAAATCAGAGGACCAAGCTTAATTCATATCTAAGTATATTTCACCAAAAGGATGGCAACAAGGCAAGGCAAACAACATTTATTAAATGTTAAATTAGCATTAATAAAATAAAATGAATTAATTAGTACTGTACTAAATGCTTAGGGTACAAGCATGTGTAAAAAGAAAGATAATGCTTTCCCTCAAGGAGCTTACTTCTAATGGGGCAATACACTAAAAGAAGTAAAAGGGAGACTGGAAACCACAGGAAGAACCCATATGAAGGCAAGGTGTCAAAGTCCTAAGAGACAGAAGCAGATCCAGGAGGGAAATTTAAGCATGGCCAACCTGGTTCTGCTCCCCAAAATGGAGGCCCAGGAAGAACTCACCAATAATAGAAAGAAATTGTTGAGTCAAAGTGATATTTTAATAGGGTGAAAAAATCCCACACATTAAGGCAAATTCAAGGATGAGAAGAAAACTGAAGTATAGTTGCTAATTTCTGAGTCTGAATAAGAGGCAGGAAAGGTATTTAAGCATGGTATTTCTGGACCTGTCCCAGAATGGAGATTTAGTTTTAAAGTTTGAAGGAAACTTAGGAACTATTTAGTTCAAATCCCTCATATTATAGATGAGGAAATTGATATTGATCAGAGATATTCAATGATTTACTCAGGGTCACAAAGCTAGTATCAGAGGATTTGAACCTATGTCTTCCTGCTTCTATAGCCTGTACTCCATCTTACAACTTACAATGTTGCCTCTGACTTAAAATATTAAAAGTTTACAAAAAAAGGTCATTTCTTTTATCACAATGACTGAATGTTATTCCAAAAATGTTGGAAAAGTTCTACTCTACCAGGGTCTCAGGGAGTTAGAAGATTGAATTTAAGGATTGAAAAAGCCATTTTTGCTATGGCTTTTCTTGATTTGTTGGTTTAACTTAAACCTCAATCTTATTTTAACATAGCATTTTATATTTAATTTCCTTTGTTTTTGAACTGTGGTATAAATCCTCAAATAAATTATATCTTAAAAAACAGAAAACTCATAATTTATGTAACACCTCTGTTTTCAGATACTTTTTATAACCTGCTCTTGTTTAAATAAAAACTTTTTTTTTTTTAAAGAAAAGAAGCCAAAGTTTTGGCAATTTTGTCCACTGGAAATAAGGTTCAAGTGAAACCCTTTAGAACAGTTATTGTCAATGTAAACTTCTCTCTTCAATCCTTAGAGAATTATTATCACTGTTCTTACTAATAGAGATAACTAAAAATTCTTCCTCTTGTAAATGTTTTGATAAAAATATAATAACCCAATTCATTTTCTTTGAAGAATAAGACTTACACTCTATAGTTCTCTTCTAATCATAGTAAAAAGGGTCTAGACTTTATTAGATCCTCAGGTTTACCAAAGAAAGTCCTGATTTACATATCTAGCAAGCAAATGTTTAGATCAGCAAAGCTCATTAACAGAAAACAGGCGATTAGGGAATTTATTGTTCAATTGTTTTACTTGTGTCTGACTCTTTGTGACCCCATTTGGGGCTTTCTTGGAAAAGATACTGGGTTTGCCATTTCCTTCTCCAGCTTATTTTACAGATGAGGAAACTGAGGCAAATATTGCTAAGTGACTTACCCAGGGTCCCACAGCTAGCGTCTGAATTCGGATTTGAAATCAGGAAGATGACTCTTTCTGAATCTAGAATCAACATTCTATCCACTGTACCACATAGCTGCCCTCACTAGATGATAGGCCATAAGTTCTAAAAAAGATCTATGGGGTTGTGATCTATAGCTGTCACTCACATGATAAAAGCACATATCCGTTAAAGTACTAAAATACATCTGAGAACAAAAGAATTTCAAACTGAATGAATTGGCTGTGTAATGAGTAAAGTCTTGGTCCTGGAGTCAAAAAGATTAGATTCCAAATTTGGCTTCAGATACTTACCAGCTATGGGACCCTCAGCAAGTCACTGGTCCTCTGCCTCAGTTTCCTTTTCTCTATAATGAAAATAATTATTGTGCCTACCTTCCTGGGTTGTTGTGAGAATAAAATTAAATATTTGTAATTGCTTGACAAGCCTTAAAGCACCATAAGAATAGCTATTTTTATTATTATCACCATTAATATTCTTATTATTGAAGGAGTTGAACAGAATTGGTTGGCCCCATGGCTTACACCAGCTCCTAAAAAGGATGTGTTACAATAATTCAGTTTCTCATAAGTATAAAACTATAAAACTAATTAAGTCTCTTCTTCATGCCATACCCTTATATGGGATAAATAATGCTTAGGTCTTGGAAAGTTCTTTTCTTCCCTCTTTTTAAGGGACTTTTTGCTTCCTGCCCAAGGGACAAATTGACAAAATATTCCTTTTGGATCAATTTAAATGCAGAACTACTACAACATTTCCTATTTAAAAGGTGCTTACTATTCTAGCTACCAATATGTACTGTATAATGCAAGTAATGTTATCGTAATTCTAAGCAAGTATCTTCCAAAAGCTAAATGTTGTGACTTCTCCACTAGCCAAAGGGATATCATATTTTGTTTCCCAGAGATTTAGTAAAGATTTATTAAATAAGGTCCACAATTAACTTTGAAGTTCTCAGGAGAAAAAGCTATATTTCATAATATAAAGTTTTATTGCTATTATTGCTATTATTTAAGTATAAAAAGGGGGTATTTTAAAGCTGTTGGTTTTGTAAACTGTCCCCTTTTTAAGGGAACAATTTAGATCCTCTTCTCTGGTAGGGAAAGAGGAGATGGCCTAGGGGGAAGAAATACTTATTGTTCTATGCCAAGTTCCCAATTTGATGTAGTTTACAAAAATCCACTCCTCAATTTTTAAGAAAGAGAGAGCTATTTTTAAGTGGCATCCAGACTAATTTCATTCAAGATTTGGGCAAAGACAAAGAATTCTGAATTAACGTGCAGACATATCCCAATTCCGAAACATTAAGATAATTTAGGAAACAAAAGAGCTGGAAAATGAAAGGAGAACATAATAGATGTGGTATCATCCAATCTGACTTGGCATCTTTAGAAATTCCTATCCTGTCTTTCCTTCCTTTTAGAAATATTTATAGAACTATAATGTAGTAAAAAAAAAAAATACTGACTTGGCCAAATCAAAAGACTTAATTTCAAATCCCATTTTTAATGTTTGTTACCTATATGACTTTTTCTTCCCCAGAACTAGATGGCTTCTAAGATGCCTTCCAGCTCTAGATCTATAATCCTATTAAAATAAAAGTTCTATTCAGTTAACATAGTAAGTACACTCTCAAGGTTAAGTTGGGACATCGAGGTGGCACAGTGGATAGAGCACTCCTGGACTTTGAATCAGGAAGACATCTTCATGACTTTAAATCTGGTCTCAGATGCTAGCTGGGCAAGTCACTTAACCCTGTATGCCTTAGTTTACTCATCTGTAAAATGAGCTGGAGAAGAAAATGACGAAGTATTCCAGAATCTTTGCCAAGAAAACCCCAAATTATATCACAGACTTGACTGAAGCCACTGAACAACAACAAAAAGGGTTATGGATTAAAGTTAGTTCTTAAGAGAATAACAAAAAAAACCGAAAGAAGACACAGTCCCTTCTTTGAGAAGTACATACAGAAAGTAATGGGGAAATATAACAGGTATAAAGGGAAATATGATACAAGATAAAATATGATGAAAGCAAAGAAAAGATCCATTGTATGATGAGAAGATTTGAAGGAATATATAAGGTAAATCTTCATGGACTAGATGGTAGCTGTGCAGGATCTTATGGAAGATAATAACTTTAAGCAGTTAAAATATAAAGAAAGTGCATGATAATCTTCACAGCCACTGTGAAGGTGGAACTTTGGAAAGAGAAGGCAGGATGACATTGAGGAATAGGCAATTCAAATCAACTGAAGAGTACACAAAGAGTAATAGGACAATGATTATGGAAAAACCAGACTTATCTGTTTACTAATGAACAATAAATAATTATTTATTTTAATTAATTTATAATTACCTTTTATTTTAATTTATTAAAACCACTTAGATTAATTTATAATTAATAATTTAATGTTACTTATTCTTTTGAACAGTAAGTAAAAGAAGAGAGGCAGCCCCTTATAAAGCATTAGTAGTTTCTGGGGGGGAAGGGGGGAGTTTTGAATAGAAGTACCTTTTAAGTTGACACTTGTTAAGAATCCAACCTGAGGCTTTCTGCTATAATAAGAATATCTGAATACCAGCTGTCAGATACGCTTTTCAGTCACTGGCTTCCTACCTTTATTTGAACTAACATTGTCAATTGATCCTGCAGGGAAAACTTGGAACTCTTGCCCCATCAATACTGTATACTTCAGAAAAAATGAAATGTGCTTTCCATGACTGAATTTTACCTTAATCTACACCAAAGTAGATTTCAGATTAAACAGCCTGGAAAATGGAAGCTTCTTGTTTTAGTCTTTTAATTTCTTAAATGTCTTATATTCATATGCTATATTCACTGACTTAAGGAATCGAGTTAACTTCAAATTCAATTTATCCTTTTTTTTAACCCATACCTTCCATCTTAGAATTAATACCAAGTTGCATAACAATTATAAGATTCAATTATTTATTTCCTTTTAAAAAAAGCAACAAGTAGAAAAGGAAAATTAAGGTAGTAGGGAATCTGAAAACTTACAAAAATAATAAAAGCAAGTTTTATAAAACTTTTCCAAAGTGCTTTGCAAATATCTCATTTGATTCTCATTTTACAGCTGAAGAAACTGAGGCAGTCAGAGGTAAAGTGACTTGCCCAGGACCATACAGAAAGTGTGTCTGAGGGAGGATTTGAATTCTGATTTTTCTGATTCTAGGTCCAATTATCTGTCCACTGTGACAACTGATTGTCTGTAGTGAAGACACATAAAGAATTAGAATGGCTTATCCTGTGAAAGAGAATACCCAGGAGGATTTAATGATAGTCTTCAAATACTAAAAGAATTTTCTGGTTGAAAACAGAATCTATGTATTCTGTGTGCCTCCAGGGAAAAGAATCATGAACAAATTGAATATAAATATGAACTTTCTAGTAATCAGAGCTGCTAAAAATAGAATGTGTTTAAGCTAAAGCTAGATGATGAGGTGTCAGAGATATCATAGAGAGGATTCCTACATTGGGTGGGATGTTAGAGTTATGAACTTTAAAGTACTTCCTACCTCTAAAATTCTGTGATTCTAAAAGGGAACTGAGGGTGGAGGAGAGGGGATGCCAATGAAAATACTAACTGAATATTATCAAAAAATGAGCACTTATTTTTATGCACATCAAGACTGAGGATTTCTCTCCTATAAAAATTACTGTTCCAGAGCTTAAGTCATTCTAGAAATTAGAGCTATAGCAATTAAGCGAAAGAGAAATTAAAGGTATAGACACTAAAAAAAGAGAAAAAGCTTCTTTTTTGTAGATATGATGGCTTATTAAGAAAACAACAAGGAGGGGGGCAGCTGGGTAGCTCAGTGGATTGAGAGCCAGGCCTAGAGACGGGAGATCCTAGGTTCAAATCCTGCCTCAGACACTTCCCAGCTGTGTGACCCTGGGCAAGTCACTTGACCCCCATTGCCTACCCTTACCACTCTTCCACCTATAAGTCAATACACAGAAGTTAAGGGTTTAAAAAAAAAAGAAAAGAAAACAACAAGGAATCAGTAAAGAACTTGAGGTAATTAATCATCTCAGTAAAATAGGGAGATACAAAATAAATTCATAAAAATCAATAATCTTTCTATATGTTCTTACTATAAAACCAAGAGAAAATGATAAAAAGAGAATCTCTATTCAAAAGGACCACAAAGTCGGGTATTAGTCTACCAAAAGACACATAATATTTACAGAAATATTAAGTATGAAACACTCTTTACAAAAATAAAAAACAAGTACTGAGAAATTCACTGTACATGGCTAGACAAAGCAACATAATAAAAAATGACTATCCTATCTAATTGCAATTAACAAAAGTTTACTTCATGAATTGGACAAAATTCATTAGAAGGAACAAATTAGAAGTCTAGAAATCAATGGGAAAATATTTTTTAAAAGTCAGGAATGGGCTGAGCATAGAATTATCAGATCTAAAATGCTATAATAAATCAATTATCCCCTGAACCATTTGGTTCTGGTTTAAAAAATAGAAAAGTAGATTAGTGAAGCAGACTAGATCAAACACAATAGCAGTACAGTATCTAATGGACACAATAACACAAACTACAGAAACTGCTATGAAACTAGAAGACAGTGTGTTAGCAACAACTCATGGTCCCAGTTCTGTTCCCAACCTGCTCCAATTCCTTTCTGGCAATGTGGTGACCCCACACTGCCAGAGGCTCACCAATAATGGTACCTAGTTTAATGTAAAAACCCAATACACTTTAGCCCTTTAGCAGTTCAGAAATCCCAGATCTACACAATTCAGCCAACCCAGTAGTACCATTAGTCCCAGCCCTAAGGGGAGAATTCTTAACTAAATAAAGAATAAAGATAATCAGACAGAAAAAGTGAACTATCAATAACATAAAAATTAAACAGCTTTTGCATAATGGTACATGAAACTATCAAGTGCGGGTTGAGAGGGAGGAGAATCTTTGCATTAAATACATATAAGAAGAGTCTGGTATCTAAAATATACAGGAATTTGATCGTATATTAATTAGTCCAAGATCCATTCTCCAGTGGTCAAAAGCTTTAAACAAACAGTTCTGTGATGAACTGTTTGAGAAAATACAAATGATCAACAGCCATATAAAACTGTCACAAATAACAATAAAAAGATACACAAATTAAAGAAACTATGAGGTTTATATAGTTTATCTAATATTTTTCATATTGGCAAAGTCTACAAAAAATGGAGACAGTCATCACAGGAAAGGGTGTGTGGATCCATGAAATGGTTCAGACCATTTATACCATATACAACAACAAGCTCCAAATAGATACAAAAGCTAAATATAAAAGATTAAACCATTTTAAACAAGTTGTGAACAATAAGAGATACTTTCATAAAGGTGGTTAATGGAAGAATTCATTTGGGACATCGGTCTATCTCACTCGGGTTGAAAGTGAAATGGTCTAGAGTCACTTTGGAAAACAATTCAGAATTAACAAAATAAAGTTTTTTAAACAACTGAAGTGTTCATATCCTTTGGCCCAAGAATCCCACTATTGAATTTGTGTCTCAGATACATGATAGGAAGAAAGATAAAAAAATAGCAGCACAAATAGCAAAATCAAAACTGAAGACAAAAAAGATTGAAAATAAAATGAATGTCCAATAATTGGGCAATGGCTGACCAAATTCATATACAAATGTCATAAAATGTGCTCATGCCAAAAAAAGTTACGAATATGAGAAATACAAAGAAACATAGAAACCTATTGTAGAGTAAAGAAAACAAAACCAAAATAATAATATATGTATTGACCTATATTAATGTATGGCATAAAAACCAGATGAATTATAGTGAACAATTCTGGTTCTGAAGAGACTCTAAAGACATATGCCTTTTTACTTTAAGTGGAAAGGCAGAAAATTCAAATATGTAACATGGTATATGTTGTCAGGTATAGTGACTGTGTTGGGTGGCTTTCCTAAAATGCTTTTCTTTCTTATGGGTAAAGATTTAATAACTTAACTTGGAGTAGGGAGGAGTGGAGCAGGGCAGGAAAAGGAAGTATTTTTAAGGGGAAATGACTTTATTATAAACAACAAGGTTGCAGCAAAACCAAAAAAGACAGTAAAAAAATTTTAAATTACTATCCTATGAAGAATATTCAGTGCTTTTAAGAAAACTAAATTCAGAATTATATTAAAAATTCTCCAACTTAATATCATTTATATTAATCAATTATATTATGTCACTAATGCTTTTCTTAAAAGAATTTTGAAAAACAAACAAGAACAAACAAAAACAAAACAAAGCAGTCAGTTCTTATAACAACATTTAGCAGGCAGGAATCTTGATTTTTTTTTTTCCCCTTCAGGCACTAATCTGCCTGCCAGAAGCACTAATAAGCCGCCAAAGACAGTTCATCGTCTCTGTTACATAAAACATAAGACAAAACCTGACTCCCTTCTGCAGAAGACTTCTCTATAATAATATGACAAAAATGTTCCAGATAAAAATGTCTTTTTGAAGGAGAAAAAAGTTACAAACTACAGTTACTAGAACCAGCTCTTTGTACTTACCAAGGAGGGTAGATATGGATGATATCTTGTGGACTTCCCTTCAGGTGAGCTGCAGTTTCCTTTGTGAACAGAACCTTGAGTTGGGTCCTAGGATCTAGGACAGCATCTTTAGAAGAGCTGTCAGCAGGAGTCATCTCTAACAACTCACAGATGGCGATCTGCATTGTGCATTCCTCATGCATCTCTATAATCTTTACAACCAACACTCCAGATTTTCTGCCTTCAAAATGAAAAGACAGAAACAACAAAAAAAAATAGTTCAAAAGGACTCATTTGCACAAAGAACTCCCGCTTCCCTTTTTCCATCTTGAAAGAAAATATTATAGATATTCCACAAAAGCAAAATATGGACAATACTTATTAGCCATCAAAAAGATAAACAGGCCCATATGTCGCACATAAAAATTTGATCTAGTAAAAAGAAAATCCATTTTTTAACTACATGTGTACATATATATGTCTGTATGTAGCCATCTAGGTATTTATAATGTATTTATGGAATATTCAAACTATCTGTGTATTATTCCTATTACCTAGGAAATAATGGTGCATGACACTTTTTAGATAGAATTCTTCCCCCCCCCCCCCGTTAGCTGTCTTACACACATATTTCACAGCTGCATTATATTTTATTCCTCCAAAATAGATTCTTTATGCCACTTCCCACAAAAACTATTCCAAACCTTCTCTTCTCAAGCCTCTCACATTTCCCCCTCCCAACTATCTCTAAGCTAAGGATCTCACCTTTTACTTCATGGAGAAAACTGAAGCTACTCCCTGTAAACTTTCCGTTCTTCCATTTTCTTTATCTCAAAAGCCCTTTAAAACTTGCTCATTTTCTCCTTCTTTTTTCCACACTCTGATAAGGTGGCCCCTTCCCTGTTGCCATGGTCAGTTCTTTATGTGATCCTGTACTCTCCCAACTGCATTAGTACTCCTCTGTCAATCATTTCCCCTGCCTCCTCCTGTCCTTCTCTTTTTAATTTTCATCCTCCATCTATCTACTGGTTCTTCCCTATTGCCTTTAAATATGTTCATCTCTCCATCCTTAAAAAAAAAAATCAACCTGCTAGATTCAACTGTCTCCATAAGGTATCATCCTGTATCTCTCCTCCTTTTCTTATCCAAAATCCTAGAAAAAGCTGTCTATACTTGTTGCCTGCTTTGTTTTGTTTTTTTAAAACTCCTACTCACTCCTGTCTACCTTTGGCACTGTTGTTTCTGACCTCATCACTTTCTTCAAGGTTATCAATGATCTCTTAATTGCCAAATCCAATGGTCTTTTTTGTAGCTGTAATTCCGCTTGAACTCTCTGATCTTTTTAAATTGATAAACACTTTCCTTTTAGACACTGACTCCTCTCTGAGTTTTCATTACAATAGTCACTCTTCATTTCTGACCTATCTGACTGCTCCTTCTCAGTCTCTTTTGCTGGCTTATCAGCCTAAACATGTCCCCTAACTCTGAATGATTGCCAACATTGGGTCTCTTATCTTCTCCTTCTACAATCTTTTTCATACCTCATCAGCTCAATTCACATGGTTTTAATTATCACCTCACATCCATTTTACACACATACACACACACACACACACACACACACACACACACACACACACACACACACACATTTTCAGAGAGAGAATGAGAAAGATTTATTCTTCTCTTCCTTGATCTTCAGTGGCACATCACCACTGGACTGTTGAGAATTTCTCAGTATGTTCAAAACAGAATTACTCCACATTGCCCACCCTTACCACTCTTCCACCTATGAGACAATACACTGAAAGTATAAGGGTTTAAAAAAAAACAAAACAAAAACAAAACAAAAAAAAGAATTACTTTCCAGCCCAGAACCCATTCTTCTTACAGGCTTCTTTATTTCTGTCTGAAGTAGAAGTTCTTAACATTTTATTTGTATAAGGTATCTCTTTGGCAGTCTGGTAGCTTATGGAACTTTTCTCAAAATACTGTTTGTTTTTAATTACTTACCTTCTGTCTTAGTATCAATTTTAAGAAAGAGAGGCAAAGGCAAGGCAATTGGGGTTAAATAATTTGTCCAAAGCCACATAACTAGGAAATGCCTGAGGTCAGATTTGAACCCAGGTCCTCCCGACTCCAGGCCTGGCACTTTATCCACTGTGCTAACCTAGCTGCCCCTAAAATAATGTTTTTAATGCATAAAATAAAATACATAGGATTACAAAGGAAACCAATTATGTTGGAATGCAATTATTTAAAAAATTTAACAAATTCATAAATCCCCCTTCCTTCTTCTTATTTAAGAACTCCTGATCTTCTAGTCTCTCAGGTTTGTAACCTCAGCATTATCTTCAATTCCTCACTCTTCATCAACTCAATTATCTAGTCAGTTGCCAATTCCTGTTATTTCTATCTCTATAGTACTCGATGTTTCAGAGCTCTTCTCTCTACTCATGCAACCTCCACATTAAGTTAAGCCCTCAATGGATCTCATTAGATAACTACAAAAGCTTTCTAACTGGTCTCCCTACCACAAATCTCTTCTCATTCCAATCCATCTTATGCACAGCTACCAAAATGATTTTCTTTAAGCTTATCTGATCTACTATGGCCTATGTTGAAATCTCTCTACCCTTCTTTTTCAGGCCATTCCTCCCCTTTTATCTTCCTTTTATGTGCTGTCTTCCCCAAGAGAATGTAAACTCCTTGAAGACAAAGAATGTCTTTCTTTCTGTTTGTATTTGTATTTCCAGTGCTAGGCACCTTGCAAGCACTTAATTAATTTAAGCTTATTGACCTAACTTGACTTTAGCCATGAAGTAACTAAAGCCTAAGGAAGTTAATTAACTTATCTAAGGTAATAAATATAAAGAGCTAGAATATGAACTTGAAGCTATTTCTTTGAACATACTTTGAACAGACTGCTTCTCCTAACCTATATTACTGATATAAAGGAAAATGGACTCAGAGAAAAACTTTTTTTTTGTTTTACTCTGCTAAAATGAAAAAAAAAATGTTTCTTCAAAACAAAAGAAGGAAAAGATTCCGCAATATTATGATGAGCAGGTGTAAGGGTGAAAAAGAGGTTTTATGGGTTTAATATTAAAAGATGGTCTCTAGAGGATTGAACTATTATCAATCCTCAATGAAGAATAATCTCAAGTCAAAATTGACTTTTATGGAAGTTTATTTACAATTGAGAAGAGAGAGAAGAAGTAAGGAAATAAGAATCTATCCCACTCATTAATCCAGGTAGATCTTAACCCTCACCTGAGGGTTAAAGGGCCTGAGGCCCGGAGATGAATGGAGTAAACTTCATTCACAGAGTCTAAAAAAGGAAGTTTCTTAATAGAAGTTCAGGAAGATTCAGTCTTTAAACTCACCACATGGAACAGTCTCAGTCAGGAACCAGTGAAGCTCCCTCAGGTCCCCTTCACCAAACCAGAAGCAGCCTCACTCACTCAACTCCCTCTTTTTAAAGAGGTCACTTATGTATCACTTCCAGTGCCTTCCCCTAGCCTGTGTGTCCAATCGCAATAGATGATTCTCATAGACCGCCTATGATCAGAATTAGTTGATTCTGATTCAACACTTACTCTAGCACACTCCAAGATTGGAGGTACTCTCACCTTTGATGATTAAATCTAAAAATGGGTAGTGTAGACTTAATCTAATTATCACACAGGCCAGACCAAGGCCCACCACTACAACCTTCAAGGGTCAAGTTTTATTATACCCATCCCTAAGAGAGTATACCTTATGACAATGCTGCAAAGTAAACTATAAGAGGCAGAAAGCTATCTGATTTGGGTCACTGTGATGAATCCATGATTGTAAATGCTATAAAAGGAAGGAATGAAAACTAGGGGGGGAAAGTATCAAGAACTCTAGTAATTTCTGTTCATACAGATGATACATACTGTTCTTAGATTTTAAAGAGAAATATTAGTTATTTCATATCTAATGCTTCTTAGCCTCTTTAGAGTTAAAGAAATGAATGCTTGGGGACAATACCCAGAAATGTATATAATGGATTAAATCAGCAATCCAAAGCAGAATGTATGAAAATCTCCATTATTAACCTTCCCACATTCATATTAAGTGTGTTTTTATAATAATTCAAGATATTTCATATTAATAATTTTCAAATGAGGTATTATATGATTTTTATTTCTGTTCATATTCTGGAAGTAAGAGGAATAGGACTTGTAACTTGGAAACGGAAAAATGGCTTTATAAATAGGCAATTGGATATTGATTTAGACTAATTAAAAGTCAATAATAAGTCATTTTCTACAAAGCTAAATCCCTCAGGAAAAATCATCCATTCTTTAAAATTCTTCTTTATCTCTAAGTAGATAATTCCCGAATCTCTCTTGAGCCTTACTATTAATCTCCTTCTAGTTAATACAAGATTTCAGCATTCAGACTATCTTTTTTGTATATTCTCAATCAATTAACAAGCATTTATTAAGTACCTATTGTGTGCCAGGCACATGGGGCACCCAAGTGGCACAGTAGATAGACTCCTGGGTTAGACTCAGGAAGACCTGAGTTCCAATCTGGTCTTAGATACTTACTAGCTGTGGGGACCCAGGCAATCCTTTTTTTTTTTTTTTTTAAAGTTTATGTATTTAATTAACTTAGGATATTTTTCCAAAGTTACATGAATCATGTTCTTTCCCTCCCGTCCTCTCACCCCCCTGCCATAGTCAACACGCAATTCCACTGGGTTTTGCACGTGCCATTGATTGAGACCTATTTCCATATTATTAGTATTTGCCCTAGGGTGATCATTTAGAGTCTTCATCTCCAGTCCTATCCCCATTGAACCATGTGACGAAGCATTTGTTTTCCTTCTGCATTTCTACTTCCACAGTTCTTTCTCTGGATGTGGACAGAGTTCTTTCTCATAAGTCCCTCAGAATTGTCCTGGATCATTGCAACGCTTATAGTAGAGAAGTCCATTACATTAGATTGTACCACAGTGTATCAGTCTCTGTATATAATGTTCTCCTGGTTCTGCTCTTTCATTCTATATCAATTCCTGGAGGTCGTTCCAGTTCACATGGAATTCCCCCAGTTCATGATTCCTTTGAGCACAATAGTATTCCATCGCCAACAGATACCACAATTTGTTCAGTCATTCCCCAATCGAAGGGCATCCCCTGGATCCCAGGCAATTCTGTCTGTCTCAATTCTCTCATCTATAAATTGAATGGCTAAGGAAATGGCCAACCATGCCAGTATCGTTGCCAAAGAAAACCCCAAATAAGGTCACAAAGAGTCAGGCACAACTGAAAATGACTAAACAACAACTACTTTGAGCTCTGGAGTTATAAAAGACAGAAATGAAACTTCCTAATCTGAAAAAAGCCTAACTTCTATTAGAAGAAACAACATGGACATTTATACATAGAAACATAGAAACAAAATAAATACGAAATAATCTAGGAAGGGAAAAACATTATCAACTGAGGAGAAGAAAAGAAACAACATGGGCATTTATATATACATACAAAATAAATGTGAAATAATCTGGAAAGGGGATGACATTATCAACTGGGGAGAGGAAAAGAGACAATATGGACATATACAAAGTAAATATCTCTTAATGTCCATGTCCTTTTCCTCTCCTCAGTTGATATGTCTTCCCCTTCCCAGATTATTTTATATCAACTGAAGAGAGAGGAACCAGGAAAGGGCTCCAGTTTGGAAGTGGTGGTTGAGCTAGCTGAACTTTGAAGAAAAACAGGGGTTCTCAAATGTGTGGGTTAGGAAAAAATGCATCCTAGGCAGGACCACAGTCAAGACAAGGTCATAGACAAGGGAGAAGGAAAGTCATGTGTGAGGCCTATTTGGCTGGACTGCAGAGTGCAGGGAAGGGAATAATATATTGAGACATTAGAAATATAGGTTAGAGCCAAGTGGAGAAGGAATTCAAAAATGAAACAGAGGAGTTTAACGTTTGATCCTAAAGGATAAGAGAAAGCCACTGGAGTTCACTGAGTGGGGGAAAGAGGGGTTGACATGGTAAGTCCTTTGCTAGAGGAAAACAGCTGTGTTGGGATGTGAGAGGAAGCAGAAAATCAATGAGAAGACAATGCAGCAATCCAGGATATATTTTGAGATTCTGAACTGGGCTAGAAACTGTGTGAATGGAAAAAAATGGAACTATAAGGAGAGAAGCTGTGGAAATTGAACTGATAAGATTGGCAATAGACTACATTCTCCAAAAACTTCCTTTAATTATTTCAAACCTACATTAGAAAATACATGTAAAGTGCTTTACAAAACCTTCAAGTGATCTTTAAATATTAGCTGCTATTATTATTATTATTATTATTATTATTATTATTATTAAAGTCTCTATTTTTAACACAATCTCAGCAAGTTGCACATTATGAACTTGTACTGGTGTAGTCTATTCATGAAGTTTTAAAATACATTTTTCATTACTAACCAGGATGTTTCAGGTTTCTTCCCCTTTTTCTCAATTTGTATTTGATATTTCTTCAGGAAATGCAAATTGACTTCAATACTAACATGTGCATTCTATGATCATAAAGGTAAATCTGACAAAAGAGAAAAGAAAAGCCAATAGTGCATACAAATTGTTCAAACACTGACAATGATGATGCTAACAATAATATTATTCTATAGACTTTTAAAATAATATGCTAAGCACTTTACAAATATTATTTCATTTGACCTTCATATTAGTTCTAGAAGTTTGAAAGGGAATTCTTTATTCTTTTTGTCTATTTTGAATTAATCAACTAAAAACTTAAACACCCCTACTTTAACACTAAGTAAGGGTGTTCCAAAGTCACTTACTAAAATGGGTGAAAACTCCAGAAACTTGTGAATCCTTTGATAAGAGTTTACACTACACCCTCAGAGGATGAGAGGTAGATCTCACAGACACTGCCCCCCTGGGCAGTGCTAGGAAATTTGGAAGCTGTGATTAACCCCTATGAAGAGAGGAAGAGACAGGAAGTGATGTGGAAAAAGGACTATGGGTAGCTGGCCTTCCCTTTCTGGCTTCTGGAGATATTAGTTCCAAAGAGGCCTCTTTCTCCTAGAGGAGTCTGCGAGCCCTGCTGGGGCTGGGCCAGAGCAACATTTAGTGTGATAGGTTAGACATTTATTCTACCCTCTTCTTACATTTTTCTACTTTCATTCTTTCCACCTCTTTGTAAATAAAAGCTACTAAAAGTCACTTGACTTGAGCTACAATATTTTAAAATTAGCAACCACATTATTACTTTAGAATTCTAATATTTTAGTCAAACCCCTAAATTTTAATCCCTATATTTCATATGTCCTATTATTACCCCCATTTTTTAAAAAAGGATACTGAGGCAGACAGAGGTTAAGTGCCTCATCCAAGGCCATATTACTATTAAGAGCATGAGGATGAATTTGAACTCAGATCTTCCTGACTCCAGGTCCAGCATTCTATTACTGTTCCAGTTAGCTGACTCAGGATTACAAATTATCCACTGAGGATAATGAACTTATTAATCAGTCATGTTTAGGAATTTCAATACCATTGCAGACTCTATTAACAGAAAATAACAAAGTTGAGAAGCAGAAAAGAAGTTAGAGATCACTGTCATCTGAAGCTACCTTATTCATTTTAGTCTAATAACATACAGATATCTGTCTAGGACTACCTAAATGAGCCATTAAAAATAATAGATACAACCTAATGAACACAAACAACCAAACTTCTGATGGGTCTAACAAAAGTACTGAGAAAACTCCCTCACAACATAAAGAAATAAAATGGGGCCTAGAAAAGTTAAGAAATCTGCCCAAATTTTACATATGAAAGAAAATAAACTAAACTTAAACTAAGGTCCTCAATTCCTGTGCTTGTACTATATAAATGCCATATTATATTTTTATTTGTACAACATTTATGCTTACTGTGGGGTTCTTGGTTGTAAATCCCTAATAGAATATAAGGTTTTTTGGATAATAGCACCATATCTATCCTCACCTATTATTTCTAATCATCTAGTACTATGATATGTATATCTATATCAGTGGTTCCCAAACTTTTTTGGCCTGCCACCCCCTTTCCAGAAAAAATATTACTTAGCCCCCTGGAAATTAATTTTTTTTAAACCCTTATACTTCGGTGTATTGTCTCATAGGTGGAAGAGTGGTAAGGGTGGGTAATGGGGGTCAAGTGACTTGCCCAGGGTCACACAGCTGGGAAGTGGCTGAGGCCGGGTTTGAACCTAGGACCTCCTGTCTCTAGGCCTGACTCTCACTCCACTGAGCTACCCAGCTGCCCCAATTTTTTTTAATTTTAATAGCAATTAATAGGAAAGATAAATGCACCTGTGGCCCAACACTGCCCCTCCTGGATCACTGCAGCACCCACCAGGGAGCAATAGTGCCCACTTTGGGAATCACTGGTTTACATTAATAAGGATTGACAGGGAAGTAAAATAGGAAAGAATAAAAGCATTTATATAGTACGTACCGTGTGCCAGGCACAGTTATTAAGCCCCTTACAAATATTATCTTGTTTGATCTTCAAAATAATCCTGAAGGGGTAGGTGCTGTTATTTTTCTCGTTTTATACTTGATAAAAAACTGAGGCAAACAGAGGTTGTCACTTGCCCCTGGTCACACAGCTAAGAAGAATCTGGAGCTGAATTTGAACTTGAGTCTCCCTGTCTCCAGATCTAGTGCTCTATCCACTGTACTATCTAGCAGACCCCATACATTCATAAATTGATCACCGTAATGCCTTGCTCCAAAAATATTTGTTGAATCGGCTAAGCTACTAAACATTATAGCTACTTTGAAAGTTCACTCAAAATCATATTATCCTCTGAATAAATGGTATCAAGCTACCATTAAATTCAGTTCACACATAATTACTGGATAAAACCCATAAAGCAAGTCAGAAGATACAATTTATCGTGCTTGGAAACTAAATTTTGGAACAACCTCACACCCCCATCCTGTAAGAACAAGATTTCTTTGTGTCTAAGAAATATAGTCCTCCATCAAGTCTCAAGTCATCCAGCAATCTCCAAACAGACGCATTTCCTAACCACAAGGACTTGCTCACTGAACAGTAAACAATAACGCTCTCACTTCTCCATTCCACATTTTTTTTTGCCTTTCACCCAGTCTAAAACATTCTTAGAGCAAAGCCACAATAATTCTAAACATGAAATGGAAATCTGAAACCAAAGCTTAAAAAAATTTTTAAACAACAAGAGTGACCAAACAATCTAAAATGTTCATCCACAATCCCAAGAGATTTGAGAGACTTAACCCTTACTTTTCCCCTTCCAACCCTCTACAAATCCTGCAAGATCAGAGTTATCCTAATTGGGATCACCACAAATATCTGAGCTGGTAGATTATCTGCCAAATCTTCCTGTATAAAGGTAAATCATCAAGGGAAGTATACCTTTTCAAGAGATTAATAAATTATTTTGGTTATTATTTTAACTCAAAAAAAGTAAATGAAAATTATACAATCACAATAAAGATACATAATAGTCTGGAAGCAAAGTAAGCACACAAATAACTATGCTGCATGTATGTACTTTCAAAGGGAAGGTTCCTCACTGCTATTTATTCAATCAGATAGGTCTGATCAACAGGCCTCAACTGTGATTACACAGTCTGCTTTTCAGTGTGCATCACTTCCTTATTCCTCATTGCTTATGAAAGCCTGACAGACCAAACACTTCACTACAAATAGATTTTCCATCCATTCTGTACTTACATTCAATATTTTTGGCTCAGGGGAGGCCTTTGACAAAAGGAAGGAACTGCAAGGAAGAATTGGGAGGATGAAAAATTAATTTTAAGTTAAAAACTGCTAGAGGGAGTGCAATGAGCTCATGAATTCATCAATATTTTTAAAAGTAAATGTGTTAGAAAATTGTGTAATAAAAAAAAAGATATGGGATTGTTTTACTATTAGCCCAACTATTATTAAGCTATCATGTTCCTAAAGCTTTTAAAGTTTTTCCATCCCTCTTGGTTAATCAATACAAACTTATTAAACACCTACTATGTGCCAGGCACACTCCTAAGAACTGGAATACAAAGCCAGTCCCTTTTCTCAAGAAGTTCATAGTCTAATAGAGGAGATAGAATGTGAAAAATTATGTGAAAACAAGGTAGGTTGTTGTTGTTGCATAATCACATCCAACTCTTCATGATCGGGGGTTGATGGGGGTTTCTTGGCAAAGATAATGGAGTGGTTTGACATTTCCTTCTCCAGTGGATTAAGGCCAATAGGGGATTAAGTGACTTGCCCAGGGTCACAGAGCTAGTTAAGTATCTGAGGCTGGCTCAAACTCAGGAGAACATTCTATCCACAGAGCCACCTAGCTACAGGATATAGACAGGATAAATTGGAAATAATCAACAGAGATAACAGCACTAGAATTAAGAAAGGATTGGGAAAAGCATCATGTAATAGATGAAAGTTTATATGGACCTTGAAGACACTCAGGATCACCAGAAAGCAAAATTACATGTTTTTAAAACTCCTAATAACTCAAAGAATTAAATCAAAATTGACTCTACACGAAGAACACCTCGAAATCACAACAAACATTTTTTTTCTATTTTTTTTATTAATATTCGTTTTTAATCTGTTTACATACTTTATGCCCCTACTTTCCCTTTCACCACCCCCCCCCTCTCCCCTCACCCATGGCCAATGCACAATTCCACTGGTTGTACCATGTGTCCTTGTTCAGGGTCTATTTCCCATTCATGTCCGCCTCAGCCCATGCATTCAAGCAATTGTTTATCTTATATGTTTCCTCTCCTGCAGTCCTTCCTCTGAATGTGGGTAGCATCTTTACCATAAATCCCTCAGAGCTGTCTTGTGTCATTGCAGTGCTGCTGGTACAGGAGCCCATTACATTTGATTTTACCATAGTATATCAGTCTCTGTGTACAATGTTCTTCTGGCTCTGCTCCTTTCGCTCTGCATCACTTCCTGGAGGTCTCTCCAGTTTGCATGGAATTCCTCCAGTTTATTATTCCTTTTAGCACAATAGTATTCCATCACCCGCATATACCACAATTTGTTCAGCTATTCCCCAATTGAAGGACATCCCCTCATTTTCCAGTTTTTTGCCACTACAAAAAGCGCAGCTATAAATATTTTCGTACAAGTCTGTTTATCTATGATCTCTTTGGGGTACAAACCCAGCAATGGTATGGCTGGATCAAAGGACAGGCAGTCTTTTATAGCCCTTTGGGCATAGTTCCAAATTGCCAGCCAGAATGGCCGGATTACTTCACAACTCCACGAGCAATGCATCAATGTCCCAATTTTGCCACATCCCCTCCAACATTCATTACTCTCCCCTTCTTTCATTTTAGCCAATCTGCTAGGTGTGAGGTGATACCTCAGAGTTGTTTTGATTTACATTTCTCTAATTATTAGAGATTTAGAACACTTTCTCATGTGCTTTTTGATACTTTTGATTTCTTTATCTGAAAATTGCCTATTCATATCTCTTGCCCATTTATCAATTGGGGAATGGCTTGATTCTTTATACAATTGCTTTAATTCCTTGTATATTTGAGTGATTAGACCCCTGTCAGAGTTTTTCGTTATAAAGATTTTTTCCCAATTTGTTGTTTCCCTTCTGATTTTGACTACATTGTTTTTGTTTGTACAAAAGCTTTTTAGTTTAATATAATCAAAACCATTTAATTTACATTTTCTAATTTTCTCTAACTCTTGCTTGGTTTTAAAATCTTTCCTTTCCCAGAGATCTGACAAGTATACTATTCTGTGTTCACTTAACTTATTTATAGTTTCCCTCTTTATATTCAAGTCATTCACCCATTCTGAATTTATCTTGGTGTAGGGTGTGAGATTTTGGTCTAAACCTAATCTCTCCCATGTTGTTTTCCAAATTTCCCAGCAGTTTTTGTCAAATAGTGGATTCATGACCCAAAAGTTGGGCTCTTTGAGTTTATCATACACTATCTTGCTGACATCATTAACCCCCAGTCTATTCCACTGATCCTCCCTTCTATCTCTTAGCCAGTACCATATTGATTTAATGACTGCTGCTTTATAGTATAGTTTGATATCTGGTACTGCTAGGCCCCCTTCCTTCACATTTTTTTTCATTATTTCCTTTGATATTCTTGATCTTTTGTTATTCCAAATGAAATTTGTTGTAGTTTTTCCTAATTCAGTAAAGAAGTTTTTTGGTAATTTGATAGGTATGGCGCAAAATAGGTAAATTAATTTGGGTAGGATGTTCATTTTTATTATGTTAGCTCATCCTACCCATGAGCAATTAATGGCTTCCCAATTGTTGAGGTCCAGTTTTATTTGTCTGGAAAGTGTTTTGTAGTTGTTTTCGTATAATAGCTGTGTTTGTTTTGTTAGATTGATTCCCAAGTATTTTATATTGTCTAGGGTGATTTTAAATGGTGTTTCTCTTTCTACCTCTTGCTGTTCTAATGTGTTGGAAATGTATAGAAATGCTGATGATTTATGTGCATTTATTTTGTATCCTGCCACTTTGCTAAAGTTGTTGATTATTTCTACAAGCTTCTTAGTTGATTCTCTAGGATTTTTTAAGTAGACCATCATATCATCTGCAAAGAGTGATAGCTTAGTCTCCTCATTGCCTATTTTGATACCTTCGATTTCTTTTTCTTCTCTAATTGCTATTGCTAGTGTTTCTAGTACTATGTTGAATAATAGAGGTGATAATGGGCATCCTTGTTTCACTCCTGATCTTATTGGGAAGGCTTCTAATTTATCCCCATTGCATATAATGCTTGTTGATGGTTTTAGGTATATATTGTTTATTATTTTTAGGAAAGGTCCTTCTATTCCTATACTTTTCAGTGTTTTCAATAGGAATGGATGCTGTATTTTGTCAAAGGCTTTTTCAGCATCTATTGAGATGATCATGTGATTTTTGTTTGTTAGACTATTGATATGGTCAATTATGTGGATGGTTTTCCTAATGTTGAACCATCCTTGCATTCCTGGTATAAATCCCACCTGATCATGGTGGATGACCTTCTTAATTACTTGCT
>NC_058130.1:524685916-524727330 GCF_016433145.1 Gracilinanus agilis
TGCCCAAAAGATTTTGCTCATACCCTTAACCTTGAACTTGTGTGTGTCTACCCGCCTCATATGTGTTTCTTGTAGACAACCTATGGTAGGATTTTAGTTTCTGATCCACTCTGCTATTTGCTTCCATTTTATGAGTGAGTTCATCCCGTTCACATTCAGAGTTACAATTGTTAGTTGTGTATTCACTGACATTTTTGTATCCTCCCCTAGACCCACTCCTTCTTATTATACTATTTTCTTTTACACCAGTAGTTTGCTTTTAGCCGGTATCCCTTATTCCCTCCTTTGATTGACTTCCCTTTCTGCCCCCTCCCTTTTTGTTCCCCTCTTTTTGTTCTTTTTAAAGACCAAATGAATTCCCTCCCCCTTCTTCTCCCCTCCCTTTTTTGACCTCCCCACTCCCCTGCTCCCTTTGCTTTATCCCTTCTGACTTTCTCAGTAGGGTTAGATAGTTTTTTATCCAGATGGATAATAAGGCTACTCTTCCTTCTCCTGGTTGATTACACTGAGAGTAAGGTTTGATTATGCTCTCTTCCTCTCCTTCTTATGATATTATTCATCCCCTCCCCTTCCCACACCCTCTTTGTGTGTAATGGAATATCTTATTTTTCTTATTTATTCGGATTTTTCTTGGTGTCCCCTACTATTCCTCCCCTCTTTCCCACCCCCCATGTCTTCTTAGACCATTTAGTATCCTGTCCTCTCCCTATGAATTATTCTTCTGATTGCTATAATAGTGAATATTATAATAGTGTATAGAGTTCACTACAGAGAATTATACATAGCATTTCTCCACCTAGTAATACAGATAATTAGATCTTATTTATGCCCTTAAAGAGTCAAGCTTAAAAGACTATGAGTTTTCTTTCTTTTCCCTCTGTTTCTTATTTACCTTTTCATCTTTCTCTTGATATCTGTGGTTGAGTGTCAAACTTTCCAATTATTCCCGGTCTCTTTTGTGCAAAACCTTGGAATTCTTCAATTTTGTTGAATGCCCATACTTTCCCCTGAAAGTATATGGTTAGTTTCGCTGGGTAGTTGATTCGTGGCTGAAGGCCCAGCTCTCTTGCCTTTCTGAATATTGTATTCCAAGCCTTTCGGTCTTTTAGCGTGGAGGCTGCCAGATCCTGTGTGATCCTTATTGGTGCTCCTTGATATTTGAATTGTCTCTTTCTGGCTTCTTGTAAGATTTTTTCTTTAACTTGAAAGCTCTTCAATTTCGCTATTATATTTCTGGGTGTTGACTTTTCTGGGTCCAGTGTAGAGGGTGTTCTATGGATCCTTTCAATGTCTATATTGCCCTCTTGTTGTAGAACTTCAGGGAAATTTTGCTGAATAATTTCTTTAAGTATGGAGTCCAAGTTTCTATTAATTTCTGCCTTTTCTGGAATACCAATGACTCTCAAGTTGTCTCTTCTAGACCGGTTTTCTTGGTCTGTCACTCTCTCATTGAGATATTTCATGTTTCCTTCTATTTTATCAGTCTTTTGACTTTGTATTATTTGTTCTTGTTGTCTTGAGAGATCATTGGTTTCTAAATGTTCGATTCTAGCCTTTAAGGACTGGTTTTCGGCTTTAATGTTTTGGTTTTCGGCTGTAATTTTTTGGTTTTCCTTTTCAATCTGGTCATTTTTGGTCTTCAGTTGTCTTTTCTCACTTTCCAATTGCGAAATTCTGCCTTTTAAACTGTTATTTTCTTGCCAGATTTCTTCCATCTTCCTCAGCATTTCATTTTTAAACTCTTCCATAGCTTGTGACCAGCTTTCATTTTTTTGGGGAGGTTTGGATTTTTGTTTTCCCTCTTCTGTTGTCTGGATTTTCTCTGTGTAGAAGTTGTCCAGTGTTCCAGAGTTTCTCTTGATGGTCTTTTTCTTCTGGACTTCCTTATTGCTGGCCATTGTTAGCCCCGCCCCTTTTCAGCTTTGTCTTTGCACTCAGGGTCTGCCTGGGCCTTGCAAGCTCCGGGGGCTCCGGTCTCCTTGTCCTCGGGGTCAGGCCTCCTGGTAGTTCCCGGTCTGCCCCTCTGCCCGAGGTTCCTTCAGCAGCCTTTGGGGCTGCTTCCACTGCCGCGCTCAGGTCTGCACCGGGTCCTCACTGGAGGTCCAAGCCTGGGCTGGAGATCGTTATTCAAGCCTAGGGCACTGCCTTTGCCTGCACAGATGCTCTTAGGGCCCTGCCTTCACCCCTGCAGAAGGTAGTGAAAGTCAGTGGGCTGGAGATCTTTATTCGCACCTGAGGCGATGCCTTCAGAGCTTGGGAAAGGCTGTGTTTTAGAGGCCTTTGTCCCGGCCTGAGGCGGTGCCTTCACCCACATGGAGGCTCAGGGAAAGTACCTGCGCACCCCCAGCCACCTGGGGTCCCTGTCTTGCAGCACACAGGTACAAGCCCCGGGGCTGCCAGTGATTATCTGGTTGCCCCAGTCCTGTTTTCCGACTTGTGCATTGGCGTTGTGCGAGGTGTGGGGGGTAGGGGTGGGGGAGGGGCTTCTTCCTCTCCAGTTTTAGTGAGAGCTGTTTCACCCCTTTATAGGGTGGAAATGCCCCGATTCTGCGTACCTTCAATGCTGCGCCCTGTTGTGGGGTTCCTCCGTTCCTCTGGACTCGTTTTTATTTCCCCTTGAGGGGTCCTGTATGCTTCGGTCAGGAGAGATCGAGCAGCTGATCCTTACTCTGCCACCATCTTAACCCGGAAGTCCCTCCACAACAAACATTTTGCCTGAGTAAGTGCTCCAAAAAAACATTCATAGGAGTTGGGGCTAAATAATTTCATGCTGTTCCCACTGTTTATACTAGCTGGAAGTTCCACATTCTCTCCTATATGAATGAGCATTTAAGCAAATTCAAACAACACTCTTTGAAATGCTATTGGTTTCTGATGAGGTGTCAGAGGCAGATAACACTGGAGAATCATCTAGTTCAAACCATTTATTTTATATATAAGTATATTGACCCCCAGAAAGGGGATGTAACTGCCAGTGTCACTTAGTAAGTCATGTTAGCCATCACTTAAATAAATCATTCAGCTCAGATCCAACTATTGGAGTCCTACCAAGTACCCAACTGTATGCCCAAAAGACTGATAAAAAAGGATTTCAACCACAATGTAAAAATTAGGTATTCTGCTACTTAGTTTTCAGGACTATATCCTTCCATTCAAACTATTAAAGTGCTACTGACTTCTTTTCTCAGGATCTTTCCACATACTTCTCTAAATATAAGTTTTCTTATGTATAAAATGAGCCTTTTTCCATACATTTCCATTTGCATTAGCAAATGGAAATGTATGAAAAAAATACGAGAATTGTCTTGAACTTAAAGTTAGAAATATTAAGGTGATAATACTACTACTAATAATAATAGATTTTACATAATGTTTTTAAGGGTTGTGTTTTAAATTTTTTCTAATTTTATCTTCAAAATAATTTTGGGAGGTAGGGTCTATTACTATCATCCCCATTCCACATATGAGGAAATAAAAGTTAAGTGACCTGCTCAGTGTCACACAACTAATAAGTTCTTAAGATCAAATTTCAACTCATATCTCCCTTACTTGCCATCCACTGCTTGGTCCTCTTCATCATCTAGTTTTCTAGATGATGAAGTTTAGCCAAACCATAGGGACTTAAGTAACTGTCACTTCTACAATAGCAATTATTGATGGGGAAATACAAAACATTCTTACTAATGGGATTTTTAATACAATACTCTATTTAAACTTCTATATTGGTGTCATTTTGAATTTAATATATTAATATTTTGATATTAATCTATCAACATTTTGAATTAAATATTTATCATCACTATGCAGCTGGCTCTCAGATTTACTTCTCCAGCTCTAATTTCTCTCTTGACCCATACATTTCCAACCGCCAACTGAATATCTCAAACTCAATGTCCCACAGACTTCTTAAACTCAACAGACCCCAAATTGAACTTCCTCCCCTCTTCCCTATGACTTCTCTTTGACTAAAGAGGGCACCTTCATCTTCCCACTCACCTAAGCTCACAACCTCATCATCATTCCTGTCTCTTTACTCGCTCTCACCCCTCACTCCTCTATCTAATCATTTGTAAATTCTGTCCTTTCTACCTATGCAACATCACACACACATACACACACACACACACACACACACACACACACACACACCCTTCTTTCCTCTGATACTACCACCACCCACAGGCTGGTTCTTATCACCTACATCAGTGGTTCCCAAACTTTTTTGGCCTACCACCCCCTTTCCAGAAAAAGTATTACTTAGCCCCCTAGAAATTAATTTTTTTTTTATATTTTAATAGCAATTAATAGGAAAGATAAATGCACCTGTGGTCATCACCGCTTCCTGGATCACTGCTGCACCCACCAGGGGGCAGTGGTGCCCACTTTGGGAATCACTGACCTACATTATTGAAATAGCCTGTTAACCAACCTTTTTAGTTCATCTTTTATTCAGCTATCAAATTGATCTTCCTAAAATGTAAGTATATCATTCTCCATTCCATAAACTCCAATGGCTTTCTTTTAGCTCCAGGGTCAGATATAAGACCCTACATTTGGCTTTTAAAGCCCTCCATAATCTGGCCTCTTCCTAACTTTCTATTTTCCTCAGACTTTACTCCATGTACTTTAAGCCAATGACACCAGCTTCCATGCTCTTCCTATCTCACAACCCTCTGTTTCCAAATGTGCACATTCCCAAGCTGTCTCCCATTCCTCAAATGCTCTCCCTTCTCATCTTCATCACTGAGTTTCCCTGGCTTCCTTCCAGCTACAGCTTCACCTTTTGCAAGAAACCTTTCTCAGTTTTCCTAATAACAATGGTTTTCCCCTGATGCTACCTCCAATTTATCTTGTTAATAATATCTTTTTTATTTTTTCCTTTTTAAACCCTTGCCTTCTATCATAGAATCAATACTGAGTATCAGTTCCAAGGAATAAGAGTGGAAAGGGCTAGGCAATTGGGGTTAAGTGAATTGTCTAGAGTCGCCCAGCTGGGAAATGTCTAAGGCCACATTTTAACCCAGGACTTTTCATCTCCAGCAATGGCATTCTACCCACAGAGCAACCTACCTGCCTCTATATCTTGTTTGTACATAAGTGCTTGTAGGTTGTCTCCCACATTGAGACTGGGAGCTCCATAAGAGCAGGCACTATTTGGGAAAGTGGGTTGTCTTCATATGCCCAGTGTTTACCATAGCATTCAGCAAATATTAGGCTCTTAATAAAGGCTAATTGACTGATTGTATTAGTAATAATATAGACACATTTTAGTTTCTCCTTTATTTGTGTGATTTTGTAAAAATGGCTACATTTTCTTTTTTTCTAGATCTTAATTTTATTAATTAATTTGGAACATTTTTCCATGGTTATAAGATTGATGTTCTATCCCTCCCCTCCTCCCACCCCCTCCCATAGCATTTTGAAATGTGATTTTATTCTTAAATCCAGGGGTCAATTTGTTTTCCTCTCAGTAGACACTGTCATTTAAGTGTTCCTGTTCATGCAGAGACTATTTAATAATGTATTA
This sequence comes from Gracilinanus agilis, assembly GCF_016433145.1. Classification (NCBI taxonomy): domain Eukaryota; kingdom Metazoa; phylum Chordata; class Mammalia; order Didelphimorphia; family Didelphidae; genus Gracilinanus; species Gracilinanus agilis. The sequence goes on from NC_058130.1 coordinate 524,691,444, forward strand.
GTGATGTATTAAAGCTTGGAATACATGACTTCTAAGGGCCTTCCAAATTTAAGTTTCTATGAATTTCTTACTGATAAAAGAACTCAATTAAAAAACAAAACAAAATTAAGACAAATTTGCTAGAGCACATCTACTGCCTCTAACCAGACTTGGTCCCTAAAGGCAGGAGCCCTATCTAAACTTTCTATCTTCTGCAGTTTCTGGCACATGCTCTACACAGAGAAGGTACTGACTCACTGACTGACTGAATGACTGAAGTATAATTCAGGACCAGAAATCCACACATGACTAGTCTCACTTCATGTGAACAAAAACACTGGAAGGACAGGACAATTTGAATTCCTTTGGTGCATTTTTTTCTCCCTAGAAATTTCTCCTGGGAGATGTCAAAGGTATCAAAGCTGAGATTTAATTGTGCCAGCAGCTTCTTCAAAACTGTGCATAAAATTTCATAATTATTTATTTTAAAAGAAAAAAAAGGAAAAAATTGAGTTGAGGAATTAGTGACAACTAGCTATGTAGAAAGATTAAGCCAGCATAATTGATTCAACTTAACAAATCTTTATTAAACATGATATATAATTTTTGTTTTTGTATCATGGCAAGATGCCAGAGTAACAGTTTGAACTATGTTGGAAGGAATAAAGATAAGGCACTAAGGAAGCCAAAGAAAACTCTGCTTTGCCAATGATGGTGACCTTTCTGAAGGTCAAAAGCAAAATTTTCAACATATAGATAATATGTGTCATTAACAGTGGCTGAATTTAACCCCATACACATAATTTTTTGCCAAGCCACATACCGACTCCTCCAAGAAGCAAGTTTTCCCTCAGATGGCTGATCCCACTATGGTAAAGTTTAAGTCTTATTTATGGAAAAGTTTTAAAAAGCAAGAAGGAAAGATTCTTTTATACCTTAAGCCTAAAAGAAAATGATCTCAAAACACTGTTGCACCAATATTTTTTAAATGATCCATAGTGTTAAAGGAGAGTAAAATCCTAGATAAATGAAATCCACAGTTGACCCATAAGAATTGTCCATTAGCATCAAACTCCTCAATGAGGGCATTTTTACTCTTAAAATTCAAATAAATGAGAAAGGAAACTGTGCTTCACAGGACTTAGAACTAGGAAGGAACCTTAAAGACTGATGTGTGATACTTCCCTCACCTCCTCTACAAATTTTTTTTTTCCGGAGGTGTTAACAAGAAGTTAAATAGCTAACATGAAGAGGAAAAATAAAGAGGAGAAGCAAGACAGCAAGATGACTCTATAAAATGGACTATTTAGCCCCATGAATAATCAAGAATTGGCTATTATATCACCCTTAGTCTAGGTTTTTAAGCTCTCTAATTATTCCCAATAAAAATGTGAAATGCTTTGGCAGTCTAATTACCTCTTAGGATGAACTCTTCACACCTCTGCTAATTTACTGTTAAAAAGGTCATTTAGGATCACAAATATCCAGGATATGAAGTCATAGCCTTATATTATACAGGACTAATATTAAACTCCAGTCGATGGCCTGCTTTCTGACTTTAATGATTCAAATGAATGTGTTAACAGTTAATTTGACCTCTTCTCTTCCAAAGCCACTAAGAACTAAGTTAAATACCCTTGGATACATCAAGATTTGGGTATTATGGAGAGTAAAATCCAAGCTTGAATCCCGTAATTGGTTTTCTGGCTTTATTGGTCAGAGAGAAGCTGGAGATGTTCCAGAGGCAGCACATTTGACCCCAGGGAAAAGAGGAAGCAAGAAGGAGAACTAAAGTAAACCCTCTCCTGCCAAAATAGCACTGAAAAACTCCAAAGAAGTTATAATCAGCCTTCCCTTAACTGGAACAAAGGATGTGTGTTAGATAACATAGGTCCTAAAGAAGATTTTAGGAATAAACACAAAATGGCTGCTTTAATAAGCAAAATAAAAGCGGGGAAACTCAACAGTTCTTCCTTATCTCCTATTCCATTCTCTTTTCTTACATCTAAACTAATTAGCAGTCTGCACTATTTTTAAAAGGAAGGACATTACAGTTCACTATAAAATAAATATATTTTTAAAAGATTATAATGGAAATTAAGGCATTTACTGTAGTAAGTAACCATCTTTATTATTTATCTTTATTTGGCAAAAAAAAAAAAATGGCCAGAGGTGAAGCTATCTTCATCAGGGAGGTCCAAACTCCACCTTCTGTGTTCCTTCTGTGTTCATTTTGCAAAGAAACAAGCTACTGTTTTATTATCTACCAAAGCAAGCTAGTTAGTTAATGATCAGCATGGCATTCTCCACTCCTAGTTACCCTTTAATTCAAACTAAAAAAACCTGGTATCAGGAAAATCTGTATGGGCATTTTTAGACCCTCCTATTCAGGAGACATTATTTAACTTAGGGGTTTCCTTCTCTTCATCTTACAATTTCTATGCAGAAATCCCAGATCACTAGAGCATGGCTTCTCCTACTCCATTCACTGAAAGGGTAACTTCAGAACAAGACTATTGCCAGTATTTCAAAGTAGCTCAGAAGAGTTCCCTGGCATCTGTTGTGACTATGAGGCATGCAGCCAAGCATATCCCCATTCCCTGAAAAGACCTGCCAGGGAATTAAGGCTTTGTAATTCTGAACCACAGGGAGATATTAAAGAAATCACCACTCCCCAAATAATTCAAATGGATAGACATAATTTGTTTCTTTCTCTCTCTTTCTCTCTTTCATACACACACATACACACACACACACACACACACACACACACACACACACACACACACACAACTTTTGAAAGATAGTGATAGAAATAGATATACAAAAAAATTTTGTTGTTGTTTTGAACTGTTTCAGTTGTCCTTGAGGCCTCATTTGGGGTTTTTCTTGGCAAAGACACTGGAGTCATTCACCATTTCCTTCTCTAGTTCATTTTATAGACAAAGAAACTGAGGCAAACAGGGTAAATGATTGGCCCAGGGTCATAGACCTGGTGTCTAAAGTTGGATTAAACTCATGAAGAGGAGTCTTTTTGATTCCAAACCCAGGGTTCTATCCAATGCAGGATCTGCAAATATATATGGAAATACAGATATATGTATGTGTATGTATATACAGAGAAATGTATGTAGAAATATATATATGCATATATAAAAAGATATAACCACAGAAATACATGTAGGCATAAATATGGAAATGTGTACTGAACTATATATAAAGAAAAATGTAAAAATGTATTTCTGCATATATAGAAGCATCATAGAAATACAGAGAAATATGTGTGTATATTTAGAAATATATACATAGATCTATATCTAATATAGGCATAGATGTCGACATATTGTTAGAAAAGCCATTTACTCACAATCACCCAATAGGTCAGGCCATGGAAATTTTATCCCAATTTTATAGATGAGAAAACAGAGTTTCCAAGCAATTAGGTAATTTGTTCAAGGTCACATAGCTAATAAGTACACAAGCCAAGATTCAAATTAAAAGTCACAAGTGCTGGTTTTGGAATCAGAAGTCCTTGGTTCAAATCCTGTTCCTGGTCCTTAACGACCCATATAACATCAGATTTTAGTTTAACTCTCATGCCTCAGTTTTTTCACTTATAAAATAATAAGGTTGGACTAGATGATATATGAGGCTAGCATTAAATCTATAATCCTAAATTATTACAAGGAAATAAGGGAACGGAATAGACATTTCTATAACATCAACTATGTGTCACACACTACACTTTTAAAAATATTGTCACATTTGTTCTTCATAACAACACTGGGAGGTAGGTGCCATTATTATCCCCATTTTCCAGATGAGGCAAACTGAGGTTACATGACTTGCTCAGTGTCTTGTCACAAAGCTAAGTATCTGAGACTAGATTTGAACTCAGATCTTCCTGTCTCCAGGCCCAGAGCTTTACCCATTGTACCATTTAGTTGCCTCTATTACACTATTCTGTTTTAAGTGGCAGAAAGTAGGAAGAGCTTCTGTTATAAACACACAACAATTTGAAAACACATTGATGGACCAAACTCTCATGATAAAGATAAAGAAGTTTTTGCTTGGTCCTACATACAGAGTGACAATATCCTCTGAATCTCTAACATCAATCATATAGCTATTCTAGGACTCACTTTTTAGCTCTCATATATGTATTTAGAGTAACTCATTACCCACTTAGACTATAAGCATCTTGAGGACAGGTATCAAGAATGGATCAAAATAGATGAATAATAGATATTTACTGAATGAATGTGTCAATTTTTCTACCATATATCCAAAAACAGATGCATTTTAGTATGTTAATTTCATTGTACAAAAGAACTGATTTCAAGATTGTCATGGTTTTTCCACTACTCTTGATAAGAATCCTTTAAGTATAAAAATTGTTCCAGAATTAAAGAATTTCAGGGCTGGAATAAACCACAGTGGCCATCTAGTCCATACATGAAAGGAACAGCCACTATAACATACCTCCAAATTGGTCATCCATATTTTATTTCTTAAAAACCTTGGAAAGAGGGGGCAGCTGGGTAGCTCAGTGGAGTGAGAGTCAGGCCTAGAGACAGGAGGTCCTGGGTTCAAACCCGGCCTCAGCCACTTCCCAGCTGTGTGACCCTGGGCAAGTCACTTGACCCCCATTGCCCACCCTTACCACTCTTCCACCTATGAGACAATACACTGAAGTACAAGGGTAAAAAAAAAAAAAAACACCTTGGAAAGAGAAGCTACTACCTTTCAAGGCAGCTCATCCCACTCAAGGCCAGCCCTTTTTGATAAAACTTAATATCATTTATTGTTTAAATAATAATTCCTATTGTAAGTAATTTTATTAAATTTTAATAATTAAGTCCAAATATTTTTACTTTCCTCTGAGCTTCTAACCTACACTTTTATAATTTAAAACAAAAGAAATGATGGAAGCATCTTCAATCAATTTCAATATAATTTGCTTTGTATTTTAAAGAACCTAAAAGAAAAACTGAAAATTCATGTTTTCAAAAGTAGGCATAAAGAAAGTTTGTTTTTTAACATTACAACAAGTTTAGATAAACAATAACAACAAATAGAAAATGTGGTCATTTGCCCTTAAGAAAAAAATGAACAAAAAAACATAACAAAACAAAAACAAAGTAGCACTGGAAAACAAAAAGCATTAGAAAAATGTCTAAGTTCTTTCAGAGAAAATACTCCTGGAAAAGCTAACTTGAATTTTGGAGCTTCTACAGAATTTCCAACTCATTCCTATGCTTTACACTTTAGGGTAATTTTTTCCCATTTCAACAACCCTAGAAGACAGGCGTTACTTTTCGTTCTATTTTACAGATGAAGAATATTAACCTGATAAATCAGAAATTGAGGAATGATTAGGACGGGGGAGGGGAGTGCTTAAGGGGGAAGATGGAGGTGATGAAAATAATACAGAAGACTATGAAGTCCTGGTGCTGTTCTATGATACTTTTTCTTCTTTAAACCTTCATACCATACTCAGGATACTGCTTGACTATTGTGATGAGAAGAAATGTAAAGACTAATAATTAACTCTCCTTAAATTGTCCCAACAACTCAAATGTTTAAATTACCCTAAAATTTTTGAAATTGTGCTCAAGTTTGCCAGCAAAGAGCTATGAGAAACTCAAATTTGGAAAAAACAAGTTATAATAAGAACCAACGATACCTACAGCTCAACAGTAAAGGCAATACTGACTGGAGAAAAAGGCTCTGGATAACTATACTCTAATTTGGAAGGAACCTTTTACATCTATGATGATCATGACTCCATCATTTTATCTACTTGCATCATCTCTGGCATATTTTTTTCAGCCTGGCAAATTTTCAATTGTGAGAGTGGGGCATAAATCAGAAAACAGCATCTGTTCTAGGTCTGGAAAAGTAACAAAACAAAAAACAAAACAAAACCCCAAACCCAAAATTCAAAGCAACAATATGCAATAAAATGTGGCACCAAAATAAGTAGAAGGCAATGAATATAATCTTGTATTCATGGAAGAATGAGGAAACAATTACTTAAGGAAAAGGAATATAAGGAAATTAAATTTGAGGAAGAGAGTAGAATAAAGAATAGATAAAATTCTGAGTTATTTTTCCATGAGCTTGGGTTTAGTTAAAGGCATAATTTATAAACCATAGGCTGAAGGATTCTCACTTTTACTGAAGAAAACCAGAGTTTTAATCTAAATAGAGACCTGGGTAAACCACCCCCAATGAGAGAAATATCTGTAGTCAGGATGACTCTGTAAAGTGTTAGAGAATTTTTCACCATGAGATGGTTCTAGATTTGTCTCATGATCTTTTTGAAGTGTGGAATGATGAAGATGAAAGAGGATAAGGATACCATGCCAAAGAAAGATCTCACAAATCTCAACACCACTTAAGCCCCCTGGCATCATACTTTGTAATACCTACATGTTTTTTAAGACACTGGTTTAATATATCTGGGGCTTTGTCAATTCTGAGCTAAATTCAGCATGAAGAAATTTTTGGTATGCTTTTAAAATACATCTGGTTTGGAGAACTTTAAAGAAAAACACAAAAATTCCCACATAAAGAGATTCCCCTTTCCTTAGAGGTTTAGATAAATCTTACATTCTCGAAAAATATAAACCAATTACCCCTAAACAGGGGTTCTGAACCTGGTATCTTCTCTCTCTGAATAGATTTCAAGAGGTCTATTAACTTGTATAGAAAAAAATTATCTTTATTACAACAAAATTAGTTTCTTTTGTAATACTATGGGCAATATTTTATACATTTAAAAACGTTATTCTAAGAAGGAATCCTTAGACTTCACTGGATTGCCATGGGGGTTTATGACACAGAAAGTTTAGAACTTTTATAATGAAAAGAATCTCAACATTATTAGCAGTTTGAGTAAAAAAAAAAAAGCATCAGAGAGATAAGCTTTCTTAGGATTGCAGGAAGTCATATTGTAGTTTATTGGTTTTCATTTAGGAACATACACTGCTATTTTTAGTTTATGATTCTTGATATCCAAAGCATTGTGAAAATACTTGTCCCAGCTGTTCCTGAGTAGAAGCCAAAGAGTAAAGAACTAAGAAGCACAATCAACCCTAATGTCCTAGAACTTAATTCATGCCTCAACTCTTATGTTTTTCTTTCTTTAGTCTGAATTTCACATCACACAAATGTAATCAAATGAAAACTCATCAGAGACAAGATCTAGAAACTTGTTATATCTTAAGACAAGTATCTGTCTTGGAAATTATTCCTCCCCTTTTCCCCTGACACACACCCAATTTAGCTTCCCAATCACCACTCTGTTAGAAATAAGGGAAGAAAGAAAATGAAATGGTTTCTCAATAGATAGCAATGAAATGTGCTCATGGAAAAGACTTAAAAAATCTGGGAAGTGGATGGAATTTGTCCCAATATGACTGACAAAACAAGGTGTGACTTTCTTATGGCCCCAGTGGAACAGAAGGAGTAAGAGAATGGGTTCTGATTAGTAAGAGTATATCATAGGGGGCAGCTGGGTAGCTCAGTGGAGTGAGAGTCAGGCCTAGAGACAGGAGGTCCTAGGTTCAAACCCGGCCTCAGCCACTTCCCAGCTGTGTCACCCTGGGCAGGTCACTTGACCCCCATTGCCCACCCTTACCACTCTTCCACCTATGAGACAATACACCGAAGTGCAAGGGGTAAAAAAAAAAAAAAAAAAAAAAAAAAAAAGAGTATATCAGGGTGGTAGAAATAGAGGGAAAATCATCTTGAAAAAAAGAAATGCAAAATTTACAACCAAGTAACAAAAATATTAAGATTTATTTTTTTTTTAAGGTAGAAAACATTGCTGGAAAAAGGCAATTCATGTATCATGTTACATCAAATGGAAATATGTTCTTTTTCATTACCAGAGAACTGAATAATTCTAAAAAAGATGAAAGGAACCAAAAAGCAATAAATAAATAAATAAATAAAGGTAACCTTCCCATCAAGGGATTACGACATATAACAAATAGCTTAATTTTTTTAAACCATAATGTCTCATGCTCTGGAGGACATAAATAAGGAAAGATTGGGTGGGACAAGTACACTTCACAAGAACAGCGACAACAACAAAAAAAAAAGGTGTGGTTCATAAAATAATCACTTAGTTGCTAAAATCCTCTTGTAAGCTTGTGAGAAAAAGGGGATGCTATGACTGGTGCATTTATTTGCTCAGACAATTATATTAATCCATGATTATAATGAAGAAAGGACATTTCTGTTTCATAAAGGCTGAATTCTGAAATTGGTTTAGAAAAAGCAAAGGCAGAAGGTTCAAAGCTCATACCTAATCTAAAAAGATAGCTTTATATTATAACAGAACTATCATTTCATGTGACAATGAAATATGTCCCAAAGGGAGTTACTTATGATCTTTATTGAGATCTTTGGTTATATTTGAATAGATCACTGAAAGTCAGAATGGTGGAAGACAAGTATCTGTACAGGTATAATTTAATGTAATTATTAGTTTCTATTTATTAGTATTAGAATATTATTTTTAAACCATATTTTTAGTATACATTTTTGGAGAAAATGTACAAAAATACTTCTTTATTCATCTAGCATCTTCCATTTTGTAATCATGAGCCTTTTTAAGAAACCACAAAGAAATATATATATGAAATGAAATTATTTTTTATTTAGTTGTTTCAGTAATATCCAATTCTTTGTGACCCTTTTTGGGGTTATCTTGGCAAAGATGCTAGAGTAATTTGTCATTTCCTTCTCCAGATCATTTTATAGATGAGGAAACTGAGGCAAATAGGGTTAAGTGACTTGCTTAGGGTCACACATCTAGTGTCTGAGGCCGGATATTAAGTCAGGTCTTCCTTACTCCAGGCCCAGTGTTTGATACACGGTGCTACCTAGCTGCCCTAAAAGAAATTATATTTCAGCTTAATATATCATCAGAGCCAAATATATTCCTGCCTTTAATGTCAGAGATTTTAAAGTGATTGTGCTTTCCCAACAATAATCATCACTAGTACTTGTCTCCCAGTATCTCTTGGCCTGCCTGCTATTGCCTAAACTCTGTATTCCATGTCCTGACTCTTTGCCTTTGAAGATACTGTTCTCCTGCCTCCAAAGCTACTAAGTTCTCCCTCCTCATGGAGACAGGAGATTCTCTCGTCCTGCTTTCCCTTCGCCCATCTCTCTCCCCTGATTCTTTAAGTCCTAGACCCCTACTAGCAAGCAGCCCTCTCCCGCATTACTTTAATTTCACCTCTCTTTCATGACATTATCATATATTTGTTATCAGCTGCTTTACATAGGTTTGTCCTTTCTCCTCAATTAAATGGTCAACTCTTTAAAGCCAATCTATTTCTCTTGTATTCCCCATACCATCCAGTAAAGTGGGGTATACACTGTAGTCACTCAATAATAGTTATGGGCTGGTACAATAGCTTTTTTAGATGCTCAATTTTATTTGGCTAGTATTCATTTGAGAAGTATGTTGCATTCTATGCCCACCATAATAATCTAACCCATTCCCATTTTGGCTATATAATTTTCAAGGGAATTGGCTGATGAAGCATTAAAATAAATGAATGTTTGGGGGAATTCTTACAAAATATAATCCTGTTCCTATTCCACTTAGTTAAACAATAGCCCTTTTCTTACTGAACACTTCCACTCAAGCTACAGAAGACATTATAAGGACTTTGGAATTTCCTGTCTTTCTGGTACAGTGAACTATGCCGAGTCAGGACTGGGACATTTATAAAGATAATGGCAGAAAATAAGTAATGTCCAGTGTAGCTAAGAAAAGAACAAACTGCCCCCTCCAGTGGAAGGTAAACTTTGCTTGACAGTATACACATCAGATGAAGCGGTCATGATTTATCTGGCCATTGCTTGTAACCCCGCCAAGGATTTGTTTTGACAATACCACAAAGAATTCTAGAAGCTCCAAATTGGAAGTCTCTTTATAGATCTTCCAGTTACACCCATATTTTGTTAAATTCTGAATTTAACACAGACCAAATACAATTACTATTTCCATATACAAAAGCTATACATGCCTGGAGACTTGTTGATCTGATCAAACAGGTTTTCATTTAGAAAGGGATGAGGAGCAAGAAAATTATACCCCATCTTTTTTGTAAGCATCACATCAAAGAAAATTGCATATATAACAAAGGGAAAATACGAATATTAGTGAAGAAATAGAATTTGGTATGTAAAAGAAGAGTAGCTTTAGGAATTATGTACTGTCATCTCCATAAATGTATACACCATAAGAAATGAAAAAAAAAAAAGTGAGATGTCTCTAAAACTTGGTTGACTATGACTGGTGACTACAAAATGGCAAAGGAAGGAAGGATAAGAAGGTAAGAGAAAAAGCCTTCCATTGAAAAGAAACAGATTATTTCCTCCATGAATTTTTCTCTAGTGTAAGCAATATGTATTCTTTCACAACATGACAAACATGGAAATATTTATTATATTATATGATAATACATATATGATCTATATCAGTTACCTGCCTTCTTTGAGAGAGAGAGAGAGAGAGAGAGAGAGAGAGATCCCTCTAGTCAAAAGGAAGAAAAAGACCAGTAGAATAAGTCACTTTGTTGTTGTTGCTCAGTTGTATTCAACTCTTTATGATCCCATTTGAGGTTTCTTGGCAAAAACAATGGGAGTGGTTTGCCATATCCTTTTCCAGCTCATTTTACAGATGAGGAAATGGAGGCAAATAGGGTTAAGTGACTTTCTCAGGTTCACACAGCTAGGAAGTGACTGAGTACCAGATTTGAATTTAGGAAGATGAGTCTTTTCAACTCCAAGCCTGGCATTCTATCCATTGTAACACTAAGTTACCCATAAAATAGTAAGGGAATGCCATGAGACCTGGATTTCATGAATGCATTGGACAAAGTTTCTCAAGGGACATGAAATCTTTCACTTCACTTCCAGTTCACTCTTTAGCTTGCTCCACTTCAACACCAGCTGCCTGATATAATGAATCTATTTCTCTTGAATGAAAGACTTTTCCTTCCTACCTTCCTATCCCTCCTTCCCTCACCATTTTTGTAGTCACCAGTGATAGTCAATCAAGTTTTGGACAGAAAGTAGCCATGCCATCCTTCCCCATCTCCTCTGCATTTCTTTGCCCACTTTCCAGTATCCCATTATGTTCTGTCTTACTCAATTAAAAACAAAACTCCTTAAAAGTGGGGACTGTCTTGATTTTTGGTTTCATATATCCCCAGTGGTTAACATGATGACTGACATATGACGAGCACTTAATAAATGCTCTATCCCTCTGACTATCTAATATCTTTATAGATAATATCAAAGTAGATAAAGCATTGATTTTCTTTTTTTTTTTTGCAACCAGGATTTTTCTACAATAAAGTTTGTGAGGCACTTTAGAAAAATCAGGATGTCTAGCTCATTCCTCTAGCTATCTTCTTTTTTCTTATATCTATATTCCTTTTTTTCTCAATCTAGTGACATTGGCTTCCTGGTTGCTCTACAAACAAGACATCCCATTTCTCAGCTCAGGGAATTTTCTCTGGTTGTTCCCTAAAATACTTTGCCTCTCCATCTCCTCCTACTGGTTTTCCTGAAAGTCCCAATTAAAATCCCATCTACAAAAAATCTTTCCCAAACCCCCATAATAGTGGTATATTTCCTCTTACTTCCTATTTATGACATATATAGCTTCTCTTAATGTATTTGTTTCCTTATACTCTAGCCCATTACATTATAAGTTCTTTGAAGTCAAAAACTTGTCTTTTGCCTTTCTTTATAACCCCAGAACTTAGCACAATGTTCAATAAATAGTTATTGACAGACTAACTGAGTCAACATAATGATTTCCTCTACCAATTCTAAAGTGATATAGTGATATTATGATAATTCTAGCATTTCAATTAATTCAGGATCATTTAAATTCAACTTTATTGTTTCTGTCATAGAGGAAAATAAAAAAAATTTTGTAGGTGGTGGGAAAATTTTCCAATGTGAAAAAAAAAACAAAACTGAAGGTATAGAGCTAAAAGTTAAAATAATGAAAACCTTAAGCAAAAGATAAAAAAAGTTACTTCAGTTCTCAAAGCTAATGATATTTGAGATGTTTAAGCAGTTATCTTTAATGTATATAAGAAGTAACAAAGTTAACACAATAAAAATAACTATAAGTATTTGGGGCTTTTTTATGATAAAACCTTATATTGTTCTTTTTACAAAAAATAACACTAAAGACACAATAATCAAAAATAATTGTTAAGAAATAATTTTATACTCAGTATGCAATTTTCCTGATTTAAGAATTAGCACCAGATAAAATGGACTTTAAAAAAAGCTTTATGATTTAGCATCATAATTTGTGAAATTCCACATTTGTCAAAGAAACAGAGAAATAGCTATGTAAAACAGGCATCTCAGAAAGGGAAATAGGTACCTGCCTCAAGGAAGACTCCTCCACATGCACACCTCCCAAGGAATAAAAATATTCTTGAGTGTATAGGTCATCAGAGTGTGAATTATTATGTATTTAATTTAGAAGCACAAGTTTATGAAATGGAAATATGATTTGCATAATTTCACATGTATAATTAATAATATATAGCTTGCCTTCTCCAAGGGTGGGGGAAGGGCTAGAGGAAGGCAAGAAAAGAATTTGAAATTTAAAAAAATCTTAAGTCAAAAATAAATAATAAAACAAGTTTTAAAAAAGACATGCAAGCCTATGGTAGGGGTGTTCTAGATGAAAATATCCCCAAAAGAACAAATATGTTTTAGGTAGGAAGGAACTTTACTTTAGAGGGAATCATAAATTAAGAAAGATCTTTCAAAGAGCTAAAATTGGGGTCATGAGCTTAGGCAAGAAATTTCAAGAGGAAAGCAAAGAATTCCTAGAGCAGGGATTTTTAACACTTTTTGTGTCCTGGACCTATTTGGTAATCTAGTGAAGTCTATGAACCCCTTCTTAGAATAATGTTTTTATGTGCTTGAAATAAAATAAATAGGATTATAAAAGAAAACAATCATCTTGAAATAGAGTTATCAAAACAAAACAAAAAAAATTATAAACTGCAATTAGTTTCTCTAACCCAGAGAAATGACTAGTATAAAAGAGCTGCTGCTTCTCCCTGCGAGGACAAATGGAAGAGTAGAGAAAGAGTAGTGTGAGAAAGGGACTCTCCTGAAAGTCCAAGAAACATTAATGTATATGCATAGAGAATTTAAGAGTTAACAAAAAAAGGTTCTGTTCTATGAGTGTCATAAAGAGGTTTTCAAAATCAGGTCTTAAAAAAATATATCCAAAAACTTTCTGTGGCTTAAAGATTTTCTTAAATTGTAGGAGTATGGATTCATATGGCTAGCAAATTTTTAAAAAATATAACCAAAACTTAAGAAAAAAATATTCACTTTACAAAGTATATTATGCACATTCAAAAATACAATTTAAATGTCCACATAAATTCATCTGATAATTCCCCAGCAGACATGTTTATGCAAGTTTTACCTGGCAGTGTTTTGTTGGAAGTAGCATTCTGATGCCTCCAAAAAGTTATGGCGGACCGTTCTCTATTCTGTAATCGATTTAACCTTTCTGCTAGTCCTCCCCTATAGAGGTAAAAAAAAATGTTTAAATTAGAAAAGATTTATTCCACTTATCAAAGAAGTAAACTAAACAAAAAGAAAAGCATGACTTCATGATACATCAAGAAACAATAAAACAGGGCAGCTGGGTAGCTCAGTGGAGTGAGAGTCAGGCCTAGAGACAGGAGGTCCTAGGTTCAAACCTGGCCTCAGGCACTTCCCAGCTGTGTGACCCTGGCTAAGTCACTTGACCCCCATTGCCCACCCTTACCAATCTTCCACCTATGAGACAATACACCAAAGTACAAGGGTGTAAAAAAAAAAAAAAAAAGAAACAATAAAACAAAATCAAAAGACTGAAAAAAGAAACCATGAAATATCTCACAGGAAAAAAAAAAAAAACTGACCTAGAAAATGGATCCAGGAGAGATAATCTAAGAATTCTTGGACTACCTGAAAGCCATAATTTTTTTTTATAGCCTAGACACCATAATACAAGAAATTATTAAAAAAAAAAAAAACACACCTACCCTGATATTCACAAAAAAGAGGGTAAACTAGAAAAGGAAAAAATCCACAGAACATCTCTGGAGATAAATCTCCAAATGACAACTCCCAGGAATATTATAGCTAAATTCAAGAACTCCCAAGCCAAGGAGAAAATATTGGAAGCAGCCAGAAAGAAACAATTCAAATACCATGGAGCTATAGTCAGGATTATATAGGACTTAGCAGGCTCCACATTAAAGGATCAGAAAGCCTGGAATGATATTCCCAAAAGATGGTATTTGTAATTAAAAAAATATTTTATCAGTATTAGAGCAGTTAGAAGGAGTATACATAGACAGAGGGAATGGGAGTAAGCTGATTAGGATGATATAATACACCCCCCCAAAAAATCAAGGGGTGAAAAAGAGGACTGCACTGAGAGGAAAATGAAGGGAGAGGCAGAATGGGATAAATTATCTCATCTAAAGAGGCATGAAAAACTTAATAGTGGAAGTTAGGATGAGGGTGGTGACAGGTAATGGTTAAACCTTACTGTCTTGTAAGGATGACCATAGTGAAAAAAGAAAGCTCATGTTCAGAAGACGAAAATAAAATGGAGGGGAATACGTAGTTGGTAATCACAATTGTGAATGGGAAATAGAATGAACTCATCCACAAAATGGAAGCAGATAGCAGAGTGGATTAAAAACCAGAATTCTATGATATGTTGTTTACAAGAAAACAAACATTTGAGACAGGGAGACACATACAAGGTAACAGTAAAGGACTGGACAGAATTTATCATTCATCATAAAAAGTAAAAAAGCAGGAGTAGCAATTATGATCTCAGACAAAGCTAAAGCAAAAATAGATCTGATTTAAAAAGATAAGGAAGGAAATTATTAGTTGCTGAAAGGTACTATAGACAATGAAGTAGTAACAACACTAAACATATAAATACCAAATGATATAGCCTCCAAATTTTTCAAGGAGAAAATTAAATGAGCTTCAGGAGGAAATAGCAAGTAAAACTATACTAGCAGGGGAACTAAACTTTACTCTTTCAGATCTAGATGAATCAAACCAAAAAATAAACAAAAAAGAATTAAAGGAAGTGAAAGAAAATTTAAAACTAATAGATCTCTGGAGAAAATTAAATGGGAATAGACAGGAATATACCTTCTTTCAGCAGTATATGGCATCTACACAAAAATTAAACTTGTATTAGGCCATAAAAACTTCACAAATAAATGAACCTTAAAGTGTTATATAAGCATAATAATACTCATTATAATAATAGTAATAAAATTTTAAAGCCTTGATTTGTAATAGAGAATAAGCTTTGACCTCTAAAGGGAAAAAAAGAAGAAATATATTATCTTTATTTCTATTATGTTAGGTTATCATAGCTTCAAATTCAATCAGTCTGTTGGCAAGCATTTACTGAGCCCATATTATTTGCCAAAATTACTGTGATAGGTCCTGGGCGTGTGCGCGAGCGCACACACACACACACACACACACACACACACACACACACGAAACGGCCTCTGATTAGAAGAACTTAAATTTTATCAGAGGAAACAATACATACATTTACAAATTTGTAGAGAATACATACATAATAAAGGGTTGCATGTATTAATGGAAAAACACTAGGAAAAACACTTTTCTAATACAGAGGTAAAATGCAAGAATGCTTATTTCTATGATTATTTGATATAATAAAAGAAATGCTAACCTATAGTTTGTGAATTTGTTTTTTATTTTTTATTTTAATTATTGCATTTCAACATGATTGGTTTCTTTTGTAATCCTATTTATTTTATGTCAAGCATTTAAGAAGAAATGAGAAGAAATTTAGAGGTATACATGTCATCAAAAATAAGACAAAACAAACCCTATTTGCATACAACATGTGGGTGTATTTAGAAAATACAAGTGGATCAGCAAATAAGGTAAAATAATAACTTAAGCAAGAGCAGGATACAAAATAAATCCACAAAAAATATTAGCATTTCTCCACAGTCCTAACAAAAACAAGGAAGAAATAAGATAAGTTTTAATCAAAGTAATCACAAAAAGCATAAAATATCTCAAAGTACTCTATCAAGACATACAGACAATATACAAATACAACTAAAAACATACTTTATATAAATAATGGGAGATTTGAATAATTGCTTGTATTTGAGTTGTGCTCACAAAGTAAAAAATGGTTTTACCAGAATCTATTTACAAATGTGTGCTTAAACAATAATTGTCTCAGGATAATTTTATAAAAACTATGCAAAACACTAAAACTAAATTTATAAGTATAAAAGTTCTAAAATCTAAAGGGAAATTTGAGAAAAAGTACAAGGGATGGGAATATAGTACCATGAGACCTCACACTATATTATGAATTCATAATTAAATCAACAAATCTATGAGAGCTTACTAAACCCCAGGTACCACACTAAGTGCTGGAGATACAAAGAAAGACAAAAAACCATCCCTACACTCAAGGAAATCAAAAATCTAATGGGGAAGATAATATGGAAATAGTTATATACCCACAAGATATATAAAGAATAAATTGGAGATAATCAGAGGGAAAGAACAATCGTTAAGGGGGATTGGGAAAGCTTCTTGGACAAAATAAGATTTAAGATGAGAAAAATGGGAGCTGAGGAAGCCAGAAGAAAAGCACAAGGAAGCAGAGAATTTCAAGCATAAGGGACAGCCAGTAAAAACATATGTATTTGGAAGACAGGAAAAGAAAGGAAGCCAGAGTCATGGGATTTTAGATTCCACAGAGGGGAGTAATGTGTAAGACATCAAGTCAAGTCAAGAAGCATTTATTAAGTACTGACTATGTGTCAGCTGAGAGTAAGGAATACAAATACAAACGGGGGGGGCAGCTGGGTAGCTCAGTGGAGTGAGAGTCAGGCCTAGAGACAGGAGGTCCTAGGTTCAAACCCGGCCTCAGCCACTTCCCAGCTGTGTGACCCTGGGCAAGTCACTTGACCCCCATTGCCCACCCTTACCAATCTTCCACCTATGAGACAATACACCGAAGTACAAGGGTTTAAAAAAAAACAAAAACAAAACAAATACAAGCAGGAAGTAAGACAGTTTCTATACTCTCTGAGAGAACTTTCAAATGGGGAAAAGAGGACACATAAAGTCATCTCAAGTGAGGGTGTGGTAGAGAAAACTTGGAGAGTCAGGAAAGAATGAAGACCTGGCTGGCCTGAATATTATCCAGACAATCAGAGGAAGGGGCCACAGGGACAGACAGTACTTCCAATATGAGAAATCCAGAAGTGAAGTGAACTTTCAGGATAAGGAGATTTCTGTGGCATAATAAAGTCTAGAGGGTCGGAACTAGAGCTTGGGAAACACAGAGAAGGTAGAAAAGGATCAGGTTATAAAGGACTTTCAATCAATCAAAAAACATTTAAGAGCCTACTATGTAACCATGCACTGTATGAAGCCTAGGAAATGCTAAAAGAAGCAAAATAAAGTTCTGCACAATATATTCCAAAAACTAAAGTTCAATATATTCCAAAACACTCATATCAGTGTTACTATACTGTTAGGGAAGCATTTGAAACAGAGATAGTACCACTGATTCAGGAATGGTTGAAAAAAGTGATATATGAGTATAATGGGATATTATTTTATATTATGAAATGAGAAATAGGGAAAACCATGGGAAGACTTATAAAGACTAATGCAGAGCAAAATATGCAGACCCAGAGGAACAATATAGATGACGATAACAATGTAAATAACAAGATAAATAAAATGAAGTAAAACTATGAGAAAAAGAAAAACCATTGAAGGTACCAAGGAAAAGATAATGAACCAGCCTTTCTCTCGGCAGACAGCCAGAGCACTATTAGGGCAGAATAGTGTATATATAATCAGATGTGGTCACTGTATTGAATTTTTTTACTTATCTGTTCTCCTTTGTCACAAGAAGGGATTCAATGTAGAGTAGCTGTGTAAAATAATTATGACGTAAAGTCAAAAAAGAACAATAAGATTTTTTTAAAAGATTAATAATCAAAACCAGTGTCTTCACTTTTCCCCACCTTGGTATTTTTTTTTCAGTGTCAAAGGCTGGCTTAAATAGGTCACATTAGTTTTTGTAACTGTCCTTTCATCTAATTTGACCTTTTCTTGAATTAGTCTATTATCTGACTATATACAGAAAACTAACTGTGAAATGACTCCTATCCACATCAATAAGCAGATACTTCCTGTCCCCTCAGATACAGTCTATTTCATTTTGTGTAAGGTTGTTGGGTATTTATCATGACTAGCACCAAAGGACTCTTCTAGGAAAAATTATTCATGAAGAATGAAACTACATACAAACCTATGACCTGTTTAATTTCTTAATTCCATATCATCCCTTTTTTTTTTTTTTTTTTTTTGCTATTCTGTTCTGTAGCCACCAAAGATTAAGGATGATGTTACACTGGTTGAGAAAATCTTAACACAATCTATTTTTTTGTCATTTTAAATTTAATTTTATAATTTTTCCCATGGTTACAAAATTCATGGTGTTTCCTTCCCTTTTTCTCTCCTCACTCCCAGAGCTGACAAGCAATTCAACTGGGATATACATATATTATCACTCAAAACCTATTTCCTTATTATTCATTTTTGAAATAGACTAATCTTTTAAAACCCAAATCATATGTTTCTTCTGTATTTCTAGTCCCACAGATCTTTCTCTAGATGTGGTTAACATTCTTTCTCATAAGTCCCTCAAAATTGTCCTGGATCATTGCATTGCTAATAATAGCAAAGTCAATTGCATTTGATCATCCCACAATATTTCAGTTTCTGTGTACAATGTTCTCCTGCATTATTCCACATTAGTTCAGGGAGGTCTTTCCAGTTTTTATAGAAATCCATAAATTCATCATTCCTTATAGTATAGGATAGTATAGTACAGTATAATAGTATTCCATTGCCATCACATACCACAATTTGTTCAGCCATTCCCCAAATAAGGGCCATCCTCTCATTTTCCAAATTTTTGCCACCACAAAAAGTACAGCTATAAATATTTTTGTAAAAACAGATCCTCCCCACCTTTTTTTTATCTCTTTGAGATACAAACCTAGCAGTGAGATTGCTAGATCAAAGAGCATGCATTCTTTTAAAGCCCTTTGGGCATAATTCCTAATTTCATTCCAGAATGGTTGTATCAATTCATAATTCCACCAGCAGTGTATTAGTGTCCCAATTTTGACACATCCCCTCCAATATTTATTGTTTTCCTTTACTGTAATATTGACCACTCTGCTACATATAAGGTGGTACCCTCAGAGTTGTTTTGATCTATGTTTCTCCAGTCAGGAGGGATTTAAAACATTTTTTCACATAATTATTGATGGGTTTTTTTTTATCAGAATCTTTATAAAATTTCTTTGCTTTCTCATCCTCTGCAACAAATATTGGCACACAAGCAGTAATTATCTTTATAGGTTTTTTTTTTTATTTACACTCATCATGAGTGTAATGGGGATAATTTGAGGAAAGGTGTGTGGTAAAAGGGGATTTTGAAAGGAGGTTGTCAAGGACTTGCTAGGTAGGTAATCTAGGTTACAGGTAGGCTGGAATAAGGAGATTCAGGATATAATATGGACTGGAGTCAGGGAGTATAGCACTGAAGGGAAACAAAGATCTTCAGGGAGAGGAGGAATTAATCTAAACAGGCAAAGACAGCAGGGCTTATAGACCAGGACTCAGACTTAAACACAAACTGAGGGAAATAGACTGAACTGAAATTAACTACAGGCTTTAGTTAATTTCACAGGAAGGGACTTGTTTTGAAGTTACACCTTCCTTCAAGATGGATACCCCGGCTTCCCTTCAAGCCCAGAGTATGTTAGTTCTTTCCCTCTTCTTCCCTCTCTTAATAACTAACTGACAAATTATACTAATAGGTCTGTTGAAACACAAAAGGTTTATTATATTTAAAGGATGATTTGTCAGGAAAGTGGACTGAGGAAGCCCTAACAGTTGTCTCAGGAACCTCAGGTAGGGGAAGGGAGACAGAGATGGAGTCTGAGCAAGGACCTGCCTTAACTCAGCTTACAAGGTGCTCTTGATATCTAAAGGGAATAAATGGTGACTGACTAATTTCTTTATATATAATACTGTCAAATTATAGTTAAACCCTTCACAGATTTGAACTCCTCTCTAATTTACTCTCCTTATTAACTCCACAGACATATAAGGTAAGGGAAGGAAGGTAGGAAATAATAAAGGAAATGAAGATACAAAGGGTTTATCTAAAATAACAATTCTTAAATAAATATTTCAAAGCTAGGCTAAATTTCAATTCTACAGATAGGTAAGGAAGCAGCTCAGCAGGTCTGAAACTTTCTCCACGAGATTCACAAACCAACTGACTTTTCTCCCTCAAGATTCCAAACCCCTAACTGATTCCAGAACTCAGCCAAAGCTTGAAAAAACTATCATGACCCCCTTTCTCTATACTACACGAGTCCTGAAAGATGAGATGGCTAAACATAACATGAAATGAATTTCTTATTATTGCTCTACATACCATGTTGCTCTACATACTACCACATATCAAAAACTCTTTCATTTCCCTCTAAGTGGACCTATAAGCCATTCTTCAATATCACTGAAACTCTTAATTTCTTCTGGTTTAAATGATAGTAAGAAAGTCATTATTGATAAGGTTCACTTCTTATAGAAATATGTCAACTTGCTGGTCTTTGGACAAGGATCCCACATTTAGAATACCAAAAGTTCTGACTACATAGTCTAAATTATTTAACTCTGAGAACTTTCTTCTCCTTTCCACCCTCATCAGTGCAGATTTGGAAGGGAGTAGAAAAAGACTGAGAGCCACTTTATACTTTTAAAAAATTTTGGAGAGTTACTATGTCCATATTTTGTGGGTTGTTTCTCCATACCTAACTAGAAGAGGTTCTTGGCCATGCATTCTGTTGCCAAAATTGTACTTAAAACCTTTCTAGCTCAAATGGCATACATTTTGGGAAACTAAGTTGACCTTCTAATCAGAAAGAAGTTTTGGTCTGTTTCCTCCTCTGTAAAGTGGAAATAATAAATAGTACTTATCTTGTTGTGAGGACTATTGTGAAGATCAAATGAGTTAATATAATATATAAAGCATTTTGCAAACTATAAAGCACCACATCAATGCTAACTATTATTATTATTATAAATCAGAGCTTCTGTTGAAGAACACACAAAATAAAACAAAGATGTAGAAAGCCAAAGGAAATCTGGAAACAAAACTAAAATAAAAAATCATTATCTATTTTCTACTTCCTTTTAGTTTGCTTTTCACAAAGCTTTATAAGGAAATCCAATATTCCTACTATAAGCTAAGGGTTACCTTTTGTGGGTTGGAATAGGGATGGTAAAGATAATTAAAACAGAAAAACTAATTAAAGCATGTGTCCCATAAAATTTGAACAACTGAAGAAAATTCTGTTAGGTGATTTTCTACACTTCTGGGTGTGTGCATTTAAATGTATTAAACAATCAGTGCATAAGTAACGTAAATACATATTTTATACTTATGTTGGCATGGAGTACATCTTACAAAAAGCTTTAATACAGATAATGCCGAATTTCTCACTGACGTATATATATATAAAGTATGAAAATGGCTGTGAAACTACTGATCTAAATCATAAAATTAACTATTATTCATAAGATGTAAAAGGCATCACAACTATAACACAATATAAATGCAGATTCTTATAAACCATTTAATCAGCTCATTTGATCAATCAAAAGCTTGTATTTGACAGGCTATATTATCATAATCTATGCCTACTTGAAAACATATGTGATACTTTAAAGTCTGTAAAGCACTTAACACACAATACAACCACTGAACCTCAGAACAGCCTTGTGAAAGAGTGTTATAGACATTATCTCCATTTTACTTTAGTAACTTGTCCATAGTCACACTGCTAGAAACTTTTGTAATTGGTATCACATGCACAGGCCAAGTTCCTTGAACGTTGTAGACATTTGACAAGTACATGCTGAATGAATACACCTACAGAAGAAACAATCCCAGAACAAAAATATAAAATATTATTACTTAGTTCAAATAGAAATGTATGGAAAGGAGGCTTTTTACCACCCCCAGCTCAGCTGATAAAGTAAAAAATGGGACACACTAGCACTTAGTGATCCCTTTACAAAATGTAAAAAATGTAAAATGTCTAAAAAAGAAAGAATGTAATTGTCTAGCCTATAGCTCTATGGGCTTTAAATAGCTAGGTATTAGAAAGAGCTTGTAAGATCCAGGGTCTGCTTAGGGGACTTCAACCTAGGAACTAGAGAAGAAATTATCTTTGGGAGGGAAGAAAGGATTTTCCTCTCCTTTTCCTCCTCCACCAACAGTCATGGTACCCAGCAATCCAATTACTCACTCAAGGGAAATACCCTACACAAAGCAGTGAGATGATAAGCTAGACAAAGGTCAAAGCCCACTTGTGGGAAAAGAGATACAAATTCTAGATGAACACCAGTAAAAAGAGGAACTCCCTTGAGGAAGGTACCAACTCCAAGGAGCAGGGTCTTTGCCAGCAGAAAAGAGAGCTCCATGTGGAACCAAGAGAGACCAGCCCTGGAAATTTAAAGGTAAGCTAAGGAGAGGAATAGATTCTAGAAACCCAGGGGAGCAACTTGACCAGCAAAGTGAGCTTTGTGAGAAGAGAATTGAGTTCAAAATAAAAACCTAGGTAATGTATTTGGTGTTTGGAGTTATAGATTTAGATCTGGAAGGGACATCACAAATTACCAAGTTCAACCTCTTATTTTAAAATGGAGAAACTGGGTCCTCAGAATTAGGGAGGAAGTTAAGTGATCCACCTAAAATAACATAGATAATAAAAGTGAGATGGGGTTGGTATGGTATCAGAAATAGGAAAGTTTGTAAGACAGGGGACAAGGAACAAATTAAATTTTAGATGTGTATGGTTCATCCAGATATATATATATATGTACATATATATATATATATATGAATATATATACATAAATATATAGCAGGTAGTTGGCAATGTTTTAAAGAGAAATCAGGGCTATAGATTCAAATTTGGATATTATCTGCGTAAAGACGATATCTGAACTCATGGGAGTTTATGATATCATGATGAGAGGCAGTACAGAGACAGAAGAGAAAAGAGCTCAGGGCAGAGACATGGGGGACACCAATGCTTCGGCAAATCAAGATACATAATGATCCAACAAGAGAGATTAAAGAATGATCAGATCAGGAGGTCAAGAATCACAAGTGAGTAATGTCACCAAAGACAATAGAGAAAGTCAAAAGTGTCAAAAAACAACAAAGATGTCAAGAGGAAGAGCTGAGAAATGGTCACCAGATCTAAAAAGCTTTCACAGAGAAGTTTCAATAGTGAGATTTTCAAAAGATCAAAAGGGATTGGGAAATTGTAGTGGGTGTGAAGGAAGTGAAGCAGGAAATGTAAAATAACTCTTTCTAGGAGTCAGTAAAACATCTTTCTAACAACACAGTGAAATGGAGAGGACACAAATCATTATCACTTTATAGAAGTGGAAACTGAGATTTATAGAGGTAAAGATGCCTGCCCAGGATCACAGAGTTAGTAAGTACCAAGGCTGGGAAATGAACCCAGTTTGTTTGCTTCTTCAGCCAGCCTCTCCAGAAGGGAGGTAAGGGGGAGCCAATGAAAGGTCTTTGAATAAAGGAGTGGCATGAGAATAGCAGATATTGGAGAAGATCATTTAGGTAACATTTCAGAGGATTAAATAGAGAAGAGGCACAATTGAATAGGAAGACCAATTAAGAGGGTACTGATGTATTGTCTAGATGAAGAGAGATATAGGGCTGAAAAAGAGAGAGATGAGGCTGGGTGAAAGATACTGAAAATAGGCAGAAAAGAAGGTCTTTGCAAATGATTGGACTTAGAGGGTGAGAGAGAGGAAAGTGTCAAATATTATGCCAAGGAAGGTGGCAAAAGAAATGGAGAATATATTAAATAGGACAAACAAATCTATAGTTTACAGCAACCTATATTATCCAGTATATCACAGTACAGTGCCTGGCACATAAGCAGATGCTTCATAAGGGCTTGTTGACATGACTACAGTGAAATGCTTTTAAAGACTTATAAAAGGGGGCAGCGAGGTGGCTCAGTGGATGGAGAGCCAGGCCTAAAGATGGGAGGTCCTAGGTTCAAATCTGGCCTCAGACACTTCCCAGCTGTGTGACCCTGGGCAAGTCACTTAATCCCTATTACCTAGCCCTCACCACTCTTCTGCCTTAACCAATTCACAGTGTTGGTTCTAAGACAGAAGGTAAAGGTTTAAAAATAAAATAAAATAAAGACTTATAAAAGGTCCTTCATTTCACCAAACATCTTAGAAATGATGAAGAAAGAGCAGTAGAGAATATTTGTTTGAACATGTTCTGTCATTAGACTATTATCAAATGCTTAGACATAGTTTCTCTATGCCAATTCATATCAGACAATATTGACACTGGTCAACATGAGTTCATATGAACGCACAAACCATTTGTTTTTGATAATGATCAATGGCAATGATAATGACACTGAGAAGGAGATGTCATAAAGACAGTAAGAAACCAGGAATAAACAGTGTCATTAAATCTAAGGGAGTACAAATGGTTACTCCTGAAATTATGAATATAATAACTTAGAGAAATTCTTTTGCAGCATGAAGGCCTTTCTTAATTGCTTAGACGAACTGCAATCTTTGCGATCTTATTTTGCCAGTTTAAAAAGCAGACAATTAGGTTAAGGGGAAAAAACCCTAATATTTAAAAAATGTTTAAAACAGAAAAAAACTACAAAAGTCAAATAATTAAAAAGTCATAATTTTACCTTAATAGCTTCTTTTTATTTTTCTTTGCAGAATCTTCTGGAGTCCTAGGATTCTTATCTGTTTCTTTTTTGGGTGTATACAAAAGGACCTGTGCAGATTTTAGCCAGTCACTTGCAGGTCTTCCTTTGTCCTGTCCAATATCTAATTCAAAATTTAAGTGGTATTTGTGATCAAATTCTAAATTGGTGGGTAACGCACTCTTCATGTCTTCTTCTTTTTCAACATCTGAGGAATATTCTAAAATTTCAGTTGACTTTATCTAGAGAAATGAAGAGAAATGCAACCACATCAAGAGATGACTTCACATATATATTCTAATATCTTTAGAAACGTTAACAATCTATTCATAATAACACTAAAAATTCCATACTTTTACTGTCAACCTCTATTCAGAAGCAAAAAAGGCAATCAGATTTCCCAAATAGTTCTATGGCATCACTAAGATATAGACAACGGTATTCTAAATCAGATATTTTTGTTCTATTATCTCATTAAGCTAAACTAGATTTGTATTAATACAGAACTCAATAAATTAAAAGATACACGTTGTTTATGTTCAGCAAAAGAATGAGGGAATGCTAGAGTTCTTCCATTCATAGATCTGAATGGTAATTTCATCTATTCCTCTAATTTGTCTTTTTATATCTCAGTCATACATCTATTTGGAGTTTATCTTGGTACATGGTATAAGATGTTGTTCTAATTCAAATTTCTATCAGACTCCTTTCCAGTTTTCCCAGGAATGTTTGATAACTAGTGAATCTTTTTCCCAGTACCTAGAATACACTTTAGATTTTTGTTATTGTATGCTTTAAATAAGTTGATAACCTACTTGGCAAGTCGGTATCTAAAGAGATGAGGCTATTTTATGTTTGGGTTTACACTGAATATTGAACATTCAATCCTTAGCTGGAGTTACAAGGAATTAAATGAAAAGTAGATTCTGACTTCAAAGAGTGAATGTGGGATGTTAAGTCTGAAAAAAATTGAGATATGATAGTTTCCATCAAATAGCAAAGGGTTGTTAATATAAATCTGGGCTTAAATATTTTATTATGAAAAGTTTTAATAATTAATAAAAACCTTCTATTCCCAAGTAAACCAACTCTAATGAGGCTCTATAGAAGCAGACACGAATTTTAATTTCTTAGTATAATGTAACTAAGATATTCTCTTATACTATTTTTGATAGCTATTATAAAACTATTTAAGAAACTATAAATGAGCCATAGCCTCTTTGTCTAAAATGAATCTTGCTGTCTAAGTTTTGATTTCAAACACTCAAGATATTTTTTTACCAGAAAAGTATAAAATGGGATCATATTACCAAGTCCCAAAAGAAAAAAAATTCTTTAACATTTCTATATGGTATTTTTCATCAATTTTGCCATTAATCCCTAAAACCATTGAGCTATACAAAACCTATATTTAATAGAAACAAATTTAGGCATTTTCTTTTATATTTTATCAAAATTATAGCCACAGTGGGCAGCCTCATGTAGCTTTTCCACTGTTTTTACTTATGATAATTTGTCCATAATAAAATAAAAGCCCTAGGAAGACATATGATGGGTACTACCATTGATTTAACTTTAGTAGACATTCGGTAGATACTCAATAAGTGTATTGATAAATCTATCTGAATAGATGCGTAATTCTCAGGGCCAGTTAATCAAACACGATGAAACCAAGTTAAATAGAAATTCTTAGAATGCTAGCAGAGATGAAAAAAGTTCCAGATGACCTTTATTGATCTGAGGAGTGTGAGTGTATATGTGCATGTGTGCGTACATGTGGAGAGAGAGAGAGAGAGAGAGAGAGAGAGAGAGAGAGAGAGAGAGAGAGAGAGAGTGTGTGTGTGTGTGTGTGTGTTAGGAGGTTTAGGAAAATGGATCAATAAGCATTTATTAAGCATTTACCATGTGCCAAGCATTATGCCAGGTGCTGGAGACACAGAAAGATAAATCAATAGTTATATTCCCATGTAATTAAATACAAAATACATAGTAGGTAACAGTGGAGGTGAGAAGTGACACTAGCACCTGGAAGATCTAGAAAGACCTTTTGTAGAAAAGTGTTGCTTGAATTGTGTTTTTAAGGAGACTAAAATTTCTGGGTGATGAAAGTAAGGAGGAAGTACATTCCAGGCAAAGACAAGAAGATGGGAGATGGAGCATGATGTGTGAGAAAAAGCAAGAAGGCCAATTTAGATGAACCATAGTGTGTGTGAAAGCAAGTAAGGCTTAATAAAGCTAGAAAGATAGGGTAGAATAGTGGTGTCAAACTCTAATACTAAATCCTACAAAAGGATCCCTGTGGGCCTCATATTGACTTAGAAAATCATATATTAACATTATCTATGTTTTATTTTGTTTTAATTTATTTTGTTAAATATTTGACAATTATATTTTAATGGTTCAGACAGCACTTATAAGCCACATATATTTGATATTTCTAGGTTAGAGCAAGGTTACACTGGACAAAATTGTGCAATTCCTTTTGCCCTGCACCTCAAAATACTAAACAGGATAAGAAAAAGCCTGGCTAGGTAGAGTTTGCAGATATTTGACTACATAATTATGTTTAATTAAAAAAATGCATCTCCTATCTCAAAAATATAAATGAGAAAATAAAGCAATCAACATTTATTAAGTACCTACTATGTGTCAGACTTGGAAAGTCACTTAACCTCTCTGGGTCTCAGTTTCTTAATTTTGGAAAATGATCACATTGGACCAGATCAACTCTCTAAGGTCCCTTTCAATGAGAAATGTGATCCTGTGATTCACTGTGCTAGATATTAGAGATATAGTATAAAAGGGAGCCAGTCTTTGCTCTCAAGGAGCTTACAGTATAGTAAGGAATTAAAGCCATCAGGGTGAGGTGGCTTACTCAAAGTCATGTAACTTAATACTGGCAGAGATAAAACTAGAATTCTGTACAGTATTAGGGGCACTAAGCCAGGATGGATAAGAATGAACTATCCTAGAATCTTGAAAATTTAATGAAAATTTAAAAGAAGGAAAAAAGGAGGAAAGTTATTTATGTATACCCACCAATACAGATACTATAGAGATTAGATACAAAATAGAGGAGTCATTGTAGAGATGCCCAGAAATCCAAAGAAAGCAATACATAAGAGAATTTTTTGAAAAGCCTCAGATATTTATGTACAAATTACAAAAGACATTCTAATGTGAAGGGGGTTCTTTGAATGTAATAGAAACTACTAGAAATATGCTAAGATAGAGTCCAGATTAGAATACTGCTTTGGAAGGATATATCTTATACAAAAAGAAAAGAATAGCTAAAGGTAGAAGATGATGAGGGCAGAAGAAGATGGAGTATATTAATAAGATATTCTCATATGAGAAAATCAAGGAACCAGATGGAGAAACAGGGTAGAGTTACCAACTGGTATTACTCATGGCTGATCAAGTCTAGTCTTTTCATATGCTTTATTAACCAAACTGTAAGTTAGTTTTTTATAACTATTTGATGTAATATACATTTAAAACATGAGAATACATAAAATAATTCCACCCAACATCCATTATTTAAGATCATAGATTTAGAGCTGGAAAGGACTTTTTACAGTTTTCAACTATGACTCTTAATCACAAAACAGTGGCACAATCAAATGTAATGGACTTCTTTACTAGCAGCAATGCAATGATCCAAGACATTTCTGAGGGACTTATGAGAAAGAATGCTATGCACATCCAGAGAAAGAACTGTGGGAGCAGAAACACAGAAGTAAAACAACTGCTTGATCACATGGGTCGATGGGAATATGAATGGGGATGTAGACTCTAAACAATCACCCTCATTCAAATATCAATAACATGGAAATAGGTCTTGATCAATGACACATGTAAAACCCAGTGGAATTGCACGTTGGCTATGGGAGGGAGTGGGAGGAGGTGAGGGAAAGAACATGAATCATGTAACCATGGGAAAATATTCTAAATTAATCTATAAAAAATTAATTAAAGGAAAAAAATCACAAAATATCTTCCTTGGGTTCAATACAGGGGTAGGCTAACAGAAGGATTAAATTCAATAGGAACAACTTTTTAAATTTGCTTTTTGCTTTTTTACTAATTATTTTTTAAAGATGACAAAGGATTGTTAGTGAAAGGCAAAAAAATGTTTAAAGTGTCCCTAAATATTTGTTATCATAGTTGTTGTTCAGTGCTTCAGTTGTATGTGACTAAGATTTTCTTGACAAAAATACTGGAGTGGTTTACCATTTCCTTTCTTGATTGTGTCCCCATCATTTTATAGATGAAGAACAGAGGCAAATAAGAGCTAAGTGACTTTTTCAGAGTCACACAGCTAGTAAGTGTCTAAGATTAGATTTGAATTCAGCACTTCCTGACACTAGGTTCTAATATTATCTCAAATCAAAATTAAAGTTTTATACCTAAAATGAAAAAATAAAAATTCTAGGAGAAATTAGATTCAAGTACAACGTAAACTCCTTCAATCCATGAACTGTTTCTCATTTTTGTCTTTACATCCCCTGAAACATAACTTGGGACTTTGCATATAGCAGAAATATAATAAAGGCTTGTGGGAAAATGGTTTATTTAAAATAACTGATTAGTTTTTAATATTTTATTATACTACATACATTAAAATTCTATGGCAATCCCTAAAAAATGTCAACTGATAGCTATATGTAATGTTTTTGGAAGAATATTTTATGTGTAGTTAGCATTTTGTCTATCATTTTTTCTATGTTGTCTTGATTTTAAAAACCAAAAAAATGAAGCACAGAAAAGTAAATGTATTTGCTTAAGGACAATTTCTAAAGAAATAAATGAATGAATTTTAAAACAATAGTAAACGCTTACTATGTGCAAAGAATATCAATATCAAACCATCATAAATAAAAAATTCTGAAGTCAAAGTCATGAATTTTAGAGCCCTCACATAATCACTAGACTCGTTTAAAAGAAAACCTCACCTGATGCTGTGATGAGGCAATCACCAAACAAGATCACATAAAATTTTACAAATCGTATTGTAGAATTTGATAATAATGATAATGAGTTGGAAGAAACCTTATAGATTACTTAGTCCAAGGTCCCCATTTTACACATGAGGAAACAGAGGGGCAGAGACACGAAATGATTCACTTTAGATGATACAAGTACATATTATTAGTACCAGGATTCAAATTCTGGTCTTCCAATTGTTGTATCCCCTATTGGGTCCCAAGTTCTTTAAAAGCAGACTATCTTTTACCTTTTTCATAACCTTACTGTTTAGCATAGTGGTTAGTCCTAAGTAGGTATTTAATAAATGTTTACTGACCAAGATCAAATGCAAGGAATGCCAGAAAATAAAGTCTTCACATCAATTCTACAGACTTACTGTCACCAGAAAGAATCCAAAGTTAGCCTAATTTATATTTCAGGAGAATGAAAGTTGCCCTTGCAATCCTCTCCTCAAAAATTCAAACATAAATCTTCAAAATTTCAAAACATGAATCCAAAAGGTAGCCACTTCTTTCAGCTTCAATTCTCTCATTCTATTCAGTATTAAGTGCTTTTGATCTTGGAACATCTTAGAAATTATAACAAAATCACTAAAATTGTTTAGTAATCAGCATTTATTGCACACCTACTATGCCCAAGGCACTCTGCTAGTTACAATGGGAAATGGAATGAAGTCACAGACAGAGTTCGGTTCACAATTTAACTGGAAGAGATCTTACATGTGAAAAGTAACTGACCATACAAAGTTCCAATGATTGGAACCACTAAAAGAACCCTATATGTGTTTAGAAGAGGGGAGGTTCATTTTGGACCGATAATATCTATGAAGGCTTCAGAAAGTGAGATGTAACACTTAGGGTTGACATATCAGAGTGTGAGGGCCCCTGCATAAGAGCACTTAAGAAAAATGTTCTATTTTTTAATGTTCTTTATATATTTATCCATGCTACTTTTTAATGAAATTTTACCATATTCTACATTGTTTTAAATAACAAACTTCTCTCAGAAACAAAGGATTACATTTTGAACATCAATATTCATAACTATTACTGTTTGGATTCCTGATACGGAATACAAATGTCTCCAAAAAACTGAAACTGAACATCACTGAAAATACAGCAGGTATGGTTGGGCTGCATCATGCTGCAAATGGGAAATTCTACCTAAGGGAAGTGTAGGATATTATTAGAGAAGTCTAAAACATCCAAGAATAAGGACTGGTTACATAATTGCTGTCAGTTCAAGCATCCCACTGGATACCTACTATTAGAGGGAGAAGGTGAAGAATTCTTCTAACCTGTTGATTGGGCTCTCCATGGTGAATTTATAAAAGATCATGGATTGAAATCACTCAGAATGGGGAGGCATGGACAGAGAGCTTTCTGCATTGTTGGGGTAAGAAAAAAACACAATGAATGAAATCACAGGTCAGCTAGAATACTGGAAAGGAAAATTAAGCAAAATTCATGACTTCAGGACTGTGAATTCTGGGGGGTCTCCCAATGTCAGGCTTGTTGACACTCTCTCAATGATGAAATAAAAAGCCTGCCATCCTAGAGAATTCAATACTTCTCATGTGCCACCTTGATGCCAGAGTTCCTATCCTGGGTCTTCAACGTTAGTTTTCAAGTTCAGTTCTGCTATTCTATGCTAGTTTCTGACCCTGACTTTATACAGGTATCTATGTACTCCTTCTCTGACCCTTGGAGAATGCAGGCTCACCAGACTGGAAGACTGCAAGTCAATGGAGCCTAACAGCCCTCCAGTTCTAAAGAGTAGAGAAATCCTATTTCCATTCTCTAAGTAATATGCTAGGATTAGAAGGTGAGAGTGGAAGTAGTGGAGGTGTATAGGATTGTCATCATTAATAGTTTAATGACAAACTTCTTTTAAATAAAAGTTTTCCACCATGGAAAAAGAAAAGCTTTGCAGTTCATGGTAAGCTGCCCATTCCTACATAGTGACCTGACACAGCAGTGTAGTTTTTGCTCCTTGGAAATTCTGCCTCTTTCCTTAAATCACCATTACTATAAAAGGATTACTTGGAATGAATTATGGGTTTCTAGTACCAGATGAAGGTTTGCTTTTTATTTTTCTTTGAAAATACTGTTATTTTTTCCAGTATTTCCCCCAACTTTTCTCTGAAAGTTAACCAAAGGATATCCAATGAAAGCTTTCAATAAGATGACTTATTCCAGTTGCAAGAGAGGGTTATACAAATAAAAATGGAAAAATAAACAAGCAGATTTGGGAGTAAAAAAAAAAAGACTACATTGGTAAAACATGTCAAAGGTATTCAAATGGCCAGTCTAAAAAAAGAAAGTATACATATTGCCTGTCATTTTAACATAACTTGTCAATTTGTTTGGTAACAAGTTGGTCAGAAATTGTGAGTCAATGATCCTGAGGTTCGTTCTTTCCCCTTTATGAACTTTTGACCTAAAGGTCTTTTAGACCAATTTTTAAAGTTCCAAATGGCAATATTAAGGTATGAAAAAATGAGAAACTACATCAGCCCCTCTCTCTAGGACCTGCTTTAGTGATCATACAATTATAGCTCAAGTATTTTCCCTAAACAAGCCCTCAACGCTATCCCTGAACCAGGAAATGCTCAATCCTAACTATACTGCCAAATTCCAGTAGACTTCTTGGTGTATTCCAACAGTGACTTCCCAAACCAGAGGCATTAGTATAAATTCTTTTATCCAGCAAGCACTTAGTGAATTAAATGAAGATCATTGTAATAAGTATTATGTAAGTTAATATAGTAATAAGTGCAAGGTAAAGTTGTATCACTGTCCTTCGGCCTTAAAATTTTAAAAATTAAATTACAATTTAATACAGGACAAATTGAGTCTAAATATACACAAAATATTTACAATACAAGGGAAAATATGATATCATGTTACAGCAATCAATCAGGAACTTACATTTTTTTTTGCTATTGTTTCCCCAGTGCCAGGAACTGTGCTAGACACTAGGGAAATAATTGCAAAAAATTAAACAATTACTGCTCTCAGGGAAGATAGCACACATATATTTATGTATATGTGTATGTTTGTATGTGGGTATAGGTATAATTATACATATCTTATTCTGTGTGTGTATATATACATGTGGACATATATAGAGAGAATCTATAATATAAATATATATAAGCTATACAGATAAATATATTAATATTTTGTATACAAAATAAGTATATATAATGCCTGGCACAGACCACCCTACTGCGAAGCACTGAGGGACAAGCTCACTTCGCCTCTGGCCTTACTTCTCACTCTCCAGAATTCTCTACCTCTCATTAGGACCTGAAGGTGCCTCTTCCCTGTAGCTGCCCACTGGTTATCTCTCATTTATGTATGAGACCAGTCTTTCTTCTTTTTCACTCATATATTTCTTTAATGACATCTTTTTAATTTGATTCTTCAATATTCATTGCTTATAAGATAGCCCTTCTCACAGCCTTTTCACATCTACCATGTGGCTCGCCATTACATTTAAATGGAAAACATATGAGGCTCATTCATCCAAATATAAATATTACACAAAAACTATAAATAAGCAATGCAATGAGAAGAGTAGACTAGACTGTCTTTGAAAAACTGCAAAGTTTTTTACCAACTCTTAACTTCTCAAAAATAAAGACTTTTTTTCTCCCCAACAGTTTAATACCAATATTTTTGTATGGTTGTTGTATGGCTATGAGTTGTCCAGCGCTACAGTCTGTTAATAAATAGAAATGAATCTTCTCCAGAGAAACAAAGAACAACTATTAAAAAAACTCTCTTCTATGAACTACAATTACATAGTCTCAGAAGATATTACCATCCCATTAGGTCAAATCAAAAAGCATTTAAATGCCTACTATGTTTCAGGCACTTTATTAAACACTGAGATACAAAGACAAAGAATGAAACAATTCTTATGCTGAAGAAGCTTTCACCCTTAAAGAAAAACAAAAATTACACATATAAATAACCAAGAATAACTAGAGAGTATAAACAAAATAATATAAATAGTCCAGTTCAAGACAGGGTAGTTTGGGAGACAAGAAACTAGCATTTGGGGTAGATCAAGGAAAGTTTCACATGGAAGGTGGGATTTGAGTTGAGTAATGAAGAAAGTAAGGGATTCCGTGAGAGAGAAGGAGTACATCCAAGCCAGTGTGGAAGGCCAGCAGAAAAGCAGATAGAAAATGGATGTCATATACAAGAAACACAGAAAGTCACTTGGGCTAGAATGCAGAATATAGAAGGAATAACAATGCAGAGTGGGACTGCAAAGATAGATTAGGATAGGTTGTGAAGGGCTATAAAAGTGATACAAAAAGGAGTTTTAATTTTATCCTAGAGGTAAAAAAGAAAAAAAAAGCAATTTGGAATTTTTTGAGTGAAAATTACTTTAGTAGCTGGGTAGAAGAATTGACTAGAGCAGCTGGATGGTGCAGTGGATAAAACGCTGAGCCTGGAGTCAGGAAGAACTGAGTTCAAATCAGGTCCTATATACTAACAAGTTCCATGATACTGGAAAAATAACTTAATCCCTATTTGCCCCAGTTTCTCATCTGGAAAATGGGGATACAATGGAGAAGGAAATGGCAAACCACTCAAGAATCTTTGCCAAGAAATCCCCATGGATAAAGTCCATGGAGTCTCTTAGAATTGAACACAACCCAAGAGCAACAATAAGATGGAATGTAGCAGGGAAAGACAAGGAAGATCAATTGTGCCAAATGTAATTTTTAAGTTGACAAATAATGAGAACAAAGGTTCTTGACTCTTTTTTTTTTGTCATGGACCCCTTTGGTACTCTGGTGAAGCCTATAGACCTTTACTCAGGATAATATTTTTAAATAATCAAAGGAAATACTAAATTTCTGTTAGTGTTCAATGAAAACAAAAATGGATGTTTTCCCATCTATATTCAGATACCGAGGTTATTCTTCCTAAAACAAAAGCAGTAGGGAAAATGGCCAAGACCAGGATCCTGGGTCAACAGCAATTGCTTCTGTAAAATGACAAGTCCCATGGACCCAAGTTTTCTGATTACAAGTCTTGGTGCCCTTTCTATTCTTCTATAACACCATCAAATAGGTCATAAATTTAACGAAGACATTACCTTATTTACAGCTTCTTAACCTGGTCACAGAACATGTGGACCAATGGGGAAAAAGCAAGGTATGAAAATTCAGAAATGGGTGTTATTGGGAAAGCCACACCAGGTTAACTATATAGCATGGTATCAGATTGTATACTCACTGAAACTCCCCATTGAAACGAGTGTCCCAAATCAACTTCCAAATGAAAGTTCAAGTATAGCTAAAATGCCTTTATTCTGGAAATATTTTGTTACAACACATAAAATTATCACTTCCTCCTTAGCAAATTATCACTCACTTATAATCATCCACGGTAGCATATTACATAGAATGCATTAAAGGAAGTTCAATCTGGGCAGAAAGTAAGCCAAGAGGTACATAAGGAAAAGGTACAAAAGGTGCATGAAAACAGACTACAAATCTCTCACCGTGCATATGTGACCTTATTTAGCTAACAATATTTCAAACTTCATTTAACACATATTAAGAAATAATGCATACTCAAGGCAGGCAAGCAGTGCTAGCTGGACTGAATTTGATCATCAGGTTACTTTGGCTCTGCCAAAACACTACATAGAGCATGAGCACTGACGTAACAGGAGTCAGTCCTCTCTTTTGCCCTGAGTTCCACCAGAAAGGTTAAGTAATGGTTCCTGGCAGACTTACGGTATTGGCAGACTTAAAGCAGAGTCTGGGAGAAGGAGAGAGAGGAAGAGAGGAAGAGAGAAAGAGAGAAAGAGAGAAAGAGAGAAAGAGAGAAAGAGAGAAAGAGAGAAAGAGAGAAAGAGAGAAAGAGAGAAAGAGAGAAAGA
>NC_058130.1:524727618-524774677 GCF_016433145.1 Gracilinanus agilis
AAAGAAAGAAAGAAAGAAAGAAAGAAAGAAAGAAAGAAAGAAAGATGGAAGGACAAATGAAAGGACAAATGGAGAAGAAAGGAGGGAGCTGAAAAAGAAAGAAAAATATTTTTTCATACCATATTAGTCTAGATATAAACCACTAAAATAAGGTCTCTTGGTAGAAATAGAATACGGAAGAATACACACATACAAATAGATTAAACATACAAAAAATAATATTATGCATCAAACTTAGATCCTATACAAGCTAGATTTGAAGAAAAGGTACAGATACATTAAAATTCATATAGTAGTGGATTACATTTGTACACTCCTTTACAGTTTGTGAAATGCTTTCCTTCCAACAATCTATCTTCAGTTTTCAAATGTGGAAAATGAAGATCAGGGAAATTAAATGGCTTTACCCAATTACCTAACTACTAATGCTACACAGCTGTGATGTGAAGCCAGTTTTTCCAACTTCAGATTCAGTGCTCAATTATGCCTACTAATGGAGAAGAGTATATTTACCACTTATTTGCTCCAGGTGCCTCTAAACAGCACCTAATGAGGGACTTGGTTGAAACCTTGGCTTTAATCTTGCTTTGGCTACTCGCTCTGAGACTTTCAGACAGTTCTAATGTCTCTAGTCCTAATTTGTGAAAGGAGGGTTGTGTTGAATAAGGTCATGCCTACGGTCCCTTCTATTTCTAGATTCTAAAATCTAGGTTGCTGACTATGTTAGAGTATTGTTCAGTTAAGTACAATAGATCCAAATCTTTCACTCTGTCTTTCTCTCACACACATACACAGAGAAATTCTTGTTGTTTGGTCATTTTGGCTATGTCCAACTCTTTATAATTCCATACAGTTTTCCTGGCAAAGCTAGTAGAGTAGTTTGCATTTCTTTCTCCAGCTCGCTTGACAGATGAGGAGAAAGGGTCAGAGAGGGTTAAGTGACTTGCCCAGGGTCACACAACTAGGAAGTTTCTGAGGCCAGATTTGAAATCAGGAAGATTAGTCTTCCTGACTTTAGGCTTGAGATTCTACTCACTGTGACTCTTAGTGGAATTCTTAACACTATTCATTTCTTGACTAACACACTTAAATGGTACCAAGATGGGGGAATTATCTTTCCCCAAGCTTCTAAATTTTTTAAAAAAGCATTAAAGTAACATGAATGCTGGATATAAGTAATCTTTTTTTTGATAAGTTCTCTTAGAGGTTACTTCCCTAATCCAGACTATTTTATTTTCCAGAAGTACTCAGAACAAACCAGTAAAAGCAGCTATCCTGAATGAAGGGTAAATAAAGCCTTTATTATGTTAGAAGTTTATTCTACCATTTTATTATCACCATGAAAAAGAACATTAACAAAATTTACATTGATGTAGCATTTATAAATTCTCATGACTAAAAACTTGTCACTTAGGATAGAAGGCATATCTACTAAGAGTCAAGAATAAAGCTTCAAAATTAAGAAGAAACCTGTGGGTAGAGCTAACCGCAATGACAAATGGCATAATGAAACATGAAATACACAATGTCTTATATATTCAGACCTGTAAGCTTTTAATCCTTAAAATTTATAGAAAGATGAATTCAAAGGTCATATTCAGGGCAACAGTACAATGCAGCACAATATAATAAATGATCCCTTCACTTTGAAATCTTACTTTTCTGCCTACAGGTCCTTGTTTTAAGCTAAACAAACATCATTTACCAAGAACCGCACCCATTCAGGTGTAACACAGAATGGGAGAAAAAGTAACCAAAGATAAGATACTAAAACACTCTGTAAGAGGGCCATTTAGGTGGGGGGGGGGGGAGTTAAATAATATTTTATTCATCTCCGATTTCAGAGAAAAGCATTAGTATTACATCTTTAGTTTTACAAATACATCCTAAGTTAGTCAGTATCTCAGTTGCAGGATTTGTGATTGAGAGCTTATAAAACTAGTGCCCCCCAATGTTACATTTGGGTGTTGGCTTATGCTGACTCAGACTTTACTATCTCTACCACATTCTGAAGAAAGGTGTTTTTTTTTTTTTTAAAAAGACCTTCTAACTAATTTTTGACCAGGCCCAAACCTGTAGAGCTTGTAAGATCTGATGAGATCATAGAGAATGGGACTACGGCAGTGTTCATTTATATATTACTACTAGATTCACTCAAGTTCTTATTCCAAGGAATTTCAGTCATTACCACAACAAATTAAAGTCAATTTTACCGGCTTTTATGAAACAAAGCCTTTGAAACACAGAGGTCGCTATAAAAATCAGTAAGGAAATATTATTTAAAAGCATAAAACATTATGTTATTTCATGGTATGCATAACAAGGAAATTATCATTACATCCAAAAACATTGCTCAAAAGTAAAACAAATAGAAGACAATAATCAGGCACAGGTGTCAAATAATTTGCTTCTCTATAGCATCCTAAACTACTCCTGATTCTGAAATCAAATCCTATAATGTCTTGACTCAGTTTCTATTTCCCTAAACACCAAAATGTTGCCTTAATGAGAATATTCTTAGGGCATATTGAGCCCCTTGAAAGAAAGATACTGACAACAAAAATTCAATTTCAACTCCCTTCAGGACTCAGTTTATTATAACAAGGTGTGTTGGCAAAACTGCTGAAATGAGAATTAACAAAAAGAACTCTGTTCCCATACAGCTTCTGGCAAAAAGAGCTTGGCAAGATATTTGGGAGCAAGATTATTAAGTACACTGTGTATCACCTTAAAAAAAAAAAAAGACAAGATACTCCATTCTTCATTTAAAATAGAATAACTCACTCCCTTAACATTAAATTTAAAAACCTACACAGTCACTAAAAGGCTATTAGTTCATTCATAATATATTGTCATTGCACTTCCTAAAATGCATAGTCAGAACTGAACAGGATATTCCAAGTGAGAGCTGAACAGGGCCTGAAACTAACACTTTCCTCGGTCCAGACACTTTGTGGAACAGTGGAAAGAGTGCAAAGGTTTGAATTCAAAGGACCTGAGTCTCTGTTACTGTCCAGGATCTATTGCTTTATACCCAGGTGACCTTAAGTCACCTTCTCTAGGCCTCAGTTTCCTCATCTGTATCTTTGATCTATATACAGAAACCAGTTTGTATATGTATATAACATATATGTCTATACATATTTCAAATGTTTATAAACATGTAACAAGAAGATTCCAATATAAAATTAGGAAAGAAATGCTAGATCATACATCTTAAAAAAAATGTCTTCCCTCTTCCCCTATTCTTTCCTTCTAATACATACATGGTTCAACTCTGCTATATATCTAAAGCAATCCCAGTATAATGAAAAATTATAATGGAATAAACAAATGTGTGTGTGTGTGTGTGTGTGTATATATATATATATGTATATATATATATATTTATATTGTATAGATGTTTATGTACTTTCAGCTTCTAGAAGGATCTTATCTTTCTATTTGTCTAAGATTTTCAGATAAAAGAACACTGTATTTTTTATCTTATTTATTTTTTAAATCCTTATCTTCCATTTTAGAATCAATATGTATATTTACTTCAAGACAGAAGAGCAGAAAAGGGTAGGCAATGGGGGTTAAGTGATTTGCCCTGCTAGGAAGTATCTGAGGCCACATTTGAACCCAGGACCTTCCATCTCCAGGCCTGGCTCTCAATCCCCTGAGGCACTTAACTGCCTCTGAAAGGAGGATATTTTAAACCAAAGATAAGTTTGTGGCAGCTAGGTGGCCCAAAATTGGGCCTGGAGTCAAGAAAACCTGAATTCAAATTTGACTACTGACACTTCCTAGTTGTGTGGCCTTCAGCAAGTTACTTAATCCGAGTTTGCCAGTTCTATAAAAGGCAGATAATAATAGCACCTTCCTCCCAGAGTTGTCATATGGGTCAAATAAATAATAATTTTAAAGTGATTAACACAGTGCCTGGAACAGAGCTGGTGCTATATAAATGTGAGCAATAATGGTATAGTGCAGTCATGGGCAAACTTTTTTAAAGACTGGGCCAAAGGAAAGGAAATGTTCATGGTAAGTCTGTTTCTAAGGCAATTCTTTCAAAGTTTAATTGTATTGTATCCTACTCATTGTATTCGTCAGATTAGGAATAATGTCGTGTGGCTGGGTAGAACATTTCAGGGGGCCCCATCTGGCCCGTAGGCAGTAGTTTGCCCATCACTGGTATAGTGCATAGAGTACTAGGCTCATGAGTTAAAATCGGGCCACGGACACTGTCTGTGTGACCCTAAGCGAATCTCTCAACCCCCATTTGCCTCAGTTTCCTCATCTGCAAAATGGGGATAATCACAGCATTTTCTTCCCAGGGTTGTAGTAAAAAGGATAAAAGGAGATAATCACTGTAAAGCACTTAGCACTGTGCCTAGCACCTAATAAGTGCTATAAAATGATAGCTATTATTATTATGTGACCCTGGGCAAGATATTTAACCCCATCTTCAGTCTCCCCATCCGTAAAATAGGGGTGATTATAATAGCACCTACCTTACACAGTTTGTTTGAGATGATATGTATAATGCACTTTGCAGACTTTAAAGGGGCTGATATAAATGCTAGTTAGCTCACTACATGACCTTGGGCAAGTCATACTCTGCAGGCTTCAGTTTCCTCGTCTGTAAACTGGGGAGTGGGGAAGTTTAGACTGTGGCTTGTCCTGCTTTTAGAAGAGGGGCATCATAGGGTGATGTCTTGATGTGTGCATGAATTGGATTTCAGTGAAGCAGAGTAACCCAAAGTCATCAGCCTCGCTCACTCTCAGTCATACAAGTCCAGCTTCAGAACAAGAGTTACGAGGACTGGCGACAGCCCGGGATGTAGTGGATGACCCTGGCATCTTCCGTGTCTGCCTAAACCCTAAGCGCTCCACTGTGCCTACTTCATCTGACTTCATGACTGCTGGAACAAATTGTTCTCATCCACCTATTCTGCTGGAGGAAGTCTTCACACACTGGGGTAAACACTTCCCTAATTCATTGGCAAGCGTGGGGTCTGCTGGTTACCCTCAGCCTTGCAGAGGCGGTTTGCCAATATGTGGCTGCTGCGCATGCTATAGTTTCTTGGAGCCACAGGGGAGAGTTGGATAAAAAATAGTCACCGAAAGTGGATGAGCGACCCAGAAAAGGGCTTAACGAGCCTCACACCAGAAATGCTGGTCCTCCCTGAACAACCCTTAAACTTCTTGAGGATTTGATGAATGTTATATAAATGATAGCTAGCTTACTATTTATTAAAGGATGGGAGAAGAGCAGTATTGAATTACTGGAAACTTTAGACAGAACACAAACTTTAGGGAGGGAGAAAAGAAACAAAAGCTGTACATTTTCTCAAACATTCACTATAATACACCACCTTTTTCTTTTAAAAAGGTAAACAGGTTTAACAAGCTACACACCCAGTAACGCCTCCTCCAACCACTGGTCTCCCTCCAAACTAGGCTCTTCTAACTACCTTCAAGCCAAATGAGCAACAGAAGATTGAGGCTATATCAATTTAAAGATCCAAAAAGCACTCTTTTGTTTCAGAAATCTCTTAAGATTAGAAAAGGCACTTCAGCAAAGGGAACTAATTGGAACATGCAGGATGAAAGGGCAGTTTCTGAATTAAATAAAGAAGAATTACATGGAGTGTAAGGAATGAAATTTCTGGATCAGTGAGGGTGGAGAGTTTAACATAGGGATGGATAAAGGCCATTATTCTCAAGGAAGGGAATTAGTGGGGGAAACCACACTAGCAAAAGAGGCCATGAACAAGGTGCCAGTCATGGTCAGGCAGGAGAGTTCATCTTCCCATGCTTAGGAGAGGGGCAGCTGGGGACACATCTCGTGGTGTTCCCTCATCTGGGGTGAGCAGTGATTCTGGATCTTTCAAAGAAAACTGGCTCCTTTACCATCCACGTCTAAGGTAGTTTATGGATGAAAGTGTGGGATACAGTTTGTAACCTTCTTAGGAGTATAAGATCCACTATTTGTCTTGTTTCAAACACTGCCAGTCACAGTTGCATGACTTGTTTCCAGAATAATCAGAGGGAAAAAAGAACCGACTGTGTTTGCTCACGCCATGGGGGGATGAGGAGTCTCCAGACAAGCACCACATATTCAAAGGGACCTGTTCAAAGGTAGGAGGAAGACAAACAGTTGGATTAGAGTTTGACAAATATGTTTGTCTATTTCAAAGCCTCCCCACTGAAAATGCAAGGCACAGGTTGGCTGGCTGCTGGCAGAGACAAAATGGGTTTGTTTACATAGGAAGCCAAAAAAAATTTTTCCCCAACAAGAAGGCAAAGTAATAAGGAAGGAAGGAAGAGACAGAGAGAAGTAGAAAGAGGGGCAGAGAGGAGAGACAGACAGAGAGAGACACACACATACAAAGAGAGAGAGAGACAGACAGACAGACAGACAGACAGACAGACAGACAGACAGAGAGACAGAGAGACAGAGACAGAGAGATTAAACTTCAGTGTTAAAGGGAATGTGTTGGCTACTAATATGAAACAAAAGGAAAGAGATAGGGGAAATGGAAGCAAGGTAATGTGATTAGGAGAGAGACCTAGACTGAGCAATCAGGGAAGACAGGAGCTAA
Organism: Gracilinanus agilis; assembly: GCF_016433145.1. Lineage (NCBI taxonomy): Eukaryota > Metazoa > Chordata > Mammalia > Didelphimorphia > Didelphidae > Gracilinanus > Gracilinanus agilis. The sequence continues at coordinate 524,734,209 of NC_058130.1, forward strand.
TGAGCAAGGGAAGAAGTCCTTTCACTTTTTCTGGGCTTCAATTTGTTCATCTGTAAAATAAGGCGATAGAAAGTGTCTTACCCAGGGTTACAGAATAGAAACCAGGCTGCCTAACTATAGGACTACAGGACAGGCTTCTTTCAAAGTTATATTTTCAGGCTTCCACTGCTCATTCCCCTTGTTCTACAAGGTTCCTTTCTCCTTTAAAAATTAAATGGCTCTATATAATTCAACACAAAAATCCACTGTTTAGATATGGGAATAATATGCTTGTCTTTTGTTGTTTAGTCACATCTGACTCTTCCTGACCCTATCTAGGGTTTTCTTTCTTCCCTCCCTCCTTCTTTCTTTATAAAATCCTTACATTTCATCTTACGATCAATACTGTGTTTATATTTATTTATTTTATTTTAATAAAAAATATCCATGTAAGTTTTCCTACATTATATGATTCATGTTCTTTCCTCCCCTTCTTCCCTCCCCCATCCCAGAGCTGACAAGCAATTCAATCTGGGTTATACATGTATTATCATGCAAAACATATTTACACATTATTCATTTTAGTAAGTGAATATTCTTATAAAACCAAAACTATCGGGGGTTTTCTTGACAAAGATACTAGAGTGGTTTGCCATTTCCTTCTCCAGCACATTAAAAAAACAAAAACAAAAACCTTTACCTTCCATCTTAGAATCAATACTGAGTATTGGTTCTAAGGCAGAAGAGTGGTAAGAGCTAGGCAATGGGGGTTAAGTGGCTTGTCCAGGGTCTGTGATAATTAGATTAAGTCTACACTGCCCATCTTTAGATTTAATCACCAAAGGTGAGGACATCTCCAATTCTGGGAGGTTCTAACCCACTAGAGTGAGTGACAAATCAGAATCGACTGACCGTCCCCTACATGGTCTATGAGAAGCATCTATTGTGATTGGACACACAGGCTAGGGGAAGGCACAGGAAGTGATGCATAAGTGACCCCTTTAAAAGGAGAAGGTTCTTAGTCAGCTGGAGGCTTCTGGTGAAGAGGGAGGCTGATGAAGGCACTCTTCTGGTCCATGAAGGAGTATTGAGACCTTGGTGAGACTACTTTAAATATCTTCTTTTGAATTCCACATGGTGAGTTTAAAGACTGAATCTTCCTGAACTTCTCTTAAGAAACTTCCTTTTCATAGACTCTGTGAATTAATTTTTGCTTCATTCACCTCCGGGCCTCTTACCTGTAAAAGTGTTATTTGGGAGATGCCATCTTTAAGTACATATATATGTATTTTCTGGACACGGGGAAATTATCAAACTACATTTCCCGTGGTCCAACGGGTTTCCGGTTCCGGTTCTTTGGGCATGGGGAGGTCTACATCTCCATGCAGAGAAGAGTTTATAATCTCCTGGGTTAGGGGGGAGTGGTGTCTTGGCCAGCAGACTCGGGAGGAGACAGGAGACAATTATGGCTAGGTGGCAAGTTTTGAATGCTTACAAGCACGTGGTCTAATAACTTTATCTATCAGCATGGCTTTAATTAAAATACTAAATTATATTATTATACCAGCCTTTATCATTTTTCATATTTATATACCTACTGACTTAGATTCTTATTTCCTTATTTCCTCTCTCTCTTCTTAATTGTAAATAAACTTCCATAAAAGTCAATTTTGACTTGAAATTATTCTTATTTGAGGATTGATAATAATTCAATCCTCTGGTGACCATCTTTAAATATACTGAACCCAAAAAATCCCTTTTTCCCCCTTACAGGTCACACAGCTAGTCCAGAACATTTTAAAGATGAGGAAACTGAGGCAAACAGGGATAAGTGACTTTTCCAGGATTATACAACTAGTAAGTGACTGAGGCTGAATTTAAACTCAGGTCTTCCTGACTCCAAGTCTGGCACTCTATCCATTCTACTGCCTAGCTGCCCACAGTCTTTCCAGGATATGTCAAAGAATAAGGTTGGGGAGAAGGACTGGTCCCATGATTTATTTACTATTGGGGACTTCCAAGTAGGACCCCTCTACCAAGGCAGATCTTCAACTTCCAATGCTTGGTAGGTTGTCTAGATTCAAGCCCCAGAAGTCTAAGTGATATGCCCAGTATGTGTCAGAGGAAGGACTCAAAGCCAAATGTCCTTTATTGGAGGATCACTCCCTAATCACTCTACCATACTGCTAAATAGATGAATTTTTCCAGATAGCTAAAATTTATCCATTTAAGCATTGAGACAAAACATTTTTGTTGGAAATATTTTTTTAAAATTTAACACTAATAATAATCATTGCCATAATGATGATAATAATAATAGCATTTACATGTGCCAGGTGCTGTGCTAAAGGTACAATCTCTCTCTTTACCCCTCCCAGAGAACCATCACATATGAATGAGTATTTTTAAAATAGAGGAAAAAATCAGCACAACTGATCAAAACGTCAAAAAAACCTGAAAATGTGTAATTTGTAACAGCTGTGGGTCTCTCACCTCCTACAAGAGTTGAGGGTGTCCTTTCATATCTATTCATTCATGTCCTGTTTGATCATTACAATTTTGTTACATTTACTTTTGATTTTTTGGTATCCTTTCCATTTATATTGTTGTAGCCACTGTATATATTATTTTTTTGGTTCTACTTACTTCAGGCTATATCAGTCCACAGAAATCTTTTCATGTTTCTCTATATTCATCATTCATTGCTTCTGGCACAGCAATATTCCAATTACATACATGTACTACAAGTTCTTTAACCATTCCCTAATGGATGGACACCTATTATGTTTCCAATTCTTAATGATCACAAAAGTGCTGCTATAAATATTTTGAAGAATATTTATACGCTAATATACTCCCAGTAATGAGGTTCCTGGTTGAAAGGATATGGGCATTTTAGTTCTTTTATTTACATCACTCCAAATTACTTTCCAAAATGGTTATACCATTTCATAGCTCCACCTACAATGTATTAGTGTGCCTATCCATCCCCAAGTCCTCAAATGATTACTGCCATTTTGTGTGAGCCTAGTCCCCTAACCCTTCCAGGCATGAGGTTATCTATGCTCAGAGTTGGTAATTCTGACTTCTGAGTTAAGGGATATTTTATTACACTAACATCTCTTATCTATATGAACACTTCTTCAAAACGATCACACTTTAGACATACTGATTCCCCCCGAAATTCCTAGGAGGTAGAAGAGGGTAAATGCTAACATCTCAATTTCAAGAAGGGAAAACTGAGGTGGGATCATGACTTATATTTATAGCTCTATTGGTCAGAAGATAAACAAAAAACAAACCCTGCAACTCTAAACACAGGGAAATAGCCCATAATAGATCAAGCTTTCAATAGAAAACCATACCAGCCAAAATACTTGAGAGGGGAGTGAATATGTAACTGTCAGTAAAGGAAAGGAGACATGAGGATAGGTGAAATGAGTTGTCCGGAAAGGAAGAACTATGGCATTTAATGCATTTTTCCATAACCATAAGGTTTAAAAAAAGAGAGACACCCAGGAATTGAAGATTAAGGAGTTTAAGAGGCTTAATATTTCACAATGCTTGTTTAATCATTGCTTCAATAGCAAAAGATCAAGTTTAATATGCTCTTTGGAATTTTATTAGCTACAGTGGACGAGTCCATGATTATGAGAGAATCAGTCATCTCTGAATAAAAGACTGGCAGTTTGCCATTCTTGTAACAGCATGAAAAATGAAAAATTGTCTGCTTCTTATTGAGAGAAGTACTTCTAAAAAACTGGGATAGGCCAGAGGAGTTCTTGAAAGATTCCACTCTCATAAAAGGAGTTGGCCCCAATTGTGTATATGAGCAAAACACTGTTTATTTGGATGATGCTTTTAAAACCCATGTGACTGCAAAGTTGTCCTGGGTTTGATTTATGAAGTCATGCTAGTATTGTTTACTTGGAAATAACAAAATGCTAAAAAGTTCAATCAACAAGAAAGGCCTACTCTAAAATTTTAATCATAACTAATAATAACGTTTTAGACCTATGAGATATATAGTCTTCTAGGAAGAAATATACATTATATTGAATACAAATTTTAAAAATTAAAATAAATAATATGAGGCTATAACCAAGAGAAAGATTAATTTCCCTTCTTTAGCTCTTCATTTATCCCAGCCCTCTGGTTTCCTCTGTACTTTTCCATCATATCTCAGGCATCTCTTCAGACTGCAAGATCAAATAAGCCCTAGAACTAACATTTCATCAGTACCATTCCCTCTCTGGCCTTTTTGATTGAAGGTCGAAGCAGAGAACTTCTCCCAGAATTTCCATTTAAGAAGGGACACCCAAGCCAGTCATCTCTTCATTTTCCACCTGGCTAATACATTAAATCCCCTTCTCCAATAACTTTTCCTCTCCCACGTTCAGCTTCCTTTTGTATGCTGTCTTCCTCTATTAGATAATAAGCTCCTAGAGGGCAAAGAATTTGTCATTTTTTTCATATTTGTATCCCCAGGGCTTAGAATAATTTCTAACACATGGCAGACATTTAATAAATATTTAGTGGCTAACTGAATCTTTGGAAATTGGTTGAAGAATTTGTGAACATAATTTATGAAGCAAAATATAACAAAAACAAATAAGCAAATTTTATATGGGATGATTTTTCTCAAATCTTTGACCAAAAATCTTCTGGGTGAGAGGAAATACCTTGACAAGAATGCAAAGTATAAATTTAAAGATCCAAGATTTCCTCTCCATATCCATCCCCTAAACATATACTCTGATATATGAAAATTCTAAAATATATCACATATATTTCAAATGTGATATAAAATCAAATTTTCAATATTTTTAAAATACTAAAATACAAGTCTCCTACATGAGAAATTTAAATTGATTTTTAAAAAAATCAGCCTGAGCCCAAAGCAAAGTTTCATAGGGAACACTACAAAATCTGCAATGATCTCCAGATGTATGTCTAAGTCCTGGTTTAGCTACTAACTAGCTTTATGTCTGTGACTACAGACAAATCATTTCACCTTATACATCTAGTCCAGGGACTCCCAACCTTTTTGAGTTGAAGGACTATTTTTAGCATCAAAATATTTCTCTAACCATAACATATTAGACATTGTACTATTAGCATCTATTGTTTAGAAAAATACATTGACAAAAAGCCACAGTGAATTAAATTACACTTTCATATGAAATTATATTTTACTAATCACAATTTCAACAGGCAATAATAATTTAGAGGAGGGCCATCATTTTTCAACTGAAATAAGGTATGCTTGTTTATTTATCATTCTAAGTAATTTAATGAGATGGATGATATTGTTTTGCAGTTTTTAGTAGTCGAGAAGTTTGTTTAAAACCATGAATGGCTTAAAGTTTCATGAAATCTTAACATATACTTGTTGGTTGACTGGTTCCAACAACCAGTTTGACCTATACTTGTTTTTGGTATCTATAATCGAATACTTTCAAATCGATCAAATTCAAAGAGTACTTATTAAGGAACAAATAGGGTCTAGGCACTGTCCTAGATACTTGGATTACAAAGACAAAACAAACAGACTCTGATATCAAGGAATTTGTATTCTAAGAATGGAAAAAAACATGTATTATATGTAGGTTAACAGAAAATGTAGAGGGTATGAGATATATCTCTCAGTGGGAAAAGAGTCAAGGCTGGAAATGGGAAGCCCTGGGTTCAATTCTGGCCTCAGTCACTTCCTATCTGTGTGACCCTGGCTGGGCAAGTCACTTAATCCTAATTGCCTAGCCATAATGTTCTTCTGTCTAGGAACCAGTACTGAGTATCAATCCTAACACAGAAAGTAAGGGCTTTAAAATAAGTAGATAGATAGATAGATAGATAGATAGATAGATAGATAGATAGATAGATAGATAGATAGATAGATAGATAAAAATAATTTCCTAGGAGGTAAGTTTAAAATGAAAGGTGATTTATTTAAAAAAAACAACTTTCCCCTATCAGAACTAGATAAATCTAACCAAAAAATGAATAAGAAAGAAGCAAATGAAGGGAATGAAATTCTTGAAAAGTTATATTTAGTAAATATCTAGAAAAAACTAAATAGGGATAAGAAGGATTTCAGCAGCACATGGTACATATAAAACATGTAACCATGTACTAGGGCATAAAAACTTCACAATCAAATATAAAAAGGAGAAATAATAAATGCAACTTTTTTCAAGTCAGAATGCAATAAAAATATAATAATAAGGGTTCATGGAAAGGCAAATTAAAAATTGGGAATAAAAAAAATCGGGGTCAAATCAACCAATAGATAAGCACTTATTAAGCATCTAGGTATCAAACATTATGCTAGGATTTGGGGATAAAAGTACAATGAATAAAATGATTCCTGTTCTCAAGGAGCTTGTATTCCAAGTGAGTGACAAATAGAAAAGTTAGGGACCTTGGAGGGATAAAACTCACCACTATGAAAAAGATAAGAATGATGATCAGAGGCCGTAGTCTAGGGGAGTAGATTTGCAAACATATTTGTATTGTTAATTCTCAAAAATGGTATAATACTTATTGAATCGAATCAACAGTTCTTTGTACAGAAGTCACATGAATTTTAAAAAATCAACCATTATTTTTTTAAATGTCAATTGTATTCAAGTTAGGCACTGGAAAATCAAAGGCACATTTGCTAACTTTTAGGATTTTCCAATAAAGTAGGGGATATAACAGATATACAAATAACCATAATTCAGGCTAGAAAAATGATTAAGTACAAAGAAGTAAGAGAGGCCAAAGGCCAATAAAAAAGAAAGGATCATTTCTAACTAAAGGAATGATGAAATCATAAAAGAAGTGAAGCCAGAGCCAGAAACGGAAAGAATGGCAAACCACCAAAACAAAAAACAAAAAAAAAAAAACTCCTCCAAAAATTGGGGCTCACTGGTATGTGTCAGGATGATCATGTACCAAGACATTCTTGGAGGACAGCAGCTGGATACAGAACCTTTCAGAGAACATTCCATCCCTAGGCAATAGATAGCATATGGAGGATTGGGCAAATGTCCTTTGGGGAAACTACACTGCTAGTAAAATCACATGGAAAGTCAGTAGATTTTACTACCCAAACTTACTTCCTGTTATGAAGGGTTGGGGAGGGAAATCTGTTACCTCTTTTTAGGCAAATTTCAAAGTCTGATCTCACTCTGGTAAATGACTAATCTAATTACCTGTATTTGGCATGTCAAAAAACCTGATTGTTGAATCATAGGATCTCATGACTGGAAAGGAGCAAAGATGCCATTTTGGCCAATCTGATTTGGAATAAAAATCATCTCAATGCTGTATCCCCAAATATATATACATTTAGCCTTAATGGATTATCTCAAGGGAAAGGGAACTAACTCCCTTTGTAACACAACAGCCCCTTCCATTTTTTAATAACTCGGGTTGTTAAGAATTTTTTCTCTTGCACCAAGCCTAAATTTGCCTCCTTGTAAATTCCCACAATTCTTAGTTCTGTCTTCTGGAGTCAAACAAAGTAAGACTAATTTATTTTTATATGATAGCCAATTAAAGTCTTAAATATAGTTCTCATGTCTTCCTTGAGTTTTTTTCTTCTCTAGACCAAACATCTTCAACTTTATCAACCTGTTCTTCTATGGCTGGAACTCAAGGCCCTCTAGCATCCTACTTATCTATCTTTCCTCTAATATGCTGCCTTTTACTCCATATGTGGCATGATGACAATCATGGTGGCACTGCTACCTCCTCAACACTGGACATTAGAGTTCTCTTTAATGTAGCTTAAGTCCGTATTATTGGAGCAGCTAGAAGGCTCAGTGAATAATCAGGTCTCATGATGAGAGGTCCTGGGTACAAATCTGGCCTCAAGCACTTCCAAGCTGTATGACCCTGGGCACATAGCTTAACTGCATTTGCCTAGCCCTTACGGTTGTACCTTGGAATCAATACTTAGTATCAAATCTAAGACAGATGGTAAGGGTTTTAAGAAATAAGACTATATTACCCTTGGGTGTCAACATATCATATCACTAAATCTTAATGAGTTTACAATCTAAAAAATGTCAATTATTTTTCAGATTAAATGATTTCTTTCCATTTCTACCATATCCTATTCTTGTAAAGCAGGTAATTTTGAACCCAGGAATAAAGCTTCACATTTATATCCATTAAATTTCATTTTATCTGATCTATTTCAACATTCTTCCCTGCCAAGATAATTCAGAATCCTGAATCTATCATTTATCACCATAGCTATCTTGCCCTCCTAACTTTGTATTGCCTGAAAATTTGAGAAACAATATATGTTTTGTCTATGAACACAAGCAACTCCAGGGCTATACAGAAGCTAAAATTTATCTATTGGACATGTTCTCTTAGAAACAAATTTTATTTTTCAGAAGTTAACATTAAGATTGTTTTTGCTAACATATTCTAATCAGACTCCATTTTGTGTACAAATTTATATAGCATTTGTTTCAAGTGTTTTTGTTATTTTTTCCCCGAGGTGGGGAGGGATAAGAGGAAAAGAAAATACATTGTTCTTTATTAAAAAAACAAAAAATTAAAAATAGAGGGGAAAAGTGCTTATACAGGTTCTACAAGCTTTGCTCGGGGAAAAAAACACAGAGAAGAGACATGAGAGCTGTTTTTCAGGTCTTTGGAGGACTGCCATGTAGAAAAGGGGCTAAATTGTTCTGTTTGCTGTAAAAACCAGAGCTGGGAGCAATGGGTGAGAGTTGAAGAGGGTAATTGAATCTTGATGTTAAAAAAAGGAATTCTGGAGGAAAAAAAAATTCTCCAAATCACTAATAATTAGAAAAATGAAAATTAAAGCAACTCTGATGTTTTACCTCATACTCATAAGATTTGGGATTAGGGAGGAAAGGAAACACACAAAAAAAGAAGAGACAGACAGAGAAAAGGAAAAATGTTGGAGTGTGGGAAAACTCAAATAATAACAGGAGTCACTAATTCATATATAAGGTTACCTACAGGCTTCATAATGATTTAGTTTAAAATGTTATAATAATATTATAATGTTTTATTGCATTTTTATTTACTTTGTTCCTATTTACATTTTTGTAAACCCCTACTTTCTGACTTAGAATCAATATTGTATACTATTTCCAAGATAGAAGAGGGGTAAGGGCTAGGCAATGGGGGTTAAGTGACTTGTCCACGACCACAGTCAGGAAGTGACTGAGGTCATATTTGAACCCACGACCTCGGGTCTCCAGGTCTGGTTCTGAATCCACCTGAGTCACCTAGCTGTCACTTTCTTCCATTACATTTTAATTTGAGTCAAGTCACACTCAGGGTTGGGGGTTCCATTCAGCTCACAGACCATGTAACTAATACTTCTTAATTAGAATACTGATACACTGTTGGATTAAAATGGTCCAGCCATTCTGGAAAGTAATTTCAAATTATGTCCATAGAGTTACTAAACTATGCATACCTCTTTAACCTAGTGATGCAACAACTAGGCATATATCTCAACAAGAACAAAGAAAGTCAAAATGTACAAAATATATATTTATGTGTGCAAATATGTACAAAAAAATTTTATTTGCTCTTTTAGAACTGGAAAATAACTCCAAACTAAGAGGATGCCTATCAATTGGGGCCAGACAAATTATGATATATGAATGTAACAGAATACCCAATGTGAAATGATCAAAAAATCTGGGAAGACTTTTATGAACAAACACACAGTGAAGTGAGCATAACCAGGAAAACCATTTATAATATAACAACAATATTGTAAAAATGAATGATTCTGAAAAACTAAACTATCCTCTAATTGACAAAATGAACAATCTTGACTTCAGAGAATGACTGATGAAGAATGCTATCTACTTCTTGAGAGAGAAGTGATGACCTAAATATGAAGAACAATAAAGTCATTTTCAGATATTGCCAATACGAGAATTTGTTTTGCTGTACTGTGCATATTTGTAACAAGTGTCCAATTTTTCTTTTTTTTTTATGGGGGAGTAAAGGAAGTAAAGAAAACAAATTCTTGAGAGCTAAAAATTTTTAATTAAAAAAAGACATTAAAGAAAGTGGGGCTTTTGAAAAGACTATATCTCCACACATTAAAAGTTCCCCATCAATGGAATTAGCAGGCGATAGATGACAACTCATATACGGGATTCTTGTTCAGGAAGATCTGAAACAGAAAACACTTGAGGTCTCCCACAATTCTAAGATTTAGTGAAGGGTAACACAATTTGAGCAAGAAGACATGGGATATAAGGCCATTCCCAATCACTAGTATGTGAATCACAATAATTCCTATGACATAAAATTATTCCCTTTTATTTATAGCCAAGATGTGATTACTTAATATATTCTCTTGGCACCATTAATCTTATACCATATTAATAATAAAGTGAACACTACAGAAATTAGAATGAAAACATAGAACAGATCACTCATGACTGGTGGTCCAGTGGCAAAACTGTCAGATCTTTCAAGTAAACTATTAAGATCTACAAAAGGGGGACGTGACAAAATTGGGACACTAATGCATTGCTGGTGGAGTTCTGAATTGATCCAACTATTCTGGATGGCAATTTGGAACTACGCCCAAAGGGCTTTAAAAGACTATCTGCCTTTTGATCCAGCCATACCACTGCTGGGTTTATACACCAAAGAGATAATAAAGAAAAAAGATATGTACAAAAATATTTATAACCTCCATCTTTGTGGTAGCAAAAAATTGGAAAATGAGGATATGCCCTTCAATTGGGGAATAACTGAACAAATTGTGGTATCTGCTGGTGATGGAATACTATTGTGCTAAAAGGAATAAGGAACTGGAGGAATTCCATGTGAACTGGAAAGACCTCCAGAAATTGATGCAGAGTGAAAGGAGTAGAGCCAAAAGAACATTGTACATAGAGACTGATACACTGTGGCACAATCGAATGTAATGGACTTCTCTACTAGTAGCAATGCAATGATCCAGGACAATTCTGAGGGACTAATGAGAAAATATGCTATCCACATCCAAAGAAAGAACTGTGGGAGCAGAAACACAGAAGAAAAACAACTGCTTGATCATAAGGTTCAATGGAGATATGATAGGGGATGTAGATTCTAAATGATACCCTAGTGCAAATACTAATAATATGTAAATAGGTCTTGATCAATGACACATGAAAAACCCAGTAGAAAAGCTCATTGGCTATGGGAGGGGATTGGGAAGAGGGGAAGGAAAGTACATAAATCATGTTACCATGAAAAAAATTCCAAATTAATTAAATAAATAAACTTAATTTTAAAAAATATCTACAAAAGGAGGGAAATCAAGAAATGCAGCTATGGGCATGGATTTAAGTGTGCAAAGCTGAATGGAATTGTATTTCTTGTGTATCACCAATACTAGCTCCTATCCAATCAATCTCTAGAAGGCTTTCGTTAACAACAATCCATCAAGATAATTGGGAAAGGAGTAGGAAATCTAAAAACTGAGTCAACATGGAACACTTGGAAGAGCATTTAAGTGGACAGAGCAAATAATTAGAGGTCAGAGATGACACTATGTCGCATACCCCAAATACACAGGAAATTCAAAAGTTAGCAAAATCAGGAATGAATAGAATAAGAGAAAAAGAAAGAACCGATTACAAGGTCAATCTTACAGGAAAAAACAGCTGAAAAGCAATTTCCCAGCCTATGGCTACTGGCACTCAATTTAAAAAAAAATAATGAATGTTAAAAAATATTACATGTAATTAGGAAAAAATAAAATAAAAAATTTTAAAGATTAACTGAAATCACATGCATAAAGAGGAAGAAAAGAGAAGATGTGTTTATTAAGCACCCACTATATTACACATGCTGTGCTAAGTTCTTGACATTCTCTCATTTGACCCTCATAATAACACTGAGAGGTAGGTATTATTATGATCCCCCTTCTAAAGTAGTGGAGATTGGGGTAGACAGAGGTTAAATGACTGGCTTAGAGGACAGGAAAAGGATTCTGAAACAGGAGTATGGAGGCTAAGGGAAAAAAAATTATGGAGGCAGGAGAGGACCAGAAGTATGGTTATCTCAAAGGAAACAACAAGAATCCAGGAAGAATTTTCTAAAAGTGCAGGATGGACCCAATAGCAAAGAATTTTCTAAGCTATCTCCTCTACAGTATCTCTTGGGGACCTTCCACAAACCCTCTCTCAAACAGTTCCCTGGTATGAGCATAAGGATGGCAGAAAACCAGTTTTTGAGGAGAGTATTAGCTTGAGACATTGAAAGGTAGAGAAGAATTTCAACTACAATGGCCTCTGGTCTTTTTGCATGTTTTCCTGACAAATCATTATGCTTTGAGTAATTAAGCTCCTAAAACCTAGGTGGCCTGTGGGAATAAATAATTAGAAAAAAACTATAAATAAAGGAAGCATGATATTGCCAAACCTCGAACTACATTATAAAATACCAATAATCAAAACTATTTGGGAGCAATTAAAAAATAGAAAAGTATAACAATGGAACAAACAAGATAGGCAAGAAATAAAAGCAATGGAAAACAATTGCCCAATGTTTAATAAACTACAAGAAAATAAATTTTGGGAGGGAAGGACTTGGTTTTTCATGAAATCTAAAGAAAAAAACGGAAAAGCAATTTGGTAGAAAATAGGCTTAGGTTAAGATCTTACACCACATACCACAAGATTTCAAAATTAAAGTTACTTTAATAAATACTTTTTTGTTTGTTTGTTTTTTTGAGTTTTTTTAAATGGACCTGTGATTCAAACTCCCTCTACTGATGCAGATCTGCATTCACTCTTCAATTTATAAATCTCAGAGAATTTCCTGAAGTCCTGAGAAGTTGCCCAGGAAGATTTAATCAAACAGTAAGTTTCAGAGGCCAGATATAGAAACAGGGCTTCCTGGTGCTAGACTATCTCTCTATTCACTTCAAGTGGCCTTTCATATTATTTTTTTTAAAAAACCCTTTACTTTCTGCCCTATAATTAATACTGTGCATTGGTACTGAGGCAGAAGAAAGTCAAGGGCTGGCAATGGGGGTTAAATGATTGGCCCAGGGTCACAGATTTAGGAAATGTCTGAGGCCAAATTTGAACAAAGGACCTCTCATCCCTAAGCTTGGCTCACAATCCACTGAGCCACCTAGTTGCTTCTCTCCCTCCTATCATTTTTAAAATATTAGACAAGAAAGGACACGAGTTACCTTACACAACTATTGCTAGGATAAGAATTTTTAACCAGAATTAAATAGAAGATATGATAAAAGATAAATTTAGGCCATTTCAATTACATGAAACTTAAAAGGCTTTAACAAAAAATAAATAAATATAGAATTAGAAAAATGGCAGAGTAGGAAAAATATTTGCAACAAATATCACCAACAAAATTCTTATCTCCAAAATACATGAGTCATTAACACTTACCACCAAGCACATTTTCCAATAGACAAATGGTCAAATGACATGAATTAACATCTATCAAAAATCAAAAACTGGAATTTTTCAAATTTTATCAAAAAAGTAGCATTTCATATTAACATAACCATTTGAAAAATGCTCCAAATGACTAAATAGTGATTTGAAAATATAAGTTAAATATAATGATGTTATAAATAACATAAAATAAATGAATATAAAATTGACAGAACTACAAACTTACACTTTTCACCTGGCAAAATGTCAGAGATGAGAAAAAATGGGAATAACTAATGTTAGTGGGTTGACTGTGTGAAGACAGGTACAGAAATATTGAATTATGCAAGTTAAATGACTAAACTATCAACAGCTTTTGACCAAGTATTGTGTCAAATTAGAGAATTAAAGTCCTTTAGAAAATACAAGATAGAAAAAAGTCATATTGATATAGATACACATATCTGCAAATTTTGTGAGAGCAAACAACTAGAAACAATGTAGTTATCCATTGATTGGAAAATGCTTTAAAAGCTATACTATACTAATATAATAATAACAGTTATCATTTACACAGTGCTTTAAGATTTACCTGTTTTCAAATATCAGCTTATTTGATCCTCTCAACATACCTAAGAGGTAGGTACATTTTAAGGATAAGGCTAATAGAGAAAAAGTATATCACAGTGTTTAAAGAACTGGCCTCAAAGTCAAGATGATTTAGGTTCAAACCCCACCTGTTACACAATTATCCCCAGGTAATTATCTAAGACACTAAGTTTGCAGAGGTTGCTGATCTTAATTGGTAAAAGGAGTTTCCTCACTGGTAGTTCCCTAAATCAATAAAATCATAGATTTAATATTCCATCACCACCCACAAAAAAAGAATGTAATTGAATTTTAATATGGAGCAAGAAATTATGAATGTGAGAAAATAATAAAAAACATGGAACATTTGCATGAACTGAAGCAACACAAGTAGTCCAAAAGTACAATATTTATGATTATAACAATCTAAGTGAAAAAAAAAAACACTAAAAGGAAGCTGAATTCTAAGTAAATGAACTAATGAGGGTCAAAGGGAAGAGATAATAGGATCTACCTTCCTCCTCATGGCACTCTTCAGAGACAGAAGAATACCAGAGCAGACTGCATACATTTTCAGAAATAGTCATCATATAAGATGTTCATGTTTTAAAAAGCAAAAAACACATTTTTTTTTGTTCATGAAGAAGGGAATCAATCTTTGGGGGGGTAGGGGTGGGGAAGTTCTCCAGAAATGACTGTGATATCAAAAGATATGTGTATGTTTACATAAGGATGGATACACAAACATATTCCTTTTAAATAAAGTAAGGAGAATGATGATGAGGGGATTGGGATAGCATCAAGATATATGGATTAAATCCAAGACTCTGAAAGGGAGGGAGGTATACCTTTTAAAGAAGAAATGGCATTGAAGGATCAATTAATTAAGCAATCAACAAGCATTTTTAAAAGTCTATTATAAAATCCCAGAGTCTGTAAAAGAAGTGCCCAGAAGTGATCCATCTTAGAAAATCTCAGGAAGTATATATTTACCAGGACTGGGCCAGGCATCTGGAGGCCAATGATCTATCTCAATAAATTCTGGTGGAATTGAATGAACAAACTCTCAATACAACAAAACTAAAAAAACAATGCTTTATAGCAGTGATGGGCAAAACTACAGCCCCCAAGCCAGATGTGGCCCCCAGAAATGCTGCAACATTATTCCTAATCTGATGAATACAATGAGTAGGATACAATACAATGAAACTTCGAAAGAGTTGCCTTAGAAATAGACTGACAGATGAGCATTTCCTTTCTTTTGGACCCCTCTTTAAAAAGTTTGCCCATCACTGCTTTATAGCATTGTGCTACGATTTTCTTCTTTTTAAATATGTTGTTTATGTTCTATTTAAAAAAAAATAAAAACCCTTACTTCAGCCTTAGAATCAATATCAGGTATTGGTTCTAAAGGCTAGGCAATGAGTGTTAGTGACTTATCTAGGGTTACGTAGTTAGGAAGTGTGTGATACTATATTTGAACCCAGGGCTTCCCATTTCTGGGCCTGGCTCTCAATCCCCCAAACTATCTAGCTGCTTCCCCTTTTCCAGTCTTTAAAAAAAAAAAAAGGAATTGTAATTTTCCACTAATTTCTCCACTCCTTAATAAATTCCCCATCTTTTAGGATGCATGGTTATAATACAAACATTAGTTCAGTCAAATAAAACACACTGGCCTAAAAATTGTATACCTCATTCTGTACCTATAGAGAAAGAAGGAGTCTGTGAACTTTTTCTTAATTTTTTGATAGCTATTTTAATATAACCAGTTTCCTTTGTAATTAAGTCAAATCAATAAATACTTATTGAGCCTGTTATGTGGCAGGAACTATGCTCAATACTATATAAGTACTGATCCTCACAACAGTCCTGTAAAACAGATGCTATTATTAACCCCATTTTACAGTTAAGGAAACAGACAGAGGGTAGGTGACTCGCTCAGACAGTTAATAAACGTCTGAAGCCACATCTGAACTTGGATCCTCCTGACTACAGGCCCTGCACACCCTGTCCACTACACCACCTCGCTGTCTCTAAAGGAAAGACAACATGCAAACAACTGTACACAAGCTCCGTGCATGATTAATGGGCGACAACCTACAGAGGGAAGTCACTAGCACGAGGCCAGATTGGGAAAGACTTCCTGTAGAAGGTAGGATTCTAGCTACGAAGAGAAGGAAGCCATGAAGCAGTGAGGAGGGCGAGCATTCCAGGCATGACAGACAGGCAGTGAAAATGTCGCAATCAGGAGAGAGACTACCCTGTCCTGGGAACCACAAGGAGGCCAATGTCACTGCAGGCAGGAATAGATAGATGCCTATTAGGCTTATTTCCTAAGGTGATGAGGGAAAAAGGAAAAAGAACTTCTATGTTCTAAAGTATTTATAGCAGCTCTCTTCGTGGAGGCAAAGGACTAGCCCTCAAGGGGATGCCCATCAGCTGGGGACGGCGGCACAAGTTGTGGCATAGGACTGTGATGGGATGCTACTGCACCAGAAGAAATGACAAGAGACTTAGTTTTCAAAAGAACATGGAAAAACCTACCTGAAATCATGAAGAGTGAAAGGAACAAAACCAAGAGAACATTATATACAGAAGCAGAAATAGTATGTGAAGAATGACTTGTGTATGTCCACCTCCAGAGAAAGAATTGAAAAACAGGAGTAAACGAGACATAGTTTTATATATGTGTGTGTGTCTCTTTGTCAAATGATGCCTTCTCTACTGCAGGGAGGGAAGAAGAGGAAGAGAAGGAAAAAGATCCCTGGGAATTTAAATGTAATAAAGAAATTAATTCATTAAAAATAAAAGAGTATGTGGTGTTACAGTTAGAATTAGGGTTAGGTGTTAAGGGAATGAGGTAAGATGTTAGAAGATGGAAAGGTGGGAAGTGGGAAGCAAGGTTATTTGGGCTTTGAATGCCAGAAAATTTTTTATTTTGATTCTGGAAGTGATAGGGAGCTATTGGAATTTACTGAGTCAAGGGAGAGGGGTAACATTATTAGATCTGTGCTTTAAGAAGATCCCTTTGACAGCAGAGTAGAGGGATGGCTGAAATGGAGAAAGATCTGAAGCAAGGAGACCAACCTACAAATTACTGATGTAGTTCAAGCATGAGATGACGAGAGCCTGCATTCAGTAGTGGCCATGTCAGAGGAGAGAAGGGACATTAAGTTCTATATAATTTGTTTTATACACTATTTTGAGATGGAGTACACAAACTTCTCTAGAATGGCAATGGATCTATGAAGTACAAAGAGGATAAGAACCCCTGGTTCAAGGAAAATGGCGTGTTTCACTCTGAAGAACTCCTTTCTATACTTGGAATTCTTCCTTATCCCAAAATAATTAGTTTCAGTATAAACCACACTCTGAAAATAAAGGAACTAAACAAGAACATTCTGAAAGCCTGAAAATAGGAAGAAGACAGTGGCTATCTCCTTCTTTGTCAAACACATGAGGCTTTCTTTATGCCTGCGAGCAGCGCTTGATCTCCCTGGCCACACAGAACAGTACCGAACACACAAAGAAATACAAATACAAAAATGGGTAGCTGAAATTTCCATATGAGCTCCACTGCATCCTGAAAACAAAGCGTGGGCAAAACACCAAGAGAGAAAATAGCATGCCTTGAGAACTGTCTGCCACTCTTGGCTATCAAACTCACCAACTCATCTATTATAATTAAAATGCTGTCTGCTTTTTAATAGTATTTCTTGTAATGGGAGGGTTTGTCTTCTTTATTGAATTAGGTATAATTGAAAGCTGAATTTTCCAGAGCAACAGTCATAAAAAAAGGGACAACTTCTAATATGAAACTGCAAGGGAGTGGATACAGAGTGGATAGAGAATAGGAAGGTATTCTCTGTTTCATAGACCTTTAAACCAAACAAACAAAAAAGACCAGTAAAGATATTTAAACATAAAGAGTATAATCTCGACAGAATAATGAAACCCAAAATATTTGAAAATACAAGAAAAAAAAAAAAAAAGGAAAGCAATTTGAAATGTTCGCTTTACTCCTAAGTATCAAAGACTGCTCTCATTTATTTTGTACAAAGTTATAATCTGGGTTTTTTAATTTTACATATATCACTTGTGATCTTAAGGATAAAGATGAAAACAGGCTCAGTAAATTAAAAGTTTTCTAAAAACTTAGGCTATACACATCAAAAAATGTTTTTAATTATCAGCGATAGTGAACCAGTTCCTATGAAGTTGTTAACTTCCAGAGAAGTTACATTCATAATCTGATTATTCTCAAGGGAATACTACTATTGTTAAACAGCTTTTGTCAGAGTACTTCAATTAAATTAAAGCCTGTCATATCTCTCTTTAATCTTCAAATTTCCAAGGCTGTCCAGATGAATATGTTTAGGGCCTCACATCACTATTCCTAGAAAAAGTAAGAGTACACAAGGCTTTGGATAGCAAGTTCAGGAACATCTGATCATTGGGTTTAGAGCTAGCTAGAAGTCATCTAATTCAACCTTTTCATTTTACAAATCAGAAAATAGTCAAAGCCTATAGAAGGGTATTGAGGTAGGCGGCAGCAGGGTAGCTCAGTGGATTGAGAGTCAGGCCTAGAGACAGGAGGTCCTAGGTTCAAACCCGGCCTCAGCCACTTCCCAGCTGTGTGACCCTGGGCAAGTCACTTGACCCCCATTGCCCACCCTTACCAATCTTCCACCTATGAGACAATACACCGAAGTACAAGGGTTTAAAAAAAAAAAAGAAGGGTACTGATGTGCCCAATATCATGCAGGTAGTGAGTAGAAAAGTTAGGATTTGAATTCAGAACTTTTACTTTCAGATCCAGTTCTCCCTCTTGAAGCATAATTATTTTCCTATATTTTGGGGGGGAAAAAAGGGCAATGATCTAAAATTCAATAACTATACTATCTTTATTTTCCATCAGTGGCTCGGCTTGGCTTTGGTTCCTCAAACATACCATCCTGGTGCATCCCTTTTCAGCTTCTTTTTCTATACTATCTTTCCCTATAAGACTGTAAGCTGGATTTTCTTATTTTGATTCACAGCTTTCAGGACAGTGTCTAACACATAATAGGCACCCAATAAATGTTAATTGGCAGACTGGAAGATATTGTTATTTGTCCTTCATTTTCAAAGAGGGCCAGTGTCAGGATAGGGTGATATGGTGGCTTGTGCATGAATTAGATTTAAGTGAGGCAGAGTTGCATGAAGTCTCGCTTGCTCTTCCAGGGACATGCAAGTCCAATGACAATGCAAAAGTCGGAACAACTACTGATGCCCTGGGATGAAGCAGATGGCCTTGGCATCTTCCATATCTGACCAAGTTTCAAATGCCTTCATGACTGTTGGAAAAAATTATTCTCATCTGCCCATTCTGTGAGCTTCACAAGCTTGGGGTAGACACCCGCCCTACCATCACGCCCTGCCTCACTGATGGGTTTGAGACTTGTTAGCTACCCTTTACTTTGGTTTAGCCTATCTGCCAAGATATTTTTACCAGGATGTGGCTGCTGCATGTGCCACAGCTTTTCAGATTCACAGGGGAGAGTTGGTTGGAAAGTAGACACCAAAAATGAATGAGTAGCTTAAAAAAGCAAGCCTCACACTAGAAGTGCTAGTTCTTCTTGAACAGCCATACATATATGAACACTAAAGTGCCCCAGGATAAGAACAGAACTTGGAGAAAAGAGAAATATAGTGAGTGAGCCTGGTGCTGAACTCCTCGAGAAAGAAGACAGAATGCCTTGAGAGGCGTCATACTATAGCTACCATAATTTAGGTGGTGCAGGGAAGAGAACACTGGGCTCTGGAGTCAGGACAGTTCATCTTCCAGAATTCAAATCTGGTCTCGGGCACTTACTAACTGTGGGACCCTGGGCAAGCCACTTAATCTTGTTTGCCTCAGTTCTTCATCTGTAAATTAAGTCGTAAAAGGAAATGACAAACCACTCCAGTATTTTTTGCCCAGAAAATCCTAAATGGGGTCTCAAAGAATCAGACATGACTGAACAACCACAAAAAAACAAAGCTTTACATTCTATAAACTTGAAAAGAGGAAAGGTTCCTGAGAGGAGGGAAATAGAGAATACTGAAAAGGCAACAGGGAGAACAGAGCATTCACAGTCCCTCCAGAACCAGGAAGACTGGAAATGTGAGCGACTCTGCCTCACTTAAATTCAATTCATGCTCAAGTCAGCACATTTCCCCATGATGTCACTGGTCTTCTGAAAATGAAGGACAAATAATAATATGCCAGTTAATAAACATTTATTAAGTACCTACTATATGCTAGACATTATCCCAAGAGCTGGGGATCTGACCAGTTTTGGAAACACTGGCCAGTGTCAAAGGGGAGCTAGAGTTCAGTGAATACTAATAAATGGCAAGAATGTGAGAAAAACAGGGCCAGGATGAAGCGGGGTTTGTTTGCTTTATAATGGGAATTTCAGAGGGCATGGTGGAAGATGTGGGACAGGCTGAAGTGAGACACAGGTGAGGTCAAGTTGAGGGAAACAAGGATGAGGCAATTTCAAGAAGACAAGGGACAGCTTTCTTCTGAATTGCTATTGATTACTCATTTACAGGGACAAGGAGAGAAACAGTAGAAGCCATAAGGTAATTGTGGGCAGCAGAAGGGGAGAAATACAGCTGCATACTCCTTTTTTACAGAAATGAAAAACTATACTTTTTAGAGGTGTCAAACAGAGCTAGTGGAATACAATGCGGTTCACAATACTACTGAAAAGGAGAGGAGTCAAAATGTCTTCACATGTTACACATCATGAAATTAAGAATAATACAAAGAAACTATAGGATAGGAATAATATGTGTATGAATGACAAAAATTCCAAGAAATGAGTCAGGAGTAAAACCAAGGTCTGCAAATGTCAATATACAAATGCTTAAGGTTTCAATAACAATCAAAATGAAATAGAAGTTCTAACACAAGAAGAAAATTAATCTCACAAATATAATTAAGACTTGTTGGAGGCTACCAGTAATTGGATGATAAGTCAGGATGGTAACTCTTAATTAAAAAATAAATCAATAAACATTAATAAAAACCTACTGCATGCCAGGTACTGTACTAAGCCAAGGAGATAAGAAGACAAAAAGTCCCTGCCCTCAAGGAGTTTGCAATCTAATGGGGAAGGCAAAAGATTATATACAAATAAGCTAAATCAGGATAAAAAAGGTACTAGAAGTAAGAGGGATTGGGTAAAGGCTTCCTGTAGAAGGTGTGATTTTTGCTGGGATGTGAAAAAGCAGGCTGAGGAAGAAGAGCATTCTAGACACAGAGGACAGACAGAAAAAATACCCAGAACCAAAAGATGTTGTGTCTTGTTCAAAGTACAATTTGGAGGTCAACATCACTGGATTGAAGAGTTCAGAAGAAGTGCAAGGTATAGGAAGACTGGAAACATGGAGATGGGATGATGGGTTTATAAAGAGCCTCGAATATCAAACAGAAGATTTTTGTCATTTGTCTGTAGGTGACAGAGAGCCACTGGAATTGAAAGAGTAGAATGGAGCTTTCTTTTAGGAAAATCATTTTGATGGCTATTTCAATAGTCCAGATGTGAGGTGATAGGAGCCTAAATGACAACAGTATCATAAGAGAGAAGTATTATTGAGAGGTGTTGCAAAGGTTAAAACGGACAGGCCTTGGCAACAGATTAGATATGAGATATGAAAAATGGGAGGAAAAAATATAATTCTATCATCTCCTACTCCAATGGTTGATCACAATATTTTCATTCCACCTCTCACTCTGCCTTGCAACCCCGAACTCTGCTCTTCTTCCTCACCATGATGTCCCATCCCTCATGGCCTTAGATCTTTTCCAGGCCAACCCTGCCCTTCCAAGTCTGCATCCTGGATGACTCCCACCATCCATTTTCTTTGTTCCCATTCAGATTCTGCTAAAGGAAGCTGGAGAAATTCATGAAACTGGGTTGACTGAATCCACTGCAAATTTTTGTAATATAATCTTAGTTAGGCTTTAGAAGTAGCAAGGCTTCATCAAGAATACAGCATGCCAGATTAGTCTCTCTTTCTTTTTTTACAGTTATTAGCCTAGGAGAATAGAAGAATATTATCAGTATAATATGTCTGGATATTAGCATAGCTTTTAATAAATTATCTCTGTTCACTCTTTTGGGAAAGAAGGAAAGATATGGTTTCATAATCATAGTTGGATGGACTCTCTATAAGGTAAATAGCTGGACTTAGTGTTGGTTGTTGCCCTTCATGTTCAAAAAGGTCCAAAATGGCCTCACTGGGTAATGTCTTTGAACACATGCATAAATTGGATTTAGGGGAGGCAGAACAGCAAAAGTTGGAAGCCTTATTCTCTCTTCCAGAGTCATCAAAGTTTGGTGGCAAGACAAAAGTCAAGATGACTGGCGGCGAGGACTCAGAATGCAGTAGATGACCTTGACTTCTTCAGTGTCTAACCAAGATATCAGTACTCTCTATAAGGCCTACCTATTGGGACAAATTGTTCTCATCTTCCTCTTTCTCCAGGGAGGATGTCTTCCCATGCCTAAGGGTAGATATCCCACTAACTCACCACAGGTATACAGTCAATCTGTTCACCTCAACCTGATAGAGTCTAGGAGCCAAGACCATCTACTGGATATAGCTGCTGCTGTCCATTTTACAGTTTCTTGGAGCCCCAAGTGAGAGATGGGTGGCAGGAGGACAACAAAGGAGGAAAACAGTTCTGAAAAGTGCTTGGCAAGCCCTTATACCAGAGTTACTTGTCTTCCCTGAACATCCTGTACATCCCGCTTAAAGGATCATCACTAACGGTTAGATGTCAGCTTAGCAGAAAGTCTCTACTTGGAAGAATCAGGGATCTGGACTATTTAACATTCGTATTGATAATTTATTTAAAGACATAGATGACAATCCTGTGAAATTTGCAAATGACATAAATCCAGGAAGAATATCTAATATGTTGCATGAGAAAATCCAAACTGGATCTTGAGATGCTTAATCTCCATTAGATTGCAAATATTAGATTATCCTTTGACTCTCTTCTGTCATAAGGTATGGTACATTGTATGTACTTAATAAATGTTTATAGAAAAAGTAAGTGGGCTTAGTTAAATAAGATAAAATTTAACAGAGGCAAAGACCTAAACTTAAGAGGTTTTTAAAAATTAGTTTCACAAATTCCAAGATGGAGAAAACATTGTTAAATAGTTTGATAAAAGATCAAGGTTTTTAGTGAACCACAATTACAAATGAGCCAAAAATATGATATAACAGTCAAAAATGGGTTAACGTAATCTTGGTCAACATTAAAAGAGCCAGACCTTTGGGAAATAAGAAGTTTAAAAATCACACTGTATTCTTCCTGGGTGAAAACATATCTGAAATTAGAAGTGCAGTTATGGACACTATAATTTAGGAAGAATACTGATAAGCTGAAGAATTTCCAGAGGATGAAAACCAAAAGAGTGAAAACTAGCTCAAATTTATATATCACTTTAAGTAAATGAATAAATCAATAAATCAGTAAACATTTATAAAGTGACTACTATGTGTCAAGTGCTGTAGAAGGTATTTAAGTGGAAAAAATGATTTTTGAGTTTGTTCCTGAAGGAAAAAAGAGATTTATGAAGATGAGATGAAGAGAGGGTGGACTCAAGGCATGGGGATGGATGGAAAGATAACTCAAAGGTATAGAGATGGGGGAAGGTATCCAATGGATGAATGAAAAAGAAAGGACAGCTGGCTGGACTGTCAACTGTGGAAGGTGAGTAATGTATAATGAGAATGGAAAGATTAAACAAGGCCTGATTGTGAAGGGTTTTAGAAGTCAAGCAAAGAAATTTGTATTTAATGGAGGCAATCAGGAACCATTGGAGTTTATGAAGCAGACAAATGATGTGGACAGATATGCACTCAAGGAAAATCATTTTGACAACTAAGTAGAGGATGGATTAGATTGTGGAAAAATTCAATGCAGAAAAACCAATTAGAAGGGCACTGCAATAGTAGTGTCTATATTAGTAGAAAAAAGAAGTCGGAGGTGAAAGATATTGTGGAGGGATAAACAGCAAGATTTGGTGATTCACTGCATGTATAGGGTGAGAGAGAATGAAGAGTTAAGGATAACATCAAGGTTATCAACTTGGAAGACTGGGAAAATGCTGGTGTCTTCTACAGAAAAAGAAAATATGGAAGAGAGATGGGACGGGAAAAGAGTGAGTTCTGTTGTAAACACTGATTTTAAGCTATCTCTAAGACACTTATTTTGAAATGTTCAGTAGGCTGCTCATGACATACAGAGCTGAATCTTAGGTTAGAGATAAGATGGATATACAGATCTGTGAGTTATCCTCATAGAGATGGTAATTAAGTCTGTGGAGACAAATGCAATTCATAATGGAGAGAAAACCGACCAGGATGAAGCCCTAAAAAACACCTAAAGTTTGAGACTGTGATATGGATAATTAGTCCTCAAAGGAGCCTGAGAAGTGATCAGACTGCCAGTGGCAGAAGCAGCCCAAAGTAGTTTCATAGAAACTATGAGAGAATTTTTAAAAGTTTGCAAAATGTTAAAGCAACATTTACATAAGCTCTTTATATAAAATAACATAGTTTACACATGTATTAGATAATATATAATAAATTATAAATAATATAAAAATATTTATTAAAAAATCTAGCAAAATTTTTTTAATGTATAGGTACAGCACTGGATAGAATGCTGGGCCTGGAGTCAGGAAAACCTGAGTTAAATTCTGGCCTCAGACACTTACTGGTTGTGTGATTCTGGGCAAGTCATACTATAAAAGGGAATTCTCTTTGTTCTCTTTGAGTCTACACTTGTGAAAGGGAATCCTTTATTCCCTTTGTCTATTTTGAGTTTAACACTTTGGTTAACCATTAACTTAAGTACCCCTACTTAATACCTCACTAGATTGTGAAGACGGGATTAACTTTCCTTTGTCTACTTTTGAATTGAATCAACAAAAGCTTGAAAACCCTACTTAGCACTAAATGGAGGAGCTCTCTACCTTTTCAACTCAGTCAGGAAATGAGAATTCACACCTCAGTCAGCCAGAAATCTGTGAACTCTTTTGATGAGTATTCACTTCTCCACAAGGTAATAAATCAATCCCACAGACACCGCCCCTTGGGCAGTGCTAGACAATTTGGAAACTGTGATTGGCCTCTGTGAAGAGGGGCAAAGACAAAAAGTCACCATAAAAGCAAACCCCAAATTCCCTCAGCACAGATTGTCTTTGAGAAGATAGTCTAAAGAGACTGCTTTCTAGTGATAGTCTTCTGATCCTGGGCTTAGAACTCAGCTTCAACTTAGATTCTGACTCCTGGACTACTTCCCTGGGTGAGTGAAAGGCTGACTCCTTTCCTAGTTTCCTAAGAGATTAGCTTCCATCTTGGAGGAGGCCAAGTGGTTACTTACCACCAGCCTTCCTGATTGAGAGCTAATTAATCTCTGCCTGGATTAAGCAGACCCAGAGTAAACATTTAGGTTGATAGGATAGATAGCCTCTCTAACCCTCTCACATTTCTTTACTTTATTGTTTCCTCTTCATTTTGTGAATAGTTATAAATAAATTTCTGCTTAGAGATATAATAAATATTGGTGACTACATAATTTCATAAAATTAGTGTCCAATCATTAAATTTAACCCTTTCATTTCCAACCTATATTCCTTAGTTTCCTCATCTACAAAATGAACTGGAGAAGGAAATAGCAAAGTATTCCAGTATCTTTGCCAAGTAAAACCCTAATAGGATCACAAAGAACCAGAAACAACTAAATAACAATAAAAATGTTTACATAATTTATCATATTTTATGTGACAATTCCAGACCATGATGGAGCTGAAGATGTTTAGCCTAGACAAAAAAAAAAAAAATCCAGGGGGATATGATAGTCTTCAAGTAATGGAAAAGCTATCATGTGGAGAAGAAATATTCCATTTCTATTATTTGATCCCAGAGGGAAGACTGAAACAATGGGGCAAAATGTTAGAGAAGTGAATTTATGCTTTATTTAATGAAAACCTTCCAAAGAAACAAATTATCCAGAAAGTAGAAATGGGTGCTTCACAAGGTAGTGAGTTCCCCCTCAGTAAACATATTTAAGAAAAAACTAGCCGGTACTTTTCTGATGTGTTGTAATGGAAATTCTTTTTCAAGGCTGGATTGGACTAGATGTCCACTGAGGTCCCTTCCAAGTCTGAAATTTTGTACTTTTTATACTGGGCAACATTATGACACCTTTAATATATGCTCAAAAATTTTTTGCACAGTAGTTGCTTGGGACTAACCCCACTAAAATCCTTGCTGATTTGCAAATTATTCAAATGATGGATTTCTTTTGGAGCCCCTGTACCATTCTGGCCATAGCTCATGTTCAGTAATCCTACATGATAAAAAATTTTGACATGTTTCTTGAAAAAAAAGTTAAAACTATGCGATAGCCAATTTTTGAACCTGGAAACTTCAGTCATTTTAAATGCATTTTCCCTATGAAGTGCCAAAAATCAAGTAAAATTATGATATGTACCAATCATATGCCAAATTCTTTTCACACACACCCAGGACAAAAACGTTTTTTAAGGGTTGATGTTTTAATAATAATTTTTGAAGTATTTTTATGCAACAATTTTAATTCATTATGGAGTGCCTGGAGTAAGAATTACCACACCTATAATTTATAATGTTTATTTTTCTAACCAAGATTATTTTTTTAAAGACTACTTGTACTTTAAGAATCAAAACTCAGAGTACTATGAACTACTACTAAAGTTTCAATAGACTTCTCAGAATGTTACAGGTTACTACTTAAAGTTGGAATCTCATAGAAATGTTGAGAAATTTTAACTAGATAAATCTGAAGAAAGTCAAGTTGAAGAAAAATATTTAATGAACTTAGGCATTTAACTTATGAACTTAGGCATGTTTAGTTTATATTACAACTTCAATCAAGACCTATTAAAACATTTTAAATAGCAAATGATTATACTAGCTTCAAGGCAGAACTTATTATCCCTTTCCTAGTTTTAGTAACTTTTTAATGCCAATATAAATCATAAAAAAGAGCTGCTGTATTGAGCTGGATTAGATTGACTAGCAAAAATATCCAATAAATGAACAAAACCATACCATTTTGATATGCTGAAATGCACAAAAGAAATACACTCTTTTTTTTTCCCCAAACCCTTATCTTCCATCTTGGAATCAATACCAAATATGGGTTCCAAGGCAGTGGTAAGGGCTAGGTAATGGGGGTTAAGTGACTTGCCCAGGGTCACAAAACTAGGAAATGTCTAAGGCCAGATTTGAACCTAGGGCCTCCCATCTCTAGGCCTGGCTATCAATCCAATGATCCACCCAGCTGCCCCCATGAAATGCACTCTTCATGAATAAAAATGATACTCCCTCCTCATGTTAATTTCCTGGCTTAATTTTAAACAATTTAATTATTTTGTTCTTATGTCTCTGTAATTAAATTTAAAATCCAAGTTATGTTGTTCCATTTTATCTAAAATAAGAAAGGTAGCAAGTGGCATGGAAAGAGAAAATACTTCCCCCAAAGTAGTGAGGTAAGGAACAGTTTCAAGTTAAAAGAAGCCATCTTGAAAAATAAGAGAATTATTGATAGAAAAAAAATATTCTAAAATATATGTTTACATGTTTACAACTTCAACTTCAGGAGAATTCATAAGCATAGTACATCACAAAGACTGATCTTAACTTTGAGATCCTAAGCTAATAATCTGCCACGCCATTCTTCAATTTTTCTATTGATGAAATGGAAGAAATGCTCTTTTATCTATGAACTCTTAAAAAACTCTAAATGTTCACTGGTCACCCGCTCTGCTGAATTCAAATTTGCATATAAGGATTAATAAGAACACAAAATGACAGAATATTACCCTTTATACATTTTATCAACAATATTAGGTGAAACAATGTTTTGATAGCAATTTAAACATAATGGAACAAATAATACTCAATATCCTTTCTCCCTCTCTTTCCAAATTAAAAGCTCCTTTTGAAGTCAGTCAATAAACATTTATTACATACTAGTTACCAAGATCTACTTATAGGGCAAAAAGCTGAGTATACAAAAAGAAGCAAAAATAAAGAGAGTCTTTGCACACATGAAGCTTATTATCTAACAGGGAAGAAAATATATAAAAGGAAGCTAAAAGGAAAGGGGGAAGGAGTGGCAGAGAAGAGAAAGTATTAGGAGTGAGGAATTGGGAGGAAAGTCCAGAGGTCATGAAAGGGATTTTTTCTTGCATTTTTTTCATATTCTTAATACCTACCACAGTATATATACAAAATAAACAGCTAATAATATAAAGAGGTCTTATACAATCATAAGTTCAGCATGAGATAATAGTGGGATATGTCCATCCTAATGAAATCCTAATATGGATTAATAGAAATAGTGTCTAGAACAAAAGGCATGATAGGTACAGCACAGGCTAGTTCAGTGGATAGAGTGGATAGAGTACCTAGCCTGGAGTCAGGAAGACTCATTTTCCTGATTTCGAATTTGGCCTCAAACACTTATAAGCTTTGTTTTCCTAGGTAAGTCGCTTAACCCTGTTTCCTTCTGTTTCCTCACTGTAAAATGAGCTTGAGAAGAAAATAGCAAATCATTCTAAGGAAATAGTAAACCGCTCCAGTATCTTTACCAAGAAAACCCCAAATGGGGTCACAAAGAGTTGGATAAAATGACTGAACAACAGGAATGGTATAATGACTCATATCACATTCAGAGTACTGTGGTCTATTCGAGGTACCACATTTTAAGAGGGATGTTGAAAATAGAGCAAATCCAGGAGTCTCAAACATGATGATAACAGCTGTGGTATAGTTGTAGTAGAGTGGAAAGGGTATGCAATTTAATGAGAAAGGAGATAATGGATTCAAATTCTAGTTCTGTTACTACCTGCATCTTACACTAATAAGTTACTTTACCTCTAGAGAATTCAATTTACTCATCTAGAAAACAAGGGGGTTCAAATCAGCTCAAATCTAAGGTCCTCTAACTACTATGATTCCTGCAATATAAGGAATGGATAAAAAAAATTGGGTAATGCTTATCATGCAGATGGGAATTTTTAGGAGGATAGGACAGCTATCTTCAAATGTCTAAATAACTTATCATTTGGAAGAGAGATTAGACTATCAATTGATTGTTGGAAACAGTGGCCTAATATCACATTAATACTATAAACATACTATATCTAAAATAAAATTTATTGTTTTATCCCCAAAATCACTCCTTCTCATAACTCCTTTAAAGTGGTGAGGGCAATACTACCTTTCTAATCACTCAATTTCCCCATCTCAGTCATTCTTGCCTCTTTTTCTTTTCTCTTACTTTTATATTCATTCAAAATCATGTCATGTTCATTCTACTTTCACCACATATCTCACAACTATTCCCTTATCTCTACTCAGAAAGCCACTACGCTAGTTCAGCCCTTCGTCAACTCTTGTCATGTTTATCTGAATAACCCTCAATGTGCTTCCTCGTTTCTAGCCTCTTTCCACTTTAATTCATTGACCATACTAATGCTAAAATAATCTTTCTAAAGTATAGTTTAATTATCCAGGCCACAATGTCCTATCACTGCTTAGGGTGAGCCTTGATGGCTATGTCAGTGAAGGAGAAGCTTTGGCAGATTCTAAAATACTTAAAGAGCTTCAAATAAAGTTCTGACAACAGTCTGTTTTCTGAGGACACAAAGGGCTCCTCATTAGTGGGTTGACTCTTTGGTCACAACACACTGAGAAAACAAAGAAACCAAAAGACAAAATGGCCTCTAAACATTTAAAATTCTAGAGTAGTTTTTTGTCCTTTTCTTGGAGGCAGAAGGGGCTAAAAAAAGTTTGCTATTGTCGTTGAAAATGTCTCACACAGGTGAAGAGTTGAAAATTGAAGTGATGCAGAGACTGATACACTGTGGTACAATCGAACATAACAGACTTCTCTACTAGCAGCAATGTAAGGATCCAGAGCAAGGCTGAGGGACTTATGAGAAGGAAAATTAGCCATATTCAGAGGAAGAACTGTGGGAGGAGAAACACAGAAGAAAAACAACTGCTTGAACACACGAGCTGATGGGGATATTATTGGGGATGTAGACACTAAACGATAACTCTAGTCCAACTATCAATAATATGGAATTAGGTCTTGATCAATGATACATGTAAAACCCAGTGGAACTGTGCGTCGGCTAAGGGGGGTTAGGTGGGTTTGGGGGAGAAGGAAAGAACATGAAATATGTAACTATGGGAAAATATTCAAAATAAAAATCTATAAACAAATAAATGAAAAGAAAAAAGAAAATTGACATGATGTCCCTCAATTGAGAAATGGCTAAACAAATGGTGGTATATGATGGAGATGGAATGTGATTTCACTGTAAGGAATAATGAACAGGATGATTTCAGAAAAAGCTAGAAAGACCTTCATGGACTGATGCAGAGTGAAAAGAGAACCAAGAAAACATTGTACATAGTAACAGCAATACTGTGGAATAATCAAATGTGACTGACTTAGCTACTATTAGCAATACAAAGATCCAGGACAATTCTGAGGCACTTATGAAAAAGAATACTATAAAGAATACTATCCACCCCCAGAAAAAGAACTGTTGGGAATCAGAATGTAGATGAAGACATATGATTTTTCATTTTACTTTATTTGGGTTTTTTACTTTGAGGTTTTAGCTTTATATGATTATTACTTTTTTTTTTAAACCCTTGTACTTCAGTGTATTGTCTCATAGGTGGAAGATTGGTAAGGGTGGGCAATGGGGGTCAAGTGACTTGCCCAGGGTCACACAGCTGGGAAGTGGCTGAGGCCGGGTTTGAACCTAGGACCTCCTGTCTCTAGGCCTGACTCTCACTCCACTGAGCTACCCAGCTGCCCCGATTATTATTAAAAAATGAACAATTTGGAAATGTTTTGCATAATAAGACATGTATAACCCAGATGAAGTTGCTTACCAGCTGCAGAAGGGGGGAAGGAAGAGATAGAGGAAAACAATTTGGATCATGTAACTTTAGAAAACTTATATGGAAATTTGTAATTACATGTAATTGATTAAAAATAAATAAATAAAAGTTGAGTTCAAGAAAAAAAAGAAAAGAAAATGTCCCACACAGAGTACAAATGGGAGAGATTCCTTATAGGATAGGAATTCTTAACTTGGGATCTCTGAAGTTATTTAAATAATATTTTGATAACCATTTCAACATATTTTGCTTTCTTTGAGATACTATTATTTTTTAATGAATTTGAAAACAATTTTTAAAACAAGCATGCCCCTTTAGCTATGTTTCTGACTCTACAGAGCCAACACTATGATTTGGCTGCCTTCTGACCCTGGAAGTTCCTTTAACACATGTGACGTTTTTACCCTGAAACATCCCTCTACTATGATAGCCCCTCTGACTGAGGAGATCCTTTAGGGTCTTCATTTCAGACAGGCAGAGGCAAGACATGCTTCATTCTCCTACTAACTATGCTTCTGCCTCTGCTCACTTTGCCGCCATATTCCCCACGAGGTCTTTTCTTCCCCTCTCCACTTCCACCTCAATATTCAACTCCTTTTATATGTTTCTTTCTCTATTAGAATGTAAGTTCCAAGAAGGCAAAGACTATCTTTCTTTTTGCCCAAATTTGTATCCTGGGACTCACTTGGCACAGTGACTGGTACATAATAGGCCTTAATAATCACCTGGTGCCTGCCATTCTGAGAAGGGGTTGAAAGGCTTTACCCAACTACCAAAGCTATCACATGACACAAAGAAGGCTAAGAACCTTTGTTACCAAAAATGTCCTCCAGATGTTCCCTTTTTTGTGCATGACACCATGCTGACAGCATCAGATCTCAGACCACTAATCACTCAGAAGAGTTCAGTCCATTTACAAAGGAATAATATCCTAAGGTTGGCCAATAATAACAATAATAATAATTAATAATTACATGGACAGCTAAGTGGTGTCATGGATAGAGTATCAAGCCTAGAATTAAGAAGATCCATCTTCCTGAATTCAAATGTAGCTACATGGCCCTGGACGAGTCACTTAATCTTACTGGCCTCATTTTCCTAATCCATAAAATGAGCTGGAAAAGAAATGCATACCACTCCATTTTTTTTTTGCAAGAAAACCCCAAATAGGGTTATGAGACTGTAACAATTGAACAATAATTATATGGCACTTTAAAGTTTAAAGAACACTTTATGTACAATATTTCCTTTGATTACTAGTACATACATCTTAGATAGACACTAAAGGAACAATGAACTATTCTCAGAAATAAATAGGAAGAAAATGGTCCGGATTGCCTTTGGGAGACTGTGTAGTATGTTTAATAACCATAAGCACCTCCCCAAAGTAAAAGCCCATATTCTTTTGCATCGATGCTCCTTTTTCAATTTAATTAAAAATGTTTTAACAATCACATGTAATAACAAATTTCCACCAAAGTTATCCTAAGTTATATAATCAAATTTATCTATCTCCCACCCTTCCCTTACCCCTCCCTGCCAGCAGGCGATTGAATCCAGATTATACACATACCATTTCATCAATATTCTTAACAATGGTGCTGTAAATAAAGAGCGGCAAGTTATGAAATGTCACTGTCACTAAGGATTAGTTACAAGTCACCCAGAGAGCAATGATCAGTTTACATGAGGACATGAACAAGGATTCACAGGTTATAAGCCCTCTGCAAAATGCAGAGCTGAAAGAATAGCCCCATTAAGAAGTTTATAGATAAACTAAAATTTCTAGGTTCCACAGAGATCTAAACATGTAACTACTCTGCTAAAAAAATCTTCAATGGAACCTTATTCTCTAGTGAATAGGGCACTAGAATTAGAGTCAGGAAAACCTAGGTTCAAAATCCCTCAGATCTTTACGATACGACCTTGGGTGGATCAAACCCCATTCCTGTTTCAGTTTTATCATTTGTAAAAAGAGTTGGACTAGGCCTTTGAGGGTTCTTCTAATTAAATCTATAATCTTGGACGCCCAGAAAAAATGGAAACTTTGGAATTTAAAACATTGCCCAAATTGTGGAAAAGGTTGTAATATGGATTGGCATAATAATTCTGAAAAGCAATTTGAAATGTATTTCAAAACATGATTAAATTGTCCATATCCTTTGACCCATAATTCTCATTGCTAGACATATAGACCCCATGGAGATCAAAGATAGAAAGGTTCCATATTTATAGCAAAACTTTTAAGTTGTAGCAAAGAACTGAAGACACATGTCCATCAACTGAAAAATGGCAAAATTAATTGTTGCAGATGAATGTGATTGAATTTTACTGTGCCATAAGAAATATGAATATGAAGAATTCAGAGAAATGTGGGAATACATATGAATTGATACAACGAAATGACAAAATCAGGCCATCAAAATATATATAAATACAAATGGAAAGAACAGAAAATGAAAACAAAGATTATATAATTATAACATATAAACTTACCCTTAGAGAAGAGAGGAAAAAATGCAAGATTTGCCCTCTCTCTTTTGTAGATGTGGGGAGACTATAGCTGGCTGGGTAGAGGAGAGGAAAATGAAGATGATAAAAAAATACACAAGGTATTAAATTTTTTTTTTAGTTACTGTCCATGGGGTTTTCTTGGCAAAGATACTAGAGTGGTTTGTCATTTGCTTCTCCAGCTCATATTACAGATGAGGAAATTGAGGCAAACAGAGTCAGTTAAGTGACTTTCCCAGGGTCACACAGCTAACAAGTGTCTGGGGTCCTATCTGAATTCAGCTCTTCCTGACTCCAGGCCCAGCACTCTATCCACTGCACCCACTAGCTGTCCTAGAGCTAGCAATTATTGTCTATTATAAAGGAGATGTTTTAAGGACAAATAGAACGGAGTATAACTGAATTTCAGATCAAAGATGCTAAATGAATTTAATGTAATATAATACTTAAAAAACAGTGCCTATTCTCTAATAAAAAGTAAATGCCACTCAAGATTTAATAAAGTACCTTTCCATTAAGCTTCAGATGATCTGGTATTAATAGTTATCTCCAAAAGCACAATAAAAGGGAAATTAATTTTGGCTTCTGCAGTTGATTCAGAAAGAAATCAAATAAGTTCCTTCTGTATTTTGAAGGATTCAAATATATTTTCTTCTAACACTGGATTCCAAACAGCAGAGCATGACAGCAATGTGAAAGAAAAAATGACGGATTTCACTTACACTGTAGCTTAATGGATGAAATGCTACCATTCTGGAATGTTGTTTTGGCTAAAAGAAACTCAGGTTTTCAGCAGGTAATCATGCTTCCTGATCAGTGAGGGCACTTGTACAGAAAAGATGAGATCAACAATACATAATGAACTTGCCAGGCAAAAGCACTTGGGGAAAAACAAGTGAGAGAAAGGATCAGAGATGAAGGAAACATGGCAGACAAGTTTTTTTCCAAGAGAGTAGTCAGAGATAGATTCCTATAACATGACTGCAGAGAGGCAAACTTTTTTAAATGTGCCAAAAAAACCTCTGTTACATATTGCTTAAGGAACTGGACATGACCTTCAGTAAAACCAGAACTAGCCGTCACCCAGGGTCAAGCCCAGTTAAACTCATGGTATTTTAAGATGTTAGCCGTTTGCTTTTTTTTTTTTTAAATAAATATTATATCCAGGAAAATGTTCGCATGGAAGAAGTTGAGAAGGAAAAATGGGGGCAATGGGAGATGATGGTAAGGAAAGAAATGTGTGAAGGCTGGGGGTAAGGTCATTTTCCTCTGCCCATCTGCTTGTTGAATTACTTTAGTTCTTCAAAGCAATAACTCTCAAAAATGTGTCACCAGAAAAAGCAATCTTCTCATAAAAGGGCAGCTCCATAACTGCTGTTCCAAAAACTAACTGCTTATCATGACACAGCAACCAAGAGACACAAAGTTCTTGTTTGGGCCGGTCAACTTGTGATTTCCTGCTAGACTTCCCTAATTTATTCTCTGATGAAATGGTCAAGTGTTGCAATTCACTTATGGCTTTAGATAAAAAACACAGGGTAATCCAAGACAGAAGTGGCCGAGTTGAACAGTACCCAGCGGGAAGTTGTTCCTACAGAGGAAATTGCAGCCACTAGCCAAAGAGGAAGTCAAGAGGGAGAATTAAGTGTCCTAAGAACTTCAGAAGATACATGAAGAAACTATTTGTGGTCTTAAATACAATTTTAAAACACTATGAAGCTTAAAAACATTTTTTGTTATTATAAATCTAAATCTACAAAACATGAAGTATTGGGGGGGGGGAATTAATCTGTGAAGACCCAATCACTGCTGTGGGACAAGTCATCATTCTTATACAACTGTCCATCCATCCATCATGGAAACCAAATCTGGCCAAAGGTCAGGTGACGTAGAAGGCTTGCAAAGTACAGACGACAGGAAGGCTATCTCTATGCCTCAGTTATACAAAGCACATGGAGAAGAGTAAGAATGTTAGTCATCCCTTCCTTTTCACCCCCAAGACATGAACCACTAACCTCCCCCTCTCACCTCACTCAACACCGACATTTCCATTCTCTGTAGGATAATCTGACTTCTCTCCTGCAAACTTTTTTCCATTAAGTTTCTACTCTACAAGGTACCCTATCTTAACATAGAGAAACTAAAAATCACTGAGTACTCAGCTAAATAATGCAAAAAAGAGCCCAAAGTAGAAAAATCAACAAATGAAAGATAACAAATCAAAGGTTGTCTGAAAAAGTAGGTCTGCACCTACTTTTGCAGTTTGCACCCACTCCTACTTCAAGACCATTATTCTCTCTTCATCTTCAAGATTTAAAGGTTTCTTAGGCTTGGATTTTTTTTTTCAAACACTTTCAGATGTTATTTACCTAGAAACAAGAAAATCTTCATTTATTTACAAAAACAGGCATGTTTTGAGTGGTTATTTTCATGTTTATATGAGAGCAAGGAGAGTACAATTATTTGCAAGCAAGCAGCTCTTTTCTTTCTTTAAAAAACAAAAATACCTTACTTTCTGTCTTAATAACAACTCGAAGACAGGCGGGAAAGGGCTGGGCAAAACAGAGTTAAGTGACTTACTCAAGGTCACACAGTATCTAAGGCCATACTTGAACTCAGTTCTTCCTAACTCCAGGCCCAGTGCTCTGTCCACTGTGCCACCTAGCTGCCCCATTATTATGATGGATTAGACATACTCTCTGATCCTATGACACTTGGCCTAGATGTTGCTATACAGGGCTCTCTATCTCCAAACTTTGCCTTTTCATTAGTTGTGCCCTTCAATGCCCTCCATTCTCACCTTAGCCTTCTAAAATTCCATGATCTTCAAAAAACAAACTACTGCTTCTGCAAAAGGCCACCCAACACCCAGCACTCCCCTCCTCCTTATTCATTTACTGCCTTCCCTCTGATAGCACCTTCCACTGAGTCTGCATCTATCACATATGTACAAATATTTACATATTATCTCCCCGTTAGAATATGAGTTCCTTGAAGTTTGAATGAGCAATGATTCTGTCTCTTGGTATATGGTTAGTGCAATGCCTGGCACATAGTAAGTGCTTTACTAATTTTTTTTTTAAAACCTTTAACTTCTGTGTATTGGCTCATAGGTGGAAGAGTGGTAAGGGTAGGCAATGGGGGTCAAGTGACTTGCCCAGGGTCACACAGCTGGGAAGTGTCTGAGGCCAGATTTGAACCTAGGACCTCCCATCTCTAGGCCTGACTCGCAATCCACTGAGCTACCCAGCTGCCCCACTAATTTTTTTAAATGTGGTATCTACATTTGATCCTGTAAACCAACAGTACCAAATTCATATAGAAACAGATCCCGGCAGCCCCCACAAATAAACATTATCTGAGTTTTACTGTATTTTTATTTATTTTGTTCAACAGTTTCCAATTATATTTTAATCTCATTCCAGCCAACATCTGAGGTTGAGTTTGAAATCCTTGTACAAACTATCTGCTCCATTTTGAAACTCCTTTATCTTTTGACTTCTAAAAGAATTCTTTCCTCTCTGATTATTCTCTCTACTGTCTTTTACTGAAAGAGAGAATAGCAAAATACAGACAATGCGACAGTTGATCAGAAAAAAAAGATTTCTATAGATTTTATATCAGACAATGGCTAATGGGAATGTGATTGCAAATGAAATTCATCTAAGCAAGTAACTGCAATTAACACCCTACCCCAAAAGGGCAGGAAAACCCCAGAAGAAGAAATTGAGAAAAGCACTTCAATATGTGGATAGATCTGGAACGTTATCAATGTGAATACTCTCTCCAACTGTATAGATAGCTGCTTAACCACACCTTTTGGTAGTGTTTGATTCTTATTTATGTCTACCTGTAATCTTGCACACACACACACACACACACACACACTGAGAGACTCTCCAAATCTCTGGATACTATATTGTTAATGGTTAAATAGTTATCCCTAACTCTTGCTACATCTGCTCTTCTGATCCTCCCTCTCTCTCTCTAAGAAATCTGGCCATCTCCATTCAACAATATCTCTTATAGATGCTTCCCTCTCTCTACTCTGCCCACCACCATACACTGTACAGGTCTCCTTGACCTCCAGCCCCATCAACTGCAAAAGCTAACTGTCTGGTGTCCCCGTCCCAAGCATTTCTCTACTCTAGGCAAGATGACTGGGAATGGTGCTAGATGCATCTCTGACATTTGACGAGACTCTAAACTCTTCATAATGCCTGCTTCTGTCACCTTCTTGAACACCTTTAGGAACAAACTGTTCTCATCCACCCATTCTTCTGGGAGAAATTCACAAGCTGAGCACAGACATTCTCCTAACTCATCCACTACATCCCAGGCCATCACCAGTCATCCTGAATTTTGTCTTGGTGCTACACTTAAATAATTCTGGAAGAGGCTAATAATTTCGAGCAATTCTACCTCAGATAATCCAATTCACTCACAAATCAAGATATCCCTCCTTAATGTCATTGGTCCTCTTTGAAAATAAAGGACAAACAATAACATTCTAATCTAAAATGTCTAATCCACAGAATTTTAGGGTTAAAAATAAGTATTGGAGAACTGATTATATTCTTTTTCTTCTTTTTTTTTAAACCCTTGTACTTCGGTGTATTGTCTTATAGATGGAAGATTGGTAAGGGTGGGCAATGGGGGTCAAGTGACTTGCCCAGGGTCACACAGCTGGGAAGTGGCTGAGGCCAGGTTTGAACCTAGGACCTCCTGTCTCTAGGCCTGACTCTCACTCCACTGAGCTACCCAGCTGCCCCACTGATTATATTCTTTTCCAGATCCTGGAGTAGTACTAAGAGAAAACTTCCCAAGAAAAGCTATTTTAAAAATAATTTCTGCAATCTAGATCAGAGGTCAAAGATATATTATAAATGAAAGACCAAATAAATGATGGAATCATTCCAGCTAAAAATTCTATTTACCAACTTTAGAAAAACTGCTATGGCTACCAACCGGTAATTAGACAAAAGAACAGATTTAACCAATTAGCAGAGCCCCCTTCTAGGGGTGGGATTTCTGTTCTACATATAACAAAACCAAAAACTTTCTTTGAAGTTGTGGGACTAAAAACACTGAACATTATGCTTTAAAAAAGCACCCATGATTGCTCTTCCAGTTAATAGAACAGGATCATTATAAGTCAATGTAAGAGAAATAACTTAGGTGAACGGCAACAAAGCGATCTTATACAGGGTAGACTTCCTAACCTAGAAATCCAGATCTGCAAATGACAAAAACACCCAAGCTTCATTCTAGCTTGACTATGTGAAAGAAGACTAAAAAATAAGATTTAAGAAGCTTTAAACAATTGGGTTGTATTTCAAAGGAATATGAGGGATTGGTAAGATCAGCTGTTCCCTTGGATAAAATGTACCAAAAAGTTCATTAAAGGAAATTCCCCCCTACCCCCACAAAATAAGAACTTTAATAAGCATATAAAACTTACTCATCTACCATGTTTTCCAGTAAAATAAAGTTCCAATTGCATTTAGAACCCCAGGTCTTTGCCTTCAAGATAAGCATCATTTTCTCTCTAACAGGCATATTAGTCACCCTTCCCTAGGGCCCAGAAATAACACTGAACACATTACTGGCAAAGTAATTTTACTACACGCGCGTGCACACACACACACACACACACACACACACGGGTAGAAACCATAAAGCCTACACACTGTGCTTACAAAGAGCCATCACTTCCTCACTAAAATTTTCATCACATTCTTTCCCATAATAAAGAACAGAATATGTTTTTGACATTCTGAGAAAAAAAAGTATTATTTTTACATACAGTTTGGCTGATGTGATTCACCATTTTTCTATGTGTTTTTATAAAACCTGTGGCAGAGCAAAGGCAATTGTAAGCACCCATCTCATCAATCTGTATTAAT
Organism: Gracilinanus agilis; assembly: GCF_016433145.1. Classification (NCBI taxonomy): domain Eukaryota; kingdom Metazoa; phylum Chordata; class Mammalia; order Didelphimorphia; family Didelphidae; genus Gracilinanus; species Gracilinanus agilis. Next base: position 524,773,624 of record NC_058130.1, read on the forward strand.
CTAAAATGTACATTGCTAATGGGAAATATGTTAAGCACTAAAAGGAGAGATGCTCAGAGTTTTAAAAGAAGCTCAGCTAAGGCAGGAACTGTGATTTCACTGATGTAGGGAAAACTCCCATGGGTAAGGAAACTCCCTCTTAATCGAGCATCTAAAAGAGCTTTCTAGGCCACTCTGTGTAGAGTTGAACCCACAATGTAGGAGTTCAACATAGAAGCTGAACTCAGGTCTCCTTAGCTTTGAGGTTGGCTTTTCATCCACTGAGTCACACTGCCATTCTCCCCCTTCTATTTAGGAAAGAATAACCCACACATCTAGAAATGCAATGCCTTCAAATTCCCAACAGATTGCTTTTACAATCTTACTTAAATAGATTTAAGCGATACTTTGGAGTCCCACTATAGCAGGATTCTTGTTTTAAGAAATTCATTGCCACAAAGACTCACTGTAGAATGTCCAATCTGGCAAGAACCTTAGAGAAGGAGTACTGTCATTTGCTAAAAGAGTCAAAGAAGTAAATTGTTTGTTCACATACACAGTAAGTTAGTAGAAGAACTGATTACAACTTGGCTTTCCTGACTGATAATCCAGAGTTATTTCAAACACAACAAACTTTGAGTCCCTTGCAGAGAGGGTTTATTTATTGGAAGGACCTTATTATAGCCAAGTCTCATTTATAAGAGACAAATTCAAAATAAGATCAACAATACAGCTGTGCTTTTTCGATCTTTTCTCTAGTCTAAACTTTTACAACTTCATTTATTCTAAAAAGTTCCATAAGTTAGATCCACTCATTCAATAAGCATTTATTATGGAAATACCATAAATCATACACTCTCTCAGGTATTGGAGAAACATAAAAAGGGAAAAGGAAGGAAGGAAGGAAGGAAGGAAGGAAGGGAGAGAAAGAGACAAGGAGAAAAAGAGAGAAAGGAAGAGAGAGAGAATGAAAGAAAGAAAGAGAGGAAGAGAAAGAAAAAGAAACAAAGACAGACAGAAAGAAAGACAGAAAGAAAGAAAGAAAGAAAGAAAGAAAGAAAGAAAGAAAGAAAGA
>NC_058130.1:524789644-524825858 GCF_016433145.1 Gracilinanus agilis
GGAAGGAAGGAAGGAAGGAAGGAAGGGAGGAAGGAAGGAAGGAAGGAAGGAAGGAAGGAAGGAAGGAAGGAAGGGAGGGAGGAAGGAAGGGTCATTAAGAACAATTGCCAGCTAGCTTACAAGAAATTTTAAAGGGGATTTTCAAATTTTCTCTCATCATACAGTACTCAAACTGGTATGTAAACTACATGTTTGTTTTCACCTCTGCAAAAACCAAATACAGACCTTAATTACACAGCCTAATTAGTCTGTTCTTTATAAACAAATAAAAATTGCTAAAATGGATGGACTGATCAAGGAAAACTTTAGAAAGGTGTTCAGTTGTTTTTCAATTGCTCTAACTCTTCTTGACCCCATTGAGGTTTTCTTGGCAAAGATACTGGAGTGGTTAGCCATTTCCTTCTCAGGCTCATTTTATAGATAAGAAAATTGAGGCAAACAGTGTCAAATGACTTACTTAGGGTCACAGAGATACAAAGTATCTGAGGTCAGACTTGAATTCAGGAATAAGAGACTTCTGGAACCCAGACCTGGCACTCTATCCACTGTACCAATCAGCTGTCCTTAGAAAGATTACTTTGTTAAAAAAAAAAATGTAAGTGGTTTTTTAAAGAGAGGGAGGGAAACAATTTGGATCATACAACTTTGGAAAACCTTTGTGGAAATTTGTTATTATATGTAATTGGTCAAATGAAACATGTTTATAATAAAAAAAAGGTGACTGAAGCAAATTCTTAAAGGAAAAGAAAGAAAGAAGTCAAAATAGTCAAAGTCAAATTGTTATTTTCTCATGGTTGCTTCTAAACCTCTTCTACTTATATAGGGGAACATGGAAAATAGATTTCCATAATTGGAACAGAAAGGCACCCATGCTTAGTGGGTAGGAGATGAATTATGACCCCAAAAGAGACTTACAAAAAATTATCAATGTCATATATAACCCAGTGGAAGTGCTTGTCAGCTTTGGGAAGGGGGAGGGGGGAACTATGAATCATGTAACCATAGGAAAATATTCTAAATAAAAATGCATTTCATTTTGACAAAATTGGTCTTTCCAAACAAAATACACTGCCCCCAAATTATTTAGATTATAAACAGAAAGTAGACAGATGTCTTTTGATAGGATGGTATAAACATGGATTCTGCTGAATCTGACCAGAGCTTATTTGCTGCTCCATGTTAATTGTACACAATTAATTATCTGATCTTTGGGTTCTCTTTAACTTAAAGAGAGAGACTTAAAAATGAGGAGACGGAGGTATCATACAAAAAGGAATATCACAAAAACTAAGAGATGAGGAAGTCCAAAGATTTTAGAGGAGTCACATGTTGAAAATGCAGGAAGGTTAAATAAAATGAGGACTGAGAAAGGGCTGTTATGTTTAACACTTCAAAGATTATTGGTAAATTTGGCAGGAGCAGTTTAAGTAGTGTGAGGTCAAGAATCATAACAGAAGGAGCTCAAGAATGAGTGGGAGTTATAGAAATGGAGATAATGATTGTAGAAGATTCTTTCTAGGAACCTATGTCAGAGAGATAAGCTATAAGGCTATAACAGTAAAAGATATAGATAAATCTCTCCCCTCCCCCTTCCCCTTTCTCTCTTTCTAAAGATGCGTGTTTGTGTTTGTGTATAACATATTCTCTATAACATAGAGAATAACAATAGAAACCAATTATATTGAAGCATATTTTTCTTATCAAAGTCCAAAGACCCCTGGAAATTTGTCTTTAGATTCATGAACTCTAAGTTAAGAACTCATATTTTTAATTATATACTCTCTCTCTCTCTCTTTCTCCCCACCCCCATACACACACACCACCACCACCACCACCACCACCAACAACAACAACAACATCAACAACAGCAGACTATAAGGAATCTCTGTGCTAGCACTGGACACAGGACCAGACACTATTTGGCAATTCCATTGCCTATACCAGTGGTTCCCAAACTTTTTCCCCTTTCCAAAAAATATTACTTAGTGCTCCTGGAAATTAACTTTTTTTAAATTTTAACAGCAATTAATAGGAAAGATAAATGCACCTGTAGCCATCACCGCCCCCCCTGGATCGCTGCAGCTCCCACCAGGGGGTGGTAGCTCCCACTTTGGGAATCACTGGCCTATACCCACTTCTGGATTACAGGACAAGGGCAAGTACAAGTATTTTAGGTCAAGAAGGAGTGGAAACATTGAGGAGCAATATCACCTACAGTCCTAAGTGATCAGGGACCTTGAGGAGCAATACCAATTGCAATCTCAAAGGAGCAAGGGCTCTTCCTGGGTAAGGACCAGAATGCAGACCAGAAATGCAGTGACCACACCTCTCTCCAGATCACATCACTTGAAAGTACCAAAAACTTTCAAAACTCCAGAACAGAACAAAAAAGTCTGAAGCCTGACACAGTGCCCCTCCACACACACACACCCCCCATTCCAGGAACAAAGCCCAGCATTAAAAAAGTTCCAAATCAAGAAATAAGGTTGGAAAATGAACAAGCAACACAAAAAGAATCTGACCATTAATTAAAAGTTATGATAGTGAAGGAAAGATCAAGATACAAACTTAGAAGAAGACAATGAAGTCAAAACAGCTATAAGCTAAATCTCAAGGAGGCAGGAGAAGGATATGAATTATACATAAGTTCAACAAGAATTCCTGAAAGAGCTAAAAAGTTATTTTAGAAATCAAGTAAATGTGGTAGACAAAGAGTTGAAAGAAAGAAAATTATGGAAAGACAATAGCTTAGTAAAAGAGGCACACACACACACACAAAAAAAACCTGAAGAAAATAATTACTTTAAAAAATGATAACTGGTCAAATGGAAAAAAAGGTACCAAAATTCACTGAGGAAACTCCTTCAACTCTTAAAAAGCAGAATTGGAAAGATGGGAAAAGAGATAACAATAACTCACTGAAGAAAATAATGCCTTAAAAATTAGAAATGGGCAAGTGGAAACTAATGACTCCATGAGATAACAAGAAACAATAAAACAAAGTCAAAAGAATGAAGGAATAGGCAAAAATGTGAAATATCTCAAAAAATAACATCAAAAATATATGGAGACATAAATTAAGAATTATTGGATTACCTGAAAACCAAGATCAAAGTTAAAATCAATATATCAAATTTCAAGAAATTGAGGAAAGCTGCCCAGATAACCTAAAACCAGATGGTAAAATAGAAAAAATCTACTAATAGCCTCCTGGAAAAGATCCCAAAATGAAAAATTCCAGGAATAGGATAGTAAAATTCCAAAGTTCCCAAGTCAAAGAGAAAATATATCAAGAAGCAAAACAGAAACCATTGAAACATCATGGAGTCACAGTCAGAATCACAAAAGATTTAGTAGTTATCACATGAAAAGATTACAGGGCTTGGAATATAATATTCCAAAAAGCAAAAGAGTTGAGATTACAATTAAGAATAACCTACACAACAAAACTGAGTATAATTCTTCAAGGGAAAAAGGTGAAAAATTAATCTATGATAAAAATCTATGGATAAAGGAAGAGTTTATGACCAAACAAGGCAGAGATTATAGGAAGTAAAATAGATTACTTTCATTGTTATTGTTCAGTCATATTCAACTATTCTTGACTCCATTTGGGGTTTTTTTGGTCAAGATACTGAAAGGTTTGCCATATCCTTCTTCAACTCATCTTACATATGAGAAAACTGAAGCAAACCAGGTGAAGTGACTTGTCCAGGGTCACACAGCTATTGTCTGAGGCTAGATCTGAACTCAAGAAGATGTCTTCCAGACTCCAGGCCCAGCATTCTATGCACTATACAACTTACCTATTACTTTGATTACATGAAATTAAAAGGTTTTTGCACAAAGTAATTCAGCCAAAATTAAAAGAAAAACAAGTACGGGGGGGGGGGGGGGTAGGGGAGGAGAATTTATATATAAAATTTCTCTACTCAAGGTCTCATTTCTCAAATAAATAAGGAATTAAGGCAAATTTATAAAAATAAGGGCCATTCCCCAATTAATAAATGATCAAATGATATTAACAGGAAGTTTTCAGGAAAAAAATCAAAGCTATTGATAATCACTTAAAAAATGGTCTAAATCACTATTGACCAGAGAAAGGCAAATTGAAACAAGTCTAAGAAACCATCTCATGCCTATCAGACTAGTTAAAATGACACAAAAGAAAAATGGCAAATTCTGAGGGGAATGTGGCAAAGAAATTTTTAAAAGAAGAGGAGGAAAGGCTTATTTTTACAAAAAGATTTATAGCACACCTTTTTGTGGTGACTACATAATTGGAAATGAAACAGATGCCCATCAACTGGAGAGTGGCCGAATAAGTTGTGGTATATGATTGTGATGGAATACTACTGTGCTATATAAGAAATGACAAGTAGCATGGTTTTAGAACTAATGCAAAATGAAATAAGTGGCATCAGATCATTTACAGCAATACACTAAGAATGATCATCTGTGAAATGTCTGATCAAGACACTTATCCAAAACAATTCTAAAGGAACCACGATGAAAAATGATATCCACTTCCTGAGAGAAAATTGATGAATTCTGAATGGAGACTGAAGCATACTTGTTTTCCTTACTTTTTTCTCCTTTTTTCTGTGCTTTCTTTTGTATCATGACTAATATGGGAATGTTTTACATGACTTCTTCACATGTATAAATGGTATCACACTGTTTTGTCTTCTCAAAGAGGAAGAAAGGACAGAAAGGAAGAATTTGGAAATTAAAAAATTTTAGATGAGTTTTTTAATTTTTACATGTAATTTGGAAATATTTAATGAAATAAATAAGATTTTTTTTAAAGTAAAGATAGAATAGAATCAAATCAAGAGCACAAGCATATGAGATAGTCATCTATTCCTCAGAGATGAGAACCAAAGAGGAAAAAAAAAGGAACAAGGTAACATGGTTTTGAATTGTGCTATAGGAGAGAAGAGGAAACCACATAAGATTGCTTCTATTTTCTCTATAAAGCAGACAAGAGTCCTCCAGTTTAGTTAGAGGAGCAAGATAGTAGAGAAGGCTTGAATGATCGACTGTGACGAATAGACAGGGTTAATAAAAGGATTGCCATGCAACCTTGAAGGCTCAGGTAAGACCAGACAACACACATCTGTAATAGACCCAGTTGACATGGTTGTGTGTCCTTTTCCAGTAGTTTTTATCATTACAAGAGCAGAACAGAGAAAATAGATGATGAGGACAATCCATGGTTAAGGATTTAGAAAAGAATAAATGGCCACAGTACAAGGGACCAAAAGATTTGAGGTTAAAAGGTACAGTATAGTTTAACAGATGAAAAATAGTCAAGATGGTGAAGAGAGCACAGAGAGCCCAGAGCTGATATGAAAACAGGGAAGAGTAAAGGAGCTGGATAGAAGTCCTAGTGAAGATTCAGAATATGTTTAGGATAAGAAAACAAAAAGAATGAGAAATGTAATGATTTTGACTGGAAGAATTTCAGAGTTCAAAATCAAGAGAAATATTTTTCACTTTTATAAGAAGTTGATATGTATATAGAACTTTAGGATTTGAAAAGTGCTTTATATACAGTAATCCCAATAATCCTGGGATAAGGGTGCTACTATTACCATCTCCACTTTAGAAATGGATAAATACTTTGAAAGAGTAAGTGATTGGGAGAGTAAGTGAAGGACTATATAATTATTTAGTTCTATTAATTTATAAAGGTATTAAAATGTGGCTCATTTTAGATCCTAATTGTTTATCCATCAGGTTGGCTATTCCTCTGATTGAGTGAAAGAAAGGATTTCTTCCTTTTAAAACTATACTAAATACTATGTATTGTTCAGTATAATGAAAAGAGGATATGATTTTAGAGAAGTTTAATCTATAAATGTATAATGTAAACAAAATAGCAATAAAACTTAATTATTTAAAAGAGAATATAACTTAGATTTTAGATTCATTAGAAAAATATGAGTCAAATATGCCATCTCTAACACTTACTGGTTGTGTGATCATGGAAAAGTCATTTAACTTTTTTCTATCTCAACATAAAGGTTTTTGGATGAAAATGATAATGTCTTGTAATTGCTAGCTTTTACATTGCCCAAAGAAAAGTGACTTTGAATCATACAGACCACAATCTCATCCAAAGGACAGTGATTCAATGATTTTATGTCAGCTGGGAAGAAGATCTTCAAGGAAATACCTTAAGGATCTTCTCTTGGGCCCTGTGCTATTTATGTTTTTATCAATGACTTAAATAAAGACATAGATGGTGTGCTTATTAAGTGTGCAGAAAATCCAAGGCTAGGAGAAATAGCTAACATACTAGATGACAGACAAGATTCACTGAGCCAAATTGATAAACATAAATTCATACATTTGATTATAAAAAATAAAATTCACAAATACAAAATAGAAAACAAGCATAGCTAGGCAGAAATTCATTTTTAAAAGGTCTGAAGATTTTGGTAGACTACAAGTTCAATATGAGTCAGCAATATGAGATGGTGTCCAAGAAAGCTAATGTAATCTTATGCAACATTAATAGGGTCATAATGTCAAAGATGAGGGAGACGATGATACCACAGTACTTGGTTCTGGTCATGCCACTTTTGTAAGACTGTCCTTAGTTCTGAGCATCATATTTTAGAAAGTATATTCAACAAGCATTTATTAAGCACCTACTATGAGAAACTACTGGGGCAGATAGGTGTCATGGTAGGCAAGAGTGCTGGGACTGGAGTCAAGAAGATCCAAGTTCTAATCCACCCTCAAACACTTATTAACTGTATGATCCTAGGCAAGTCACTCATCCCCATTTGCCTCAGTTTCCTCATCTGTAAAATGAGCTGGAGTAGGAAATGTCAAACTACTCCTGTATCTTTGCCAAGAAAACCCCGAATGAGGTCAAAAATAAAACCCTAATAGTCAAACAGTACTGAACTACTGAACAAGAACAGTGTAACTACTATATTAGGCACTCTCATGTACGAAGTTGAACTTGAGCTGGGTTTGAAGGAATTCCAGGGGGATTCCAGAAACAACAAGAAAGAATATTTCAAACATGGGGAACAGTCAATACGAAGTCATGGAATGTATGTGAGAGAGAGCATTTCTTAGGAAGTCAGAACAATATGAAAATCACTATAAGTCAGCATTTTATCCTAGAAGTAAGAAGGACCTACTATAGGTTTTTGAGCAGCAGAATTAACATGGTCAGGCATGTCCTAAAGAAAAGTAATTAGGAGGCAGTGTGGAGGGGGGGAATCACAGAAAGAAAATACTGGTCACAAGAATACCATCTAGGTTATTTCAAGGATAGGGGAGATAGATGATGTGGGTCTAAATGAGGGTGGCATCCATGTGGCTATAAAGAAATGGACCAGTGTAAGAGATGTTGCATAGATCAAACTGTTAAGATCTGGCAATTGAGTGAATATGCAGAGGGAGGGAGGAAGGATAAAGAGTCAAGAATGATGTCAAGACTATGAATCTGGGTGGCTAGAAGAATTGTGGTATCTGGGACAGAAATAGCCAAGTCAAACAATGGATCAGGGCTAGGGAGAAAGGTAGTAAGTTCCATTTTGGACATGTTCAGTTTGAGATGCATGTGGATATTCAGGTTAGAAATGACCAGTAGGTAGTTGGTGTCATGGTATAGACTTGGGCTTTCCTTTTACATTGTCGGAGGCAGTACTAGAACTTAGGACGTCCTGGCTCAGATGCCCCAACTCTGTCCATCATTCAGTTTCTGCACTAATTGGTAGGAACTCATGAATTTTTTTAATGCACAATTAGAAGAGTATAAGTGAAAAGAACATTAAAATAATATGGAACATTGTGTAATTACAATGTCCAGTTTTGGCAATGGAGAAGAGAGATAGAAATGCAATTCCTACCCTTTCTTAAAAAGTTGGGGAGGTTTTTGGAAGAGTGAACTGCATATGATGTCAGATGTTGACCTACTGGTATTTATTTTTCTTTGTTATAAGAAGTAAGTTTAAAAATTGGAAAATGAGGGGATGCCCTTCAATTGGCGAATGGCTGAACAAATTGTGGTATATGCTGGTGATGGAATACTATTGTGCTAAAAGGGATAATGAACTGGAGGAATTCCATGTGAAATGGAACGACCTCCTGGAACTGATGCAGAGTGAAAGGAGCAGAACCAGGAGAACACTGTACATAGAGACTGATACACTGTGGCACAATCAAATGTAATGGACTTTTCTACTAGCAGCAATGCAATGATCCAGGACAATTCTGAGGGACTTATGAGAAAGAACGCTATCCACGTCCAGAGAAAGAACTGTGGGAGTAGAAACACAGAAGAAAAACAACTGCTTGATCACATGGTTCAATGGAGATATGATAGGGGGTGTAGACTCTAAATGATACCCTAGTGCAAGTACTAATAATATGGAAATAGGTCTTAATGACACATGTAAAGTCCAGTGAAATTGCGCGTTGGCTACGGAAGGAAGGTGGAAGGAGGGGAGGGAAAGAATATGATTCATGTAACTATGGAAAAATATCCTTAATTAATTAGTTAATTAAACTTTTAAAAAAGAAGTAAGTTTGCTAAGTGGATGGAAGGTAGTAGGGTATATTCAGTAATAATTGTGATAGCAAGGAAAGAATAACAATAAAATGCTCATTTTTTCTGAAAAATGAAAATAATAAACTGACCTATAAAAGACTTCATACCTACCAACTTATAATTTTATCAGCAATGTTTATTATTGACTTGTTTCCATACTTAGATGATATCAAAGGTATAGGCACTCCCTTCACTGGTACTGACCTCAATATATCTCAGCTTTCTGATCCTATGCAATCTCATCTATAGCTTTTCATTAAAAAAAAAAAATTCTTAGAAGATTAGCACAATGTGCTATAGATGTCACCTATTAGATCCTTTATTTTATCATGGATACTGTTACAACATATAAGATGCCCATGTGTTATATCTTACTCTTTAATCTTAGAATTTGAGACTTGGAAGAGACCTTGGCAGGCATGTAGTCCAACCCATATATAAAAGAATCCTCACTACAGCATTCCTGACAAGAGGAAGTCCAGACTTTACTTGAAGACTTCCATAGAAAAAAGAATCCATGGGGGCAGCTGGGTAGCTCAGTGGATGAGAGCCAGGCCTAGAGACGGGAGGTCCTAGGTTCAAATCTGGTCTCAGACACTTCCCAGCTGTGTGACCCTGGGCAAGTCACTTGACCCCCATTGCCTACCCTTACCACTCTTCTGCCTTGGAGCCAATACACGGTATTGACTCCAAGATGGAAGGTAAGGGTTTAAAAAAAAAAAAAAAAAAGAATCCATGATCTCTTGAGGCAAGCCATCCCACTTTTGGACAACTCTAAATGTACTGAAGTTCTTCCTGACATCTAAATATGACTCATTTCTGCCTATTGCTCCAGGTTCTTCTCTCTGGCATCAACAAACAAGTATAACCACTCTTCCAAACGAAATCTCTTCAAATACTTGAACACAGCTATCTGGTCCCACTTTCAACCATCAATCTTTTCTCCATGCTAAAAATACTTGGTTCCTTCAGTTGATCTTCATATGTCATTAGTACCTTCACATATGGCTGAATTCATATTATAAACTCAAGGCCTTTTTCTAAACACTTTCTGGTTTGTTAAGCCCTTAACTGTGGTGCCAAACCCAGATGAAGTCTGACAAGGGCAAAAGACAGTGAGAAGATCACCTTTTTCTTCTTGGAACTATGCCCCTCCTAATGCAAACCAAGATTGCATTAGCCATACATAGCTTTAAAACTCTCTGCTGGCTCATACTGAGCACCATATATTTAACAGGAAAAAAAAAATGCTGTTCAACCATGCTTCGCCCATATTAAATTTGTACAGTTGGATTTTTGTACTTTCCATGTGTCCCTAATGAATTTCATCTTGTGAGATTCTGCTCATTGCTCTAATCTGGGGATCCTTATTGTTATCTACTGTGTTAGTTAGCCTTCACAGCTTTGTGCTAATTTTATGAGTTTATTATGTATGTTTTTATCAAAGTCACTGATAAAAACATTAAATATCACAGGGTCAAGTACAAACCCCTGGGGTATTCCACTGAAGACCTCCTGACACACTGCCACTAAACCAATAAGACATACTCTTTAATACTAGTCATTCAGTCATAATTGTCAAATCTCTCTAACTTCGCCATTAGAATAGTTTCAGGCATTGCATCATTTTGCTAAAGTCTAAGTAAATACTATCCCCTCCTGGATCATTGCCTTGCATTGGTAGAGGGCCTTACAAAGTTCAATGAAACCATAAGCTTTGCTGTGCAGCTACTCAAGACAGAAAGGACATATTGGAAAGCTCTGACAAAAGGTGATCCACTAGAGAAGGAAATGGTAGACCACTCCAGTATCTTTGCTAAGAAAACCTATAGAGAGTATTGACAGTCTATGGTCCATGGTGTCATAAAGAGCTGGACATGAATGAAAGGCTGAATAATAACACAACAAAAACAAATAAATAAATTTGAAATATAGATTAAAAAGTTAAATGAATGAATGAATAAATAAATAAATGAACTAATAAACTATGTACAAGAATTTCTATTATCTACTAGTTTAGTCATCCTGTCAAAAATGGAAATGAGGCTAGTCTGGCATTATTCTTGTGAAGCCATGCTTTGTCTTGGCAATCATTACTTCTCTTTCTAGATATCTGCCAACACTCCCTTTAACAATCCTTTCTAAATTTTTTTTCTCAGGAGTTGAAGTAAAGCTCATTCACCTATACTTTGTGGACTCTTGTTCTCCCTTCTTTGTGAGAATCAAAACCTTTTTTTTTCTTTTCTGGTTATACATATCCTTGTTTAGTGCTGTTCACCACTTTTTGTTCATATTACCATCATTAATAATATTCTATAAACTATTTAGAACCCAAAGAGTTATCACTGGAAAGGAAATCAGAAGCCATTTGGTTTAACCCTCTTATTTCCTAGATGAAAAAATGGTATTCCAAATACAACATACTTTCTACCGTGTCATGCTACTCATGAGGATATCCAACATGAAACTTTTTTTTTCTCTGGGTTGCCTGTGATAGAGTCTTCTGGGATTAGAGTATTCCATGATTCATAGACAATCTAATAGAACCACTATGTTTTCTTGGGGATTTTTTAAAGGTTGGGGTAAGGCCATCAGTAATAAGGTAATAATCAGTAATAATGGTATTGAATAACTCCCCAAATGTTATTCAGCTTGATCACTTCCTATCAAATACTGCATTTTAGATAAACTGACCTTTCATTATTTCCCAAACTTAGCATTTCATCTCTGACCTCTAGGCCTTTGGGATGCACTCTCCTTTCTCATTTCTACCTCATGGAATTCTTAGCTTCCAAAAAACTCATTTCAGGAACCACCTATGAAGGGTAACTTTTCTAGATTCCCTGTTATTAGCACTCTCCTCAAAATTCTCTATATTTGCTAATCTGTGTAAACATAATAATCCCTCAGTTATATGTAAAGTTCTTGAGGTTAGAGGCTATTTGTGCTCTGGGATGTTTGGTGTTTTTTTTTTTATTATTATTTGTCTGGTTGTCCTCCATGTATAGAATTCCCTCCTTCCTTATCTCTAATTCCTGGCTTCTTTCAATTTTCTTTCTTTCTGAAAACCTGAATTTCTGCAAGAAACCTTTCCAAGTCTTCCCCAAGGTTAGTGCCTTCCCTCTGAGGTTATCTCTAATTTAAGTGTGCATGTATATACACACATACATTTATATGTTTGTACATAGCAGTTTAAATGTGGTCTACACCATTAGATGATGAATTCCTGAAAACATGGAACATATTTTCCATTTTTAGGAAAATAAGCACTTAGCACAAAGCCTAGTACATAGGAGGTGCTTAATAAATACTTTGTTGACCTAACTTGCATGGCTCCTTGGAGCCTAGCACAATGACTGCTTCTTCTTTTAGGGGGAGAAGGGTAGTGGAGGGGGGATCTGACCCAAATCACTGTCCATCTGCAGTGTCTATTCAAGATAAGTGTGTTTATTGATGGACAGATTTAATGAGCTATACATCCAAGTCATCATCACCATCTTTATGATCAATATAACTGGTATTTATATACAACATCTGAATTTGAGAAAGTACTTTTCTTTTGATACTGCAACAGCCTTGGGAGTTAAAGAGATATTTTTATCCCCGTTTTGCAAATGAGGAAACTGAGGAACAGGGCAGCTGAGTAACTTCTCCAAGAATATGCAGAACTGGTTTTCAAAAACAGTTTCACCCCTGAAACCTGGTGTTTTGTCCCTTCTATCTTACATCCCTCCTCTATGTAGGATCTGGTACTCCTCTTCTACTTACTTTTTTCCCCATGGGTTGATTGCTAAGAATACCAATATTTTTTGAATAGGAGGATCTATGGTATCCTAAGGCTCAATATAGTTCACATAATGCCATTCACAAACAGGGACATCTCTTTAATCTGTCCAAACAAAAGAAATCTCTGTTCCATCTGGACTTGGTACAGAATATCTTCTAATAACATTAGTAAATATTTTGTGGGGGCAGGTTTCCCTATTTTACATATTAATAATTAGAGGAGTATTGAATAAGGTGGAAAAGGAAAGGCAATAAACAATTAAATAGAGTTTAGTACTACCAACTAGGCAGTTTGCTAAGTACTTTTTACAAACAATATTAAAGATATTATGTTATTATTCCCATTTTACTAGTGAAGAAACTGAGGTAAACAAAAATGGAAACTGGACCAATGATAATGAGGTCCTGTGGTCCTACCAATATTTATTCATCTAGTCAACAAATGTTGACTGAATTCAGTTTGCCAGCATCAAAGTGATGATCATGAGGTCACAATTTTCATACACTAGATTTATGCAGGCTAATAACTGAACACCCTAAAGCAAATATTCAATTGAACTTAAGTGGAACAAAGACAAGCAAGATCAGAATAAATGCTTCAAATAACAATAGCTGTCATTTATAGAGCACTTTTAAGGTTTATAAATCCCATTACATGTTATCTCATTTGATCATGATACCAACACTGAAGGTAGGAGTTATTATCCCCATTTTAATAGATGAGGAAACTAAGGCAGGCAGAAGTTTAGTGACTCGCCCAAGACTACACAGCCAACTAATTCATTATTTGAACTCACGTCTCCCTGCTTCCAGGACCCATAAACTCTATCCACTGCTTCATTTAGCACACTGAAGCAGGACAGCATGATGTAGCTTATTTTAGTTTACATACTTTCCCTCTTCTGAAAGGAGTCAACTGCAAAATACTATTTGCCTCCTCTACAGAGAACTTGTTGGATTACCTGGCTAGAATAATCTTGTTTAAGTTTATTTACTGAGATTAAACAGATTTTCTAGGACGCTCAGAGCAAGAATTCAGAGAAACCAAACACCACCTCCCACCTTTGAAGAAAGATGAAACATAAATCACACCCCTGCATTCATTAGATATTTACTCCATCAAATAAGACTTAGGCAGCTGAAAGGGGAGGATAACTCAAACTGTGTGTATCATAGAACTGCTCTGACGCACAGAACAAGTACTTAGTAATCCCAAACAAACAGAGACAGATACCTTGACCCCATGATTTCAAGAAGAGCTTGAAAATTTAGAACTACAAGTTTTGTCCCTACACAGTGATAACAGAGGTGATGTAAGTTCTTCCTCTACTTTGCCAAGCCAAACAAAGTAAATCAAAGCTATATTAGAAATTAATAAAAGTAAATATTTATACCAGAGTCCTTTATTCCTCATATTCACACCACTAGTACCTAAGAAATCAAACACATACAAAAGTATGAGATGTCAATAGATAAAATTACATCCTCAAGGCAGAAACTTTGGAGAAGCCTGAAACCAGGAATGACTTAAGTTGGCACGTGTTCTACAAAAAAGAATAGAACCATTTTATTTTTCCATTAGGATAAAATAAAAAATCGTAAAATCAAGGACAATAAGCAGGAGTGGATTGCTTCTAGAGATAACGGATTCCCCTTTCTGGAGGTCTGCAAGTTGGATAACTGCTTTCAAATTTATTGGCAATCTTTTTAGTTGTAGGTTTAAACTTGATGGCTACTGAGGTCAGTTCCAACTCTGATAATGCTAGAACCTTAGTAGTGATCTAACCTAACTCCCTCACTTTTTAATGGATAAGGAAGCTGAGATCAAGAGAGATAAAGTGATTTGCATAACATCACATAGCAGAATGGGGAATTGAAACTGGGGGTACCGACTCCCAATCCAAGATTCTTTCTATTGTACCCTAATGCTACTAGGCCCAGTCAGACTGTACCATTTAAGCCAATGACAGATGATAGTTTTAAAGGGATTAAACAGAACCAGAAACAAATGAACAAACAAACCCCACAACCTTCTTCTTGTATAACTGGGTCAGTGAAGAAGAATGTAGGCAGATCCTAGTCCCAAGCCATGAATTCCAGATTTCCCAAGCAGACTAAAGGCATATCTCTCATCCTAATAGCAATATTTGCCCTAGACTAACTGGAAAACTTGATCTAGACAAGGAAGAATAACTATGTTTTCTAAATTGAATTAACTTCGTATGCAGTTAAGAAAATTATTTCAAAATACATATGGGATTCTTTCTCAATGTTTGTATTTCTTATTTAAATTAAATTATGAATGTGTTATACCATCATTTTACTAATGTAGATCACTATATGACTATCAACAGGCTAAAAGGAAGGATATTAAGAAAAATTACTAAAATCAATATATGTCTTATTATTTCTTAGAGCCATGACTAAACACAACCAAGAATTATTAGCAAGGTACATAATCATATCTGTATTTAAACTTCTTGATTGTAATCTAGTCTTCTTATCATCATCACTCAGCTCCTTAAAATCAACAGAGGAAAGTCTCTCCAAGAGCCCAAATTACTCTGTAGACATGATTTTACTTTTCTTTTTCTTCTGCCTCTCCCTCTTTGTGATCCTATTTTTTCCTGAGTTTCAAATTTCAAACCTCTTTCTAAAAACCTCTTCTAAAAAGAATGGTCTGATGGCTCTCTGATGCTTCTGCTTTATGGAAGCTCAGCTAAATTAAAACAAAAGAACCAGAAATTACATAAGGAATAAAGTAAATGCTAATTTTCTCCATGATTTTATAAGAAGAATGCTACTCACAAAGTGAAAGGAAGTCAAGATAACAGAAAAAAGAATTGATTTAAGCAGAAAAAGATAACTGATTTAAGCAAATTTTCCTCCCTGCATCTCTCCTAAACACCTCCACAGACCGCCCCCCAAACAAGCTGAGATCCTTAAAACCTAACGGAATGTTTCAAGTATCTACAAGACAGATATACCCAGCAGAGTGCAGTGCTGATAAACCACCAGGCTCCCACACAGTTGAGATAAGCACAGCAAGTTCTGACAGGTAGCTAGGGAGTGGGTGTTGGACCATGGGAACCTGGTGAAATTATTTTTCCCTCCCTCATATCCAAATACCAAAGTGAGCCAAGGCCCAGAAATTTAGATGCAAGACTCTTGAGTGTAAAAGGAATACAAAACACAACAGCACAGATATTTTAACCATTCTTTATCTAGCTCCCTGCTAAATCTACACCTTCTTCCCCATTTTTCTGTTTCCTCCATTTTACTGAAGCACTTAAATCAGAACACTTCTGGTGCTGGAGCATTCTTTGCCATCTTATTAAATACCTAGGAGAGCTTCAAGAGTTCCTTGACTACTCTATTAAAAGAGGCACATGATATTTATTCAGAGCTCTACCTTTATTATTACATTTTGTATATCAGGTACATGCACCCAATTATGCATAAAGCAAATATTTGTCTATAGGATTTCAATTTAATTTTTGAGGTGAATTCTCACAAGCAGACAAAAATTACCACAACATATAATAATCACGCTTAGAAATCCTGGTATTTAATCGAGCATTCTGTCTGTCGATTTAGGTGCATTTAAATCTGCATGTAATTTATGTGTATTTAACTCTGCCCTATAACCCTAGTAATAAGTTAGGCAAAGGGATTAAGTTGCATAATTCGTAAGCATTCATTAACTGTGTACCATGTCGGATTATTTCCATCAAAATTAGAAAGAAGCTTTTAAAAAAATTTTTGTACTATGATTTCATTGTGTAGAGATGAGGAAAATTACTCTACTCATTCAGACCTGAAATTTCTCCCCCGATTAGTTTCAGATCTTTGCCAATGACACTTTGAGGTGATATGCAAAAGTCAGAATGTGAAAGGGGTGACTCTTGAAGCCAAGCCTCCCTGACTTCCAAACAATGACACCCATAGTCATCCTAACTTCCATCAAACTCCTCCCCCTTGGGCTCAAACAGGTGAGCTTGCATAAGGTGAGAACTGTAACATCCATGGATCCATGGAATTCTGTGATGCAGCTTTAACCTCTCTCAGGATCATGGATGTTACAGAACCTAAACTCCACTTGGCTTCCTAGCCATCCCTCAACCATGGCTCAGGGTGATGACCTTTGCGCTCCCTCTAGCTCACCTTTAGTTGCAGTCTTCTCTCACTAGAATATAAACCCTCTGATGTCAAACTCTTACTTTCTCCTATTTATATCCCCAGAGCCTAGCACACTATAGAACCCAAAACAAATATGTATTAAATGCTTTATCATGTATTTATTCAATTTTTTCCAAGGAATTGGAATCCAATTCAAGGAATTATTTTTTTTTCAGCTTGATTAGACTTCATTTTCAAAAGACATAACTTCTTACAACTCATCCATCTGGCTACAAAATATCTTTCAATTTTCAAGGGTTAAAGAGTCTTTGTTATAAGGATGCCTTCATCTACAAAGCTATTACATGCTACTGAGTACAAAGTCAATATCTTGGGAATATAAAATCTTTTTTTTTTGGTCATTCTATGAATTAGTTTGTCAAGGGGCTTCTATGAGGAGGGGTAGAAACATAAAGCTTACAGCGATTAAGTGTGGGGGTTGGGGAAGAATTAAAGTTAGCAAGTCTTGCAGGAAGCCAGTGCATTTGACAGTAGTATATAAATAGCCTTCAAAACAGGAGGGCTCTTCCAACCCATTTTGTTAATCATGTGTCTATGAGAATTTCTCTATCCATTCCATTATGCCGATTCAAAACGAAGAGAGCTTAAGATCAGAGCATGTTAGAAGTGGAAAAGACCAGCTACCATGTAAGCCACCTGCTTCATCTGATAGACCAGTGAACTGAAAACCCCATAGATAGTAAGTGAATGAGCAGGGATACAAATTCCAGTCTTCTTGTGACATACGTCTTTCCACTATGCTATGCTGCTCTTCTGAAGGCTTGGTCAGAGGAAATTATTTTGATAAAAAAGGATTTTACAATGACTTAATTGTTCTAACTAAAGCCTCATCACCCACCATTGTAGTTCCTATGCCCGTAATACCCCCACCTACCCTTTAGCATTAAAGTGATTGATAGAAAGTAGGAGAGAATATAAGACTCTATAGCATTAGAATATCCCACACAGGTGTTTCATTCTCTTTTGACTCCATGAATCTTGAATGGGTGTCACAATGGCAATCTTCTGGTTTGTAGTCACATGTATTCCCTGTAGAAATGTATTAATTTATTCATTATCACTTCATTAATTGGTATCCATTTATTTGTACATAGTATTAAATTCAGCATAAGAAATAGAACTGCTTCAACTTATTGAATATTTGTCACCATCTTATGACAATCAACCTAGACCAGTGCTGCTGCTAGTTGGTCTAATAGGAATCATCATAGTAGTTGACATTTAAAAAT
This sequence comes from Gracilinanus agilis, assembly GCF_016433145.1. NCBI lineage: Eukaryota > Metazoa > Chordata > Mammalia > Didelphimorphia > Didelphidae > Gracilinanus > Gracilinanus agilis. The sequence continues at coordinate 524,807,438 of NC_058130.1, forward strand.
CACTTTGAAGGTTTGGAGTGCATCACACACACACACACACACACACACACATCCTGTTAGTTGGGATCTAGAAGGATCATCTTTAGATAAGAAATTGGTAAATAATAAAGGTAGGACTTAAACTTGGGGAATATCCTGATTCTAAGTCCAACAAGTTTAAGTCAAGACATGTATTCATTAAGAGCTTACAATGGGCTGTTCACTGTATTATAAGCATCGAAGAAACAAAGGAAAGCAAAAAAATAATCTCTCCTATCCCAGAGTTCATATTCTGATTGAGGAGACAACATATAATAACTTTGTCCAGGCAAAGAGAATTATGGGGTAAAATTTGAGGCATTCTCAAAAAGAAGACACTTAACATTGCAGGGACCTAAGAAGGACTTCTTACAGAAGGTAGGATTTCAGAAAAAAAACAAAGGAAGCTAGGGAAACCAGGAGGCACTGGTGGAGATAGACAGAATTCTAGGCATAGGGGACAGCTGGTGAAAAACGAAAGAGCAAGGAAGCCATTATCACTGCATACCAAGGTACATGAAGAGGACTAAGTTGTAAGAAGACTGGAAAGGCAGAAAGAAGTCAAGTTGTGCCAGGTTTTAAAAAGCCAAATGGGATTTTATATCTGATCCTAGAGATAACAGGGAGCCCCTAGAATCTACCAAGTAGAAGGGTGACAGAGTCAGACCAGCAATTAAGGAAGATCACTGTGGGAGCTGAGTGGAGATGGCCTGGGGTGGAGAGAAGCAAGCAGATTGCCCAGGGGGTTATTGCAGTAGTCCAGCACAGTGGCTGTGTCAGAGGACTGCACATACAGGTGTGCACATACAGGTACAATCAATAGAATTTGGCAACAGGTTGGCCTTGAAGAGTTCAGGATGACACCTAAGCTGCAAGCCCAGGTGCCTGGGAAGATGGTGCTAACCCTTGACAGTAATAGGGAAATTCAGGAAAGGAGAGGGTTTGGGGGAGAAAAGAATAAGTTCAGTTTAGGACCTGCTGAGTTTGACATGTCTGCAATGGCATCCACTTTGGGATGTTCAAAAGCAGTTGGAGATGTAAGAACTGAAGGTCAGAGAGAGGTTAGCGCTGGATAAAGAGATCTGAGAATCATCAGTATAGAGATGATCACTGAATCCACAGGAGCTGAAGAGATCAAGTAAGAGAGAATAGACAGAAGAGGTACCTGGACAGAGCCTAGAAGACATCCATAGTTAGTGGGCCTAACAAGGATGAAGATCCAGCCAAAGAGACATGGAAGGACCAGTCAATCTCTTGGCCACTATATGACACTGCCTGTCTTCTATACAATGTCTCATTTCCCCTTCTTATATGTGCCAAACTAAATTCCAATTAATTTCCATTAGAGCAACATTAGGAGTCAATGTGGCAAAATATAAAAAATGTTGCATTTGGAGTCAAAAGACCTGAGTTCAAATCACAACTCTTACTTATTATCTAACTTTAGTACAGTAGTTCACTTAACCTATCTCATCCTCATTCCTCAACTGTATAATTAAAGAGTTGGGCCTGATGACTTGTAAAAATCCCTTCTTGTTCTATATCTAAATTTATTTACTTTATCAGGCTCAAAAAAGCACTTCTGTATTATAAATTGAACCTAATGAAACACAAGTCACCAATAAATATAACAAAATCCATTTGGTTTCAGGATAGTCAGCAAGAATAAATATGTTAATTTCCTGGATATTTCCCATATCCCAGTAGACAACAAGGCAAGCTTTTACTACTATTTCTCATCATTCATAAACACTGAGTTTGAATTCTGTGCCTAGCACTTTGCTAAACTCTAAGACTAAAAAAAAGATTTCAGACTGAATATCTGCTCTTGAGGGAATGCAATGTCGCAGGAGACAGATACATACAGATTTTAATCATAGAAGGCAGCAAAGAGCTAAGTGTCAGATGAGTGTTAGAGACCATTCTACTCCTTACTTAGCTTTCTGGTCTCTCTGTTCTAATGAAAGGTTGGTATTAAAGACTGTCCAGGTGCTATAAGTGACAATGTCTAGAAAAGAGTCTAGTAGCCCAAATGCTATGAAATGTACAAATAAGTAAAGACACTTGTGTAAAACACATAGAAAACAAAAGGGGATAAATTCTCTCAATTCCCCCATTAAATTCTATTTCAACAGATATAATCCTTAAAATAAGGATGCTGCCTGAAAAGTAAACAGTATTATTTTACATTCATTTTCCTCATCCAAGACTAGAAGATGCAATTCTTCATTAACTTCAACCGCTCTGTTTATCTTATCCCTATTTAGAATTGAAAATAAGGTCTTCTGAAGGTACTTCTTTCAGCATTTAAATAAACGAATACTTTATATGACAGTGCTGTTGATGAAGTTCACATTATTAGATCAAATACTGGCAGAAACAAATAGGTTCTAATCTAGTAGGCAATTTAGCAGAGCCTCAGAATCCCATCAATTCAGGTAAAAAGTTGATAAATGGTATGGATGGTCTCTATACTACAGCACTGTTTATGTAGGAGCCTCTAAAAAGAAAACCATAAACTTTAAAAAACAAAAAGTTAATGGAATAATTTTTAGCGCTCCTTTGGAACAACCAACATCCCAAAACTACCTATCAAGTGAAGACAAGACTAGCATTCCTCACTCAGTGAGAAGCTACGCTGAGACTTATTTGAATGAACTTGACCCTGTTTGGCTTTATGCCAGTAATTATCGTCACTGAATGACTTAACAGAACACTGTGTTCTTGGCATAAACACAAAAATGTGTTGAAATCCTGCTGAGGAGAATCTCAGTATACATTTCAAATCAATAAGAGAAATAGACACTAATAAAATAGTAGTAAGCAAAATCAACAGTGGTGTTTGAATATACAGTATGTGTGCATATGTGTATTATGAAACTTTTTTTAAATTTTCATACCAATCCAGTCATTCAATGCTCCAAAGATCTAATCACTTGATCCTTCTCCCAAGAACACCAAACCCACGCTCTTCCCCTCCTCCTCCCCCCCATCTCCTCCAACACTGTACCTGGAAAATTCCAGTGCACCTTTAGCCAGTGAGCAAAGGGAGGGACAGCGTGTAAACTCAGAAACAATGTGTGACTCACTTCCGCTGAAAGTCTTAAAGCAAAAATGAAGCCACAATGCAGAACTCTCACGCGATGCTATTTGACCAGGTAATTGGCATTAAAGTTATGTCATTCCCGTACAGGTTGTGCTAAATCTACCATAGGGTAAAATGCAAATAAGAAGGCATGTAAATGCCTCATTTGCCAGGGAGTCTACATACTTCCTTCTAGGTAAAGGCACCAGTTTTTCCCCCTTCTTTTTTCTATACTTTCCTTTATCTTCCTACATCATCCAGTTTCTCCCCCTCCCTTCAAAAAAAAAATCCTTAATGAAAGATTGAGTTATTCCATTACCCTCAGAGCAGAAGCATCTCAAACAGTATCACCCTTTACAGTGGGGGAAAACCCTAAGTAGTGTTCACAGCAGACAACCCCCAAACCACAAAGCATCCTGCAGGCAAAAGACAGAGCTTGATTGGCAGGAATCACTGGACTATTCATTCAATGCTTGGCTCTTGTCCCATGATTTTTTGGCCTAGATGTTCAAACTATTAACTTTTAAACTGCTAAAGTTTGTGTAGAAATGAGTCCTCCTCTTATAGCATAGCATTTTCAAGGCTGGGAAAGTACAACTTGGTGATCACATCTTTTACTTACCTATGCAACCAAATTAAATCTAGTACTGATGCTCATCTAGATCAGATCAAAGAAGTGAACAAATGGCAACTTTTAGTTTCATTACTTTTGATATTCTAAAAAAATTTATTCTCTATAGGCAAAAGGTCCTTTACACCCTTTTCCTTTAAGGAGAAAGTTATAGCATAAAACAGTTATTTTAAAAGTAGTTTTATATAATATTAAGAAATATAAGCTTAAGCAAAAATAACAAATTTAATAATAAATCAACTATTATAATCAACCCCCAAGGAATGTATTATTATATGTTTTAAGCAAATTTACCTTATTCATTAAGTTTTTTGAACAAATGATTTGCTTAGACTTACTTTTAAATTAATTTGCATTTCCTGAGCATATATCAATGGATAAGTGGGAGGATGAGATACCAAAACATAATGATTGATAGTGGAAAGCCAGCTGAGTTAAAAAAAAGTCAATTTTGCATAGTTTCTCTTGAATAAATGTATTTTATGTACTTAATGAGCATTTTGCAGCTTACTAGTAAACAAAAAATGTGTTTTTATGTAAATTTTAAAGCTAATCTGAACTATATTTTATTTTTTAGAAAAAAGACCAGTTTAGACTGATTATACTTTGTACAATTCAACAGCTTATAATCAGAACTATTTCAAGAAACCAGAAAATTATGGCATTTCAGTGCCAATCATACAAGTTGGAACATCTAATATCAATCATATACTTAAAAATCTAACAAATATTCTTATTTACATATAAAAATGGAGTTTGTTTTACTATGGTAACATAAAATGAATGCATACATGTGTATATATCTGTATCTATGTGCACAATTATAAAATTGAAATTTTTAGAAAAGAAAGAATATAAGACATTTTAAAGACATGTCACAGTTTTTTAAAGTTTCTAATTATAGTAAACCTAATAATTGTTACCCAGACATCCTTACAAGAATAAGAAGTATTACCACTTCTTATATATTCTCCATAAGCAAATTAAGCATGCTACACATATGTATATGTGATCAGTTAAATGGACACATTAAAAATATGTACTAAATAAAAGAACTAGTCTATATCTAATCATGCCTTCAAATGTTATCAGTGGAAAGCTAAGAACTACACACTTCCTAGTAGTTCCAGAAAGAATTGTAAGTACTTGATTTACCATCATTTTCAGGATTATAGATTTAGAACTGGAAGAAACCTAAGAGTTTGTTTATTCTAACCCCCTTATTTTATACATGAAGACACTACAGGGCAGGAAGTGATGTGATTTGCCTAAATGGCAAAGCTGCAATTCAAACCCTTGTCCTCTGATTCCAAAGATAATGCTTTTTCCAATGCATTCAGATAGTTTACTTCTCCAAAAAATGACTGATCTGGTATTCTGTCCAAATTAAGTCTAGTTATAAAGAAGCTGAGTAGCCCAGGCTACCCAGGCAAGAAAAGGAGGTATGGAAGAGAGAGAAAAGGGCAAAGGCAGAGAACAAGCTTCATCCTTTATCCATAACATAAATGAATGATCATTTTATAATGAGATTTCTAAAGTATTCCTGCGGTTCTTATTGGACTTGAAAATTGTGTTCCACATTTGATACATCAATTTTTGTTGTTGTTCAGTTGTTTTAGTTGTGTCCGACTCCCTGTGACCTCATTTGAGTTTTCTTGGCAAAGATACTAGAGAGGTTTGCCATTTCCTTTCTCCAGCTCATTTTATAGCTGAAGCAACTGAGGTGTACAGGATTAAGTGATGTGCCCTGGGTCACAGAGCTAGTAATTGTCTGAGACCAGATTTGAACTCAGGTCATCCTGATTCCAGGCCCATTGCTCTATCCACTGTGTTACCTAGCTGCCCAATACACCAACTTACTTTCTATTCCTTTGTCTCCTGAGCAGTAAAAAGGGATCTCTAGGATATATTTGTATATCTATGTCCGAAATATATGTCCTATATAATTCTATATATGTATATACACACTATATATATATGAGCCTTGAGACCTTCAGAAAGACATCATGTAAATATCCATATTATTAATATAGATTATTTCCTAACATGCTATTTGGCAAATGGCTAATAGTTTAAGTAGAAAATGAGTCTGGAAATTCTCCAGAGAACATGATCCACAGGTTTGTGAAGTTTTTTCCCCTCAATGCCACTCCCCTTTGATTAGTGGGCACACCACTAGAGCCGTCTGTAATCTCTCAGGAGGACTGAATTGGCAAGCGGATATGACATACTTCTCACAATGATGAATGCTTCATGTTTAAATAATATGCTAAGTAGTTGATAGTCACTAAACAAATGCACGAGACTCTTAGCTCAAACAAGATGAGACTAGCCTAGCAATGTGTTATAAAAATTACCCATTAAATGGCTTAACTTCTTTATTTGCTTCACATACTCAAGTTTCAAAATCTTACACCTGATAAAAGTAGATCACTACAATTCTTAAAACTCTTCTTCTAATAAAATTTTATTTTAATTTGACAAATCACAGTAAAATGTCTAAAATACATGTGTTTTCAGAAGATAATTCCCATTATGGGTACATTCTTAAATATATTCTTTTCTCTTTCTTAATTTGTAGTGATACACTGTTATTTATGGTAAACATTATGAAAGTACACCAAAACAGAAAAAGGAATACTGAATTCTAATCTAACTTTTCTTGGAATGTTGCCAAAAAGACAAAACAATGATGATTATTCATTTTAATTCATTAGTGATATTAATAATAATAGAATTACAGTTCACATATATAGAGAGTGCCTTATGGTTTAAAAACTAATAGTAAAAAAAAGAAAGTCATTATTATTCTAATTTTAAAGATGGAAAACCTGAAGTTCAGCGGCTAAGTAGCTTGCCTAGTGTCAAATTGGTAATAAGTGATAATAACACTAGACATGAATGAATCAAAGTCTTCTGATTCTTAGAATAATGCTTCTATCATCACTCTGGATCCAAAGCCTCTAATTTTACTCTCTTCTAATGTTTTAAGGAATCAATTTGAAAAAAATTAACAAATAATAGGAAATACACTGAGCCCATGAATTCTGAGAGCCTTTATCCTATGATGTAATATCCTATGATGTAATTAAAAGAAACACCACCCATAATGGTCATTGATAGGCATTTATACTTCAGGGGGTTAATGAGAATAAGGAAACAAGATCAACATTGACCCACAGTTGTAGTCATCCTACAAATCTCTAAACAGGCCAAATAAAGTATTCTATACTTAAAAGACACTTCTTGCACACCAATTATTCTCAATTTTGACTTGGAAATTTATTGTCCTAGGTCTAGGAATAACCCAGTTAAAACTTATACTATGCCTTAAGATACTTCTTAGCTGTGGGACCCTGGGCAAATCACTTAATCCCAATTGTCTAGCCCTATTACCACTCTTCTGCCTTGGAAGGTAAGGGTTTTAAAAAAATACTACATATCATAGTCATTACAAGAGGGGGAAAAAGGCAAAATTCATTCCATAGTTGGTAATTCATACTCACCTTTCTGCTAATGTGAAAAACCAAAATGTTAATCAAATACTTATTGAGCGTCTATTGAGTGAAAGCTACAGAGTAAAAGGTGCAATGAAAATTAGATAGTCCTTGGCCTTAAAGCGTTACCAAGCTAAAAAGGGGAAATAGGACACATATGAAGTCAACATTAGCATATGACAAGTCTTGAATGAATGGTCAACAAGAAATGCTCCCATAGTATATAATAAGCAAATATGGCAGGGGGTGTGTGGAAAAGATGACAGAACAGGAGGAGCAGATATGCATTTGGCAAGATTTAAAGGACAGGAAAACTAATCTGGCTCAAACAGCAAGTTTGTGGAGAAGAATATCAAGCAATAACGTTAGAGAGGACATTTGAGTAGGTTCTTTAGGCCAATTGAATGCATAACTAAAAAGTCATGGATAGCCTAGTATGATAGAATGAACACTGACTCAACTCTGCCACTAATTCATTGTATAAATCTGTAAAATAAGTAGATTGGATTACATGATTGCTAAGTTTCCCTCCAATTCTGAAATTCCATGATTCTCTGATTTATCCTATAGCCAGCAGGGAGCAATATCAAGTACTTTAGAAAAAAATAAAATGTCTGTGGCATACAAGATAATTGAAAAGAGAAGAGATTCAAAATACAAATGTTTGACTAAGAAGTGTAAAAATCCAGGCATGACACTGGCCAGAAAACAAAGACCCATCCTGGAAGCAAAACAGAAAAAGAGAAATCCATTTCAGACTTTACAAGGAAAAATTGACTAACAGGGCTGATTTGATGACTGCCATGAGGCAGAATTGAAAGGTAGAAGGGGAAAGTCAAATATTACCCCAAGATTTCAATCCTAGATGACTAAGAGAATGACAGCAATTGAAATAAAAACGGATGGTTTTAGGTCACCTGAGCAACAAGATGGAGGACTGTCATTTTCTCTGATCCCCATAACTTCTTGAATCACTCCAAAACAGAAATTAGGCATTAAAATCAAGCAACTCAGCTGTCTCCATAGTCTATGACACCCAGAATCTAAAAAAAAGGTAAATAAAAAATCCTAAAGCCCATGAATTAATGTTCACTAGCCCCAAGCTTACTCAGTACCCCTATCCCAGAAACCTCCTGTACCACTAGCAGCAAGATGCAAGGGCATCCAGACTTATAATAAAACCTACTTCCATACCTTGTTTACTATCCCCTCTCTTTCCATTACCATGGATCTCCTAGTTCCAGGGCACAGAAATGTGTCTGGGTCCAGAGAGACAGGTGGCCCCTCAGGACCAAAAGCAACAGCACTGCAAGGCTATAAAGAAGTACTGGTGGGCCGGGGAAGACAGGCCCAAAGCACCAGCAGAGTTGGAGCCAGGACAGATAACTATCTGGTATTTAAAAAGCCTACTAGGGAAGAGTCGGTACTCGTAGGGGCAACTGGCATCTAGGGGAGGGGAGAGCACCAACCCAAGGAGGAAAAATTAGTGGTGAGTGAGATAATCAGGGATGTGGTAGAAGAGGAGTCCTATCACAGGGCAGTGTCTTCTCTAGACACCTGCAAACACTGGCATTGTTCTAGGAGGGAGACACAATAGAAAAGGAGAATCCATGGGATTAGTTCTATGAGGCAAAGGCAGAAACACCCTGAAGGGAGAACCTTAGAAGTTTAGATTGCCTGAGAATGCAGAGAAAAGACAGAAACCAGACAATTATAGGAATCAAATCAGAGGATAAGGGTCTAGAACAGAAAGCAAGAGGATGGATAGTGAGGAGAATGAGAGAAATTCTTTTTGGAAAGGGACACAAAAAAGCTAAATTTTAAAAACTAATGAATATAACTAGATGAATAGCAGAAGAGGCAATTTCCTTGTCAAACAGAGAGGTTGAAGGAGAGAAGATAAAAGCAGGAGAAAAAGAGAAATTAATAAGCAAAACCCAAAGGCAAAAGACAACAAGAGGAAGGGATTAAGAGTGAGCAGTAGAAAGCTACTGGGAATGGGGCCACCTTAAAAAAGATTAAGGTTAAGTAACTGAAGGAACATAGTACTGTGTTTACAGCAGAAGAGAGGGAAAAAATCATAACTTGAAAAAAAATATTAGAGACAGATGGAGGAAAATATAAACTTAGATCTCATAACTTTAAATGGGAATGTATTAAACAATTCAATAAAATGGAAAAGTGACAGATTGGATAAGAAAACAAAACCCTATAATCTGTTGCTTACAAGAAACACATTTATAAGACAAAGAAAATACAAAATAAAACTGAGGATAAAAAAAAACTTGCTATACAGCAAGTAAATCCAAAAAAGCAAGAAATCATGCTGACAAAGCAAAAACATTCAAAAAAATAAAAAAGGATAGCCAAGGAAATCATATGCTGAAAGGAACAAAACTGATAGCAGTAATAAGCTTATTCATTCCAAATACCTGTGCATTCAAATTCATAGAAGAAATATTATCTAAGCTACAAGGAGACAAGGACAATAATACAACAGTAACATGAGACTTCACTGTCCCTTTTGCTACTTTGGATAAGTAACAGAAAAAAAAAGGGGGGGGTTGAAATATGGAACTGAACAAATTGCTGGAGAAGCTAGAGTTAAAAGACTCATGGCATTTTCTAAATAGTATAGGAAAAGAATATGCATATTTCTCAGCACTACATGAAGCTATTACAAAAACTGACCAAGTGCTGGGCCATAGAAATATTGCAAACATAAAAGGGCAGAAATAGTTAATATATCCTTTAAAGACCATAAAATAATAAAAATAGTAATTGTTTCAAGGATTACAAATGAAAGGCACAGACCCTAAATGGAGAATGAACAATGATAATGCTAATAACCCTGAATGAGGGCAAAAAACAAATCATAAAAACAATAACTGTGTGAAAGAAAATTACGACAAATCATACTTAAATATCTAGGATGCAGTTAAAGCAGTACTATTAAAATGAAGAGATATGAAAGGACACCTTCATGGGGGTTCAAGCTCTATAGGTGTAAAACACTGCACAAGTTTTTGGACTTTTTCAATGTACTGATCGGTTGTCCTGATTTTTTTCCACTTTAAAAAATATTATTTATTATATGTAATGGCTTTCAGAGAGAAGGAAGGATACTTGGTATAACTAAGATGATGAAACAAACAGAAGTTATAAATAAAAATTTATTTCTAAGAAGAAATAAAGAGGGATGTCTTTAAGTGAAATTATTTTTGGTTGTGTTGAAAGAGAACTAAAGAATAAGCTGATTATGTTAAAAGATAAGGAATATTAAAAAAAGAGGAGATAAAGGACAAAAAGTAGAATATCCAAGTGGAACTGCCCATCATGAAGTTGATGATACAGAATTGGAGCTCAAGATGTTAGACTAAACCAGACATGTAGATTATTAAATGAGATAGCTAGGTAGTGTAGTCAATAGAGCACTTGAACTAGTCAGGAAGACTTGCATTTAAATGCTGCCTCAAATACTAGACCAGCCTCAGTTTACTCATGTGTAATATCTCTCCCAGCATCGTTAGGATGAAATGAGATAGTATATGAAATATTATTATGGATATTATTAGAATAAAATAGAAAATTGTGATACATGTAAATATATTAACTACTTTGCAAATATAAACATAAGCTATCAGAATAAAATAGATTGGCATATAAATGCATGTATACTACTTTGCAAGTTTTAAAATGTTATGTGTTACCTATTTAATAGATATCATTAATTTTATAAAACAATAGGAAATTATGATGTGTGTAAATATATAAATATAATGTACATGTAAAACACTTTATAAATTTTAAGATGTCTTATTAATTATAGTTATTACAATAATGCAAGAAATTATATATGTTAATACTGTTCATGACTTCTTGAGACTATCTTTTAGATTCTTAATTCTGCCATTCTTGGGAGGGGGTATGTTTTTAACTACAAATATCAGTTTCTCAAAAGATAAAAGTGATGTCCCATTATCTGTAATGATTTAATTTTAGCACAAACCTCAACTGCAGGATAGGACACATTCTCCATATGTAATATCTGAAAAGGGGAAAGGTACCTTGATCTATGTGGGTTCCTTCTATTAAAAAATCACAATACATTCATGCCTATACACTCAGTGTCACTAATATTCTGTGTTCTCCTATATATCCTTGGAGGAGTACGTCGGATGTGTTGGGAGTTCTAAATTTCTTGACATATTATGGGCTATCCATCAGTCATCACAAGCTTTCACTACATGACAGACTCCCCTTCATTCTTGTCCCAAGTCTTCCTAGTGACCTTTATACCACTTTTCACAAGTGATTCTTCACTGGTATTATGCTGTAGCCTCTTCACGTGCACCACGAATGGCTCTATTTCCCTACAGTAAGGAAGATTTTAATTCTTTGCAGATTGTCCACAACTTACACCCACCATAGAGAGTCTCCAGGAGAATAATGATGTTAAAAAGCTAGGATTTTGTTTCAAGAAGAAACATGAAGTCATTAAGAGAACTGTATAATTTCCTGAAAGCGATGCACACAGACTTTCCCATTTGACTTCTGGACCCAGTTAAATGTCTACCTGCAGATGTCTGTCCCAGGTATATGTACTACTGAACTAACTCTAAAGCTTATCCATCCAACTGTATATGAGTCGTATTCCTTTACAGTTTAGACTATGAAATCACTCTAATCACTCTGGAAAATTACAACGTTTTATTACTCTTTTCAAGCTTGTCTTGTTCATCAGTAAAGGGTTACCCTTATATTAGTGTTCTCCCACTTCCAACAATACTGTGGTATGGCCCAATGCCATGATAAGGTAGGATCTTTAACTTACTTTGGTACCTAATTCTAATGTTCATCCACCCTATCAGTAGCATTCTTCTTTAATTTAAATCCCCATATCTTACAGTTTAATTTTATATCCTTATGTTCTGAATATCTGGAGTTAGTATTTGATTCAATTGAAATGCAATACTTATCAAATGCAAGAAATACAATGAAAAATAACATGGTCTTACCCTCCAAGAGCTTACGATCTTTCAAAAAGGCTAAAACCATACGCAGATTCAGATAATAATGGGTAGAATATGACACAAAGAAAGGGAAAAAAGCAAAAAGGGAGAGAAGGATAAAGAGAAGGCTTCATGAAGTCAGTGGTATACCTGGGACTAAACTCTGAAGAATAATTTAACAATCAGTGATAAGGAAGAAGCACATGCAGAAAAATCACCTCAGACCTTGTAAATAGACCCTATATTACACATTCTATCTTTCCCACATTATCACCTCAACAAGTCAATTATTTGTTGCTTGGAGATTACAGGTTAGAACTTAACTAATCTTGTCATATATCAGGATCACACATCAGGATTTCTTATCTTACTGTCTCTTCCTGAATGGCAGAAAAATTAACTCTTGAATACTTGTGGCAGGAAATAATTTAACACTGTATGAAAAGATACAGAAACTCTTTTCTTATTTTGATATTTTATTTTAAATATAATGTAAAATTATTATATTTAGACTATACACATTTTTATTAGCAAAAAAAATTTTGTAAAATAAAATATGGCAATAAAGTAATTCTGGTTTTCAATAATTTCACACATTATCTTAAGTATCTATTTTAGGAATCAGGAAAGAAGCTTGTTTTGTGTTTCTGTTACATAAGAAAAGAAAAAAATAGCAGATCAACCTAAAGAATAAGAACAAGAATTAGATTTTTTTGAAAATTATACATTGTTCTTAGATTAAAGTTTATTTCAAATTGTTTGGTTTTGACTTAATAATGTGATGAAGTTCCCTGTATTCCTTCATTCCTCTTTGGGCTCTATTCTTGACCCTGGGTTTCTTGACCATGGCAAAAAAATCCTCCTTTCCCTAGAAGCTGACTTCACCCCTAGGATTTCTCATAATGGAGTACTCTTGGTCCTGGTGGCCCCTTCCTTTGGTTACCTGGTCTTCCCAAACCCTACATTTTAAGAAATCATCCAGGTCCACCCTGTCTTCATTTCTCCTCAAGTTCTATTTACTCATGGGTTTTCTCTACCATGCCCAAGCCTATAGACCTAATCCCCATACTTTTTTCCCCCTAAACTCTACTAAAAGGTAAAAAGCTTTCCTTTATATGCTATCTTCTCCCATTAGAAAGTAAGCTCCATATGGGCAAGGGACTGCATTTTTTCCTTGTATTTTTATTCCTAGCACTTAATACATAGTAAGCATTTAATGTTGTTGATCCATGCCTGTCTTCCCTGGATCTTTTGGAATTTTTAGCACTCACACCTCCTCCTCCAATTCATGTATTTTCAATCTTCCCTTTAAAAATTTTTTCCTTCTTTTCCCATGTTTACATCTTCCCAATATTAAAAAAAAGATACCTTCTTGATCCTTCAATCCCATTTAAACCAACCCCTTCACACCCCAAAGGAAGTACACTTCTAAAGTTTGGGGAATGGTACATGAATGTAGCAATATTACTGTGCCATAAAAAAATGCCGAATGTAAAAAATTCAAAGAAACATAAGAACACATGTAATGATGTAGAATTAAGTAGAATTAGGAAGAAAAATTACAAAAATGCAAATAGAAAGAACCAAAAAAAGTCACCAAACCTCAAATCTTATGTAATTATAATGACCAAACTGGTCTAAAAAGAGTTAAGAAAATGCATTTTCCATCACTCTTTGCAAAGGTAAATGATTCCAGGTATGAAATACTGTATATTCTGTCAAACTTATTTATGTTTTGGTTGGTTTCTCAAAAACACTTCCTTTGACTTTTTTTCATTCTTTAGTATAAGGGATGATACATTGAATAGGTAGAGAGAGTGAAAGAAAAGCAAATGAAGATATAGTAAAAAGAAAGGATAATTTTTCTTTAAGTGCCATGTTAGAAGTCAAATGTCAGTTCTGGAACTTATTACTTGAATGACCTTGAGTTAGTGAGTTAATTAACCTCTTTAGATCTCAGTTTTCTCATCTTTAAAAAGAGAATTGGGACAGTTATATCTATAAAATTTCTTTTAGTTCCAAATTTCTAATCTTCAATCCTAAAATTCCACAGTCCTCATGTTCCTCATCCTCCACAATTTTTCTTAATATGGTTGTTCCCCAACAAAATGTATTGTCCTTCTTCTCTCTAAAGCAGCTTCTTTGGTAATTCACTAGTATAGATGCAACTACCATCTTAGTGCAGAAGACTCCCAAATCTGTTTTTCCACTTCTGACCTCTCTTCTGAGCAATAGCTGAGTATACAGGGCATGACATTGTAACTAAAAGCCACACTAACATCTCAAATTCAACAAATCAAAAACACAGATCAAACCCCTCCCCAATCCTCCCAAAAACATACTTCCTTCTATAATTTCTATCTGTAGCACTACACTTCATCTAACCTGCATGTTCCTGGCATTAGGATTATTTTTTACTTTACTCCTTTCCTTTCCATGTTCAATCAATGTCTTTCATAGATTGTCAATTTCACCTCTAAATATTCTCTTTTCTCATGATTCTCTTTTCTATTCCCACTACCATCAACCCAGAACAAGTCACATTATCACCCACCTGAATCACTATAATAGTTTCCTTATGGTTTTTCCAGATCTTACCTCCCTTCCAATCCATTATTCATACAACTATCTATAAAATAATCTTAATTTATGTAGACATTTCATTATATTCCTCTTCTGCTCAAAAGTATTAGGTGCTCACTACTGTCTATCAAATGAAATTCAGATTTTTCTGCTTGACATCCAGCCCTTCCAAAATCTGACGGCATCTAATTCTTTCTCTCATATTAATACCCTCCATGCACTAGAGGCCAAATGTATATTTCTTTGCCACCTAAATATACACAGTGCACTCTGAATCTTAGTTCAGACCACTTTCTGCCCTGCCATCACTGTTTCTCCAATCTCCAAACATGACCAAAGACCAAGCCATTTCAATGTACACTGCCTAAGACTTTACACTCTATGGAGGGTATAAACAAAATACGGATGTGCTCATGCACATAACATATATTAGAGTCATCTGTGTCTGTGCCTTATGCTGCTGCTATTATAGTGTAAAGCTCCTAAACAACAAAGGCTATCTCTTTTCTAAGGTTTCACTTCATTTCAAAGAATACCATATACAAGCCAGTGTGCTAGGTCTGGGGATACAAAACATCAAACAAAATAATCCCTGTCTTCAAGGAACTTACATTCCATATGGGGTATATTATATACAATGGCATGCAATTCAGAATAATATATAAGAAAAATCAAGAAGGAAGAACACTAACAAGTGAGTAAAGAAGAAAAGAGGTCCTAAAGGAATAGATAGCATCTGAGTAAAGCAATGAAGAAAGACAAGAATTCTGGAGAGTCAAAGAAAACAGTGAAGCATATTATAAGCACTCAGGTCACAAGTATAGGCAAATATATTGAGTGAAAGGATCAACTACTGAGTTCATGAAACAACTCGACAGCAATTCTGATTAGAAAGTAGAGAAAAGACAGGTTCCGGGTTAAGATGGCGGCAGAGAAAGAAGCTCTTAACCTCTCCTGACCAAAACACACAAAACTCCTCAAGGGGACATAAAAACAAGTCCAGACGAACGGAGGAACCCCACAACAGGGCACAGCGTGGAAGGTACTTGGAATTGGGGCATTTCCATGCTATAAAGGGGTGAAACAGCTCTCACTAAATCACGGGCTGAGCAACCCCCTCCACACACAACACCTATAGTGCCGAAGCCAGCTAAAAAGAAATGGAGCAAGTTTGGGGCACCCATCGAGTCATTGGCAGCTCCGGCGCCTGTTCCTGAGAGCAGCAAGATTTAGGACCCCAAAAAGCTAACGAACGCACACAAAATCTGAGCGCGGGAACAGGTTGCTGAGAGCAGACGCAGGGCGCAGAGCGCGGTTCAGAGCGCAGTTGCGGGCAGAGGCATGGGTAGAGGCAGACACAGCCACGAGCTAAAGCTCTGAAACCCTGAGTGGGGAACCAGTGCAGACGAACGGAGGAACCCCACAACAGGGCACAGCGTGGAAGGTACGTGGAATCGAGGCATTTCCATGCTATAAAGGGGTGAAACAGCTCTCACTAAATCACGGGCTGAGCAACCACCCCACCCCCACCCGCTCCACACACAAACACCTATAGCGCCGAGGCCAGCTAGGAAGAGGCGGAGCAAGTTTGGGGCACCCATTGAGTCATTGGCGGCTCCGGGGCCTGTTCCTGAGAGCGGCGGGGTTTGGGACCCCAGGAAGCTAGCGAGCGCACCCGGAATTTGAGCACAGGAGCAGGACACCTGGAGCAGACGCAGGGCATAGAGCACAGGCTGAGAGCACAGGCACAGGTGGAGGCGTGGGTGGAGGCAGACACAGCCAGGAGCTAAAGCTCTGAAACCCTGAGTGGGGAACCAGTGCAGACAGGCATACGACTGTGGAAGCAGCGCCCTGAGACTTGTAAAGAAACCTCCAAAAGAGGATCAAGCAAGGGGGTCCACCAGGGGGCTTGACCTTGGAAAAAACCAGACAGACCTCAGGAACCAATAGACCGCGGACAGACCCTGAGCGCAAGGATAAACCTGAGAAGCTGCTGGGCTAACGATGGTTACCCAGTCTCAGGAAGCTCAGAAGAGAAAGATTAACAACAAGAAAAAGTCCTTAACACTCCACAACTTTTACACAGAGAAAATCCAGACAACCGAGCAAACAGAGGAGGAGAACAAACAAGCATCCGGACCCTCCTCAAATAACGAAAACTCCTCACAAGCTATGGAAGAGTTCAAAACTGAGATTCTGAGGAAGATGGAAGAGATGTGGCAAGAAAATAACAGTTTAAAAGGTAGAATCTTGCAATTGGAAAGTGAGGCTCAGAAATCAAATGAACTGATAAGCAAATTAAACCAGACTGAAAAAGAAAACTAAAAGATCATAGCTGAAAACCAGTCCCTAAAGGCTAGAATTGAGCAATTAGAAGCTAATGATCTCTCAAGACAACAAGAACAAATTAAACAAAGTCAAAAGACTGAAAAAATAGAAGGAAACATGAAATATCTCAATGAGAGAGTGATAGACCAAGAAAACCGGTCTAGAAGAGACAATTTGAGAATAATTGGTCTTCCAGGAAAACCAGAAATTAATAGAAACCGGGACTCCATACTAACAGAAATAATTCAGCAAAATTGCCCTGAAGTCATACAACAAGAGGGCAATATAGACATTGAAAGGATTCATAGAACACCTGCAACATTTGATCAAGAAAAGAAAACACCCAGAAATATAATTGCCAAGTTCAAGAGTTTCCAAGCAAAAGAAAAAATCTTACAAGAAGCCAGAAAGAAACAATTCAAATATCAAGGAGCACCAATCAGGATCACACAGGATTTGGCAGCCTCCACGCTAAAAGATCGCAAGGTTTGGAATACGATATTCAGAAAGGCAAGAGAGCTGGGCCTGCAACCACGGATCAACTACCCATTAAAATTGACTATATATTTCCAGGGGAAAGTATAGGCATTCAACAAAATTGAAGAATTCCGGGTATTTGCACAGAAAAGACCAGGGCTAAATGGAAAGTTTGATATCCAACCACAAAAATCGAGAGAAACATGAAAAGGTAAATAAGATACAGAGGGGAAAGAAAGAAAACTTAAAATTTTTAAATTTGCCTTTTTAAGGGCCTCAGTGAGATCTAATTATCTGTATTCCTATATAGAGAAATGTTATGTATAATTCTCTGTAGTGAACTCTATTCACTATTATAGTATTCACTATTATAGTAATCAGAAGAATAATTCACAGGGTGAGGGTGGAACACTAAATAATCTAAGATGACATGGGGGATGGGAAGGAGGGGGTGAATAGCAGGGGATACCAAGAGAAACTTGAGTGAATAAGAAAAATAGGATATTCTATTACACACAAAGAGGGCATGGGAGGGAGAAAGGACAAATACTATTATAAGAAGGAGAGGAAGAGAGCATTAAGAGGTAATAATCAAACCTTACTCTCAGAGTAATCAACCCGGAGAGGGAAGAGTAGCTATACTATCCATTAGGACATAAAACTCTTATCTAACCCTTCTGAGAAAGTTAGAAGGGATAAACCAAGGGGAGCAAGGGAGTGGGGAGGTCAAAAAAAGGGAGAGGAGAAGGGGGAGGGAATTCATAAGGCCTTTAAAAACAAAAAGAGGGGG
>NC_058130.1:524830842-524883054 GCF_016433145.1 Gracilinanus agilis
GGGCTATAAAAGACTGCCTGCCCTTTGATCCAGCCATACCATTGCTGGGTTTGTACCCCAAAGAGATCATAGATAAACAGACTTGTACGAAAATATTTATAGCTGCGCTTTTTGTGGTGGCAACAAATTGGAAAAGGAGGGGATGTCCTTCAATTGGAGAATGGCTGAACAAACTGTGGTATATGCGGGTGATGGAATACTATTGTGCTAAAAGGAATAATAAACTGGAGGAGTTCCAGGCAAACTGGAGAGACCTCCAGGAACAGATGCAGAGCGAAAGGAGTAGAGCCAGAAGAACTCTATACACAGAGACTGATATACGATGGTAAAATTGAATGTAATGGACCTCTGTTCCAGCAGCAATGCAATGACCCAGGACAATTCTGAGGGATTTATGGTAAAGACGCTACCCACATTCAGAGGAAGGACTGCAGGAGAGGAAACATATAAGAAAAACAACTGCTTGAACGCATGGGTCGGAGTGGACATGATTGAGGGTGTGGACTCGAAACTACCACAAACTACCAACAATTTGGAAATTGTCTTGATCAAGGACACATGACAAAACTAGTGGAAATGTGCATTGGCCATGGTGGGGGGAGTGCGGGGGGCGAAGGGGAAAGGAGGAGCATGAATCATGTAACCATGTTAAAAATGAATATTAATAAATGTTTAAAAAAAAAAGAAAGTAGAGAATATAACAAGTAATAGTTTGATAAAATTAATATGAAAGAAAAGCAATTGTTATTTGTAAAGTTGGGACAATTTATTAGTTTTTTTCTTTTAAAATTTGCCTTTCAATAAAATAGTGAATAAATATTCCCATCTCTAGTCACTAAAACAATTTATTATTATAGGCCAATGGGGTTATAACAGTGATAGAAAATATATTTGGATAAAAATTTAAAAATTTAAAATAAAGTTTCTGATGATATACATAGCAGGTCTCAATTATTTGACATCTCGACAATGAGTGAGTTCTACTATGGTTTATGGGAGAATATCTGTGCAAACGAAAGAGCAAACCAGAAAAGGATGATAATCTTCCATTCAAATCTAAAAACAGAATACACACAAAACTGGAAATCAGATATGAAGTTATCAGTTGGAAGTACCAACCTCAAGGCACTGAAAACAAGATTGAACAAAATACCTACAAGGAAAACATGCAATCCTACTCTGGGAGGCAGATAGACAAATTGGTCATGTTAGTTCCTTTCTACCCTCCCCTTCATTTTAAGACCTAAAATTTAATTGACAATTTCATCTCTAAGATTTTACTTTCTAAAATCTGAATAAAATCATCTGCCAACAAAAATCATGAACTTATTTGCATTTTAAGATTAAAAAGTACATTTTTGAAAAATATAAAATGTTGGTCAAAATATTTTGTTTAAATAAATACTCAAAATAAGATTACATAGTCAACCATCTATAGTTCAAAAATCATAGGATCAAAGATTTAAAGCTGTAAGCGACCTCAGGTCATCTAGCCCAACCCTATTACTTTAGACATGAAGAAATGAGACCCAAAGAAGTGATTTACTCAATCAAAATGTACTAAGTAATAGAGTCAGTATTCAAACATAAATCCCCTGAATTCAACTCTAGTATTCTTTCCACTACACATTATATATTAATTTCCCGGTAGGAAACTCTTGATGTCTGGTGGTCACTGAGTCTGTCAGCATCTAACACCTAGTAATAGCCTCCATAAAAGCCTATATTAGCAAGTAAGTGAGAGAAACAGCAACAATAAAAGGGGGAAATACAGGTGGCTTATATTTTACAAAAGGTATGTCTGGTGACTTCTTATCTTTTAAAAAACATATTTTTAGTTATGAGTTGAAAAGATGACAAACTAAAGACAAGGATATTTGGTGTAGACATCTTAATAAGCATAAATTCATATGTTTATAATATAATGGTTTTTAAAAATTAATCATAAAGAAAATCTCTATCAATATGAATTTCAACTTTTGTAAAATTTGCTAAAGAACTCTTTTTCATTACCCTAATGTTCCAGGAAAAGAAAACTTGTTTTTTTATTATTCAAACTTGAGGGGTGAATTGGTCCGGAACTTCTGGAAAGCAATTTGGTACTACAGTCCAAAAGTAACTAACTGTGCATGTCATTTGACCTAAAAATGCCACTACTAGGTATACCCTTAAGAGATCAAAGAAAGAGGGAAAGGCCCCACACTATAAAAATATTTATAGAAGCTCTGTTTTGCTAAGCAAAAAGTTGGAAATAATTGTAGTGTCTATCAGTTGGTAAATGTCTAAACAAATTATGGTATATGAATATAATAGAATATTGTGGAGCTTTAAGAAATGATGAAAGAGACATATTCAAACAAATAGTGAAAGACTTATGTGAATTAAAGCATAGTAAGACAAATAAGAACTAGGAGAACAATTCATACAATAACATCCTTATTTTTTTTTTAAATTGGAAGACTTAAGAAATTCCAAATAATGCAGTAACCAACCACAACTCTGGAAAGGCCAATGATATAGCAAATTACCAGCAATAATGGACTAAATAAAGACACAGAAAGAGAAACATTTCTTTGGATATGGTCAATATTTTTGATACTATTTGTTTTGCTTGGCTATAAAGTAATAATTACAAGTATTTTTTCCCTATTTTTCCAATGTGAGGAGGGATCTGAGGATGAAAAATGGGGCTAGCAATAGTACTATCAATAGGAAGGGAAAAAAAATCAATGAAGCCAGTAAAAAGATGCCCAGAAAAGAACAAATATTTAGAAGGAAACAATGGATAAGCAGGGAAGCTTTGAAAGTAATATGTTGAATTTATTACATGCTTTTTAGACAAGAAAGCAATATAGAGGGTATCCAGAGCACTGGGTCCGTAGTTGGGAAGACTTCGGTTTAAATCTGGCCTCAGAAACTTACTAGCTATTTGATCCTGAGCAAGTCACTTGACCTCCATCTACCTCTATTTCCATATCTATAAAATGTAAATAACAATAGTACCTACCTCCCAAGGGTTGTCATAAGGATAAAATAATATTTAAGAAGTATTTTGCAAACCTAAATGCACTATATAAGGGCTAGCTAATAATGTTATGATGATGATGATGATGATGTCACTGAATGGCAACTAATAAAAGTTTTTACAAAGTTCAAAAAACAACTAAAGGGTTGTTAGCACTGTGAATTACTAAATTTTAACAAGAAATATTGAGAGTTTTAAGTAATTAATCTTTTAAATGTTTTTAAAGTTTTTTAGCATGTATATTGAAATTTGTTAAGTTGTACTAAGGCTTTTGGGATACCTTCTTTAATAGATTCAAGGCTTCCTATGCAATTTGTTTCTACTAAAAATATTTAAATCAAATTACTTAAATAGAAAATTAAAATGAGTAACGTTTGAAGATTTTGATGACTACTGATTTGTACTAAATCTACCTACATAAGAATCCCTAGATGAATGTGACTTCTATCAGGCTTGAGACTATGCAAACAAAATTATTCTACTAATTTTCTTATACAGTACTTTGTCTGCTATCTCTAACCCTGAAGTCAAATTCTCTCCAGGGTAGGTCATATTTAGACACAGGCTAGGCCAGAGGAGAGAGGCCTTGGTTTTTACTTCCTCATTGCTCAGTCTCTACTCATCCAAAAAGTCATACCCTAAGGAAGTTTTACCTCTATGGGAATACTGTAAACAGGGCTGACCTTCTTCATTCTTCCTAGCCTTCCCCCAAGCTAACTCACCCTGGACTAAGGACAGAACCTTGGAATCTAAGGGAGGCAGAGACCTCATGCCTTTAAAGCAGGGGCCGTCAACCTTTTTGGCCATGAGAGCCATAAATGCCACATTTTTTAAAATGTAATTTCGTGAGAGCCGTACAGTGCTCACAGTGCACGTTCCTGTAACAGCGCCTAAAAAAAAATTGACTTTATGGCTCCTGCAGAAAGAGACATATCTGGCCCTCAAAAGAGCCAGATATGGCTCAAGAGCCATACATTGCCGACCCCTGCTTTAAAGTAACAGCCACATGAATCATTTCTGTCCTCGGCAGATCCACTATCAACCATGCTATATACGGTTCTAGATGGCCTAGGAATACTCATGCCTGAAATATAACTTTTTAAACCCCTTTTTTCTCTTAATTAATTAATTTGTTACATTAAAATACTCAAGTAACTCCCACCCTCCCTTCCCTCTCCCACAACACAATCATTTGACAAAAAGATATAAATATAAATAAAACTATGTCTTGTCTACAATCATCAAGAACTCCACACCTTATAGTCACCAAAATGATCATTTTTAAGGTTTCTTTAAATTTATCTGGCATGTAGCAGGGCAGGAAATGACAATCCCAAAATACTGCTTTTGGCTACATTAGGGTTTGGGGGGGGGGGTTTCCCCCCTCTTTCCAGAGAAGTTTGGAAGGAAAGCAACTCTTAAGAAAAGCCAGAGATTAAACAGAGCAGAGCCGAAGGATTAGGGGGCTGCTCAGACTCTGACGTAAATTGTCTAGAGCAAAGAAGAGGCCCCAAAATGAGCAGCATATTCCTGTCTCTGCCCTACTTTGCTACTGGATCTTCTGTGGCTTTTTCCAATCCTTTTGGCTCCTGGTTGCCATGTAAATGGCCCGCACCCGCACCCACTTTCTGTCCACAGGGGTGGATTAAGACAACCACTGCCCTTTTATTAGAGAATTCAATGCAAAAGGAAGGCTTTCTGTGGAATTCTCAACTTCTCCACTCCATTTACCTGAGACACTTTCTCCATTTCATTCTATGATGGCATCACAGCAGTAAGCTCATGCATTTGAAACAAATAAGCTGATCACTACATATTTTATTCATATATTCACCTTTTTAAAAGCCCTGATCTGTCATTTCAACACTAAGGAATGGCTACATTTTTCCAATGTTGTTTGCTAGATTACAAAAATAGACCTGATAGGCACTCCAATTATAGATGACTATGTTCATAATCGCTAGCTACTGACATTTGATAAATGAAGCTGTTTAGTCTTTAATCGTACCTATAGCATGTACTTTGTGCTATAAATCTGAACCTAAATCCCTAATGACCAAAGAGATCAGTTAATTTCATTTGATCGTGGTACAAACAAGACCATCAGTATTCATTCATCAGATGAGAGACTCAGAGAGAGGATACCCGCAGCCAAACATATGATATGATACAGTCATTTGCCATCCAGGGGATCAGGTATTGAAAGGAGGCAGGGATCTTACAAGCTATTGAATCTAAGTCTTTGAGGCTAGGATGATTCTGAGAGAGAAGAAAGAGCCACAAACTAACTCTTAACCTTAACTAGATATTTCATGGCCAATAAGAACAGAAAAAGCTATTTGTGTAAAGGGCTCAGTGAAGCACACTGTCATTCATTACAGGAAAACTAAAACCTACTAAATTGTGCACCATGAGGATACTGACTCAGGAGTACATGCACACGTGCGTGTATATATACACACAGATACATGTGCACATACATACATAAGTAGAAAGCATACACTATTTTGATTTAACATTAATTTTGTTTCCTGGGTTGTCTTGGCCAGAGAATTGTTAGCCTACCTGTGATGAGCCCAAGCTAGGCTGACCTTCCGACAAAAGAAAGTCTGAGGTCAGGACAGTATTTCCTCGTATATAAGCACTCCTGTGGCATAGCATTAAAGTACTAGGACCTCTTCTATACCACACAATGAATCTGAGAGACATATCTAGAACTAATCATTACAAGCTATATGTACTGTTAAAAAAGACATAAAAATACATTTAACTCTTACATTTTCATTATAAATCTGACAAGTTATAGTGAGCCAAAGAAAGAATTGAAAAAGAGGATATACTTCATTATCCACAGTCTTTGTTGGTAATAGCTTAATATGTGAAAGGGGGGAAAAATCATCCTCACTTGCCAGGAACTGCAACAATTTATTCTGTCTTTTAAAGATAAAAAGGCAAGGAAAATACATTACTAATGATAGCTGTCTTCAAGTATCTGAGGGCTGTCATGTGGAAGAGATATTTGACTTGTTCTATTTGGCCCCAGAGGGCAAGACCAGAAGGAACTGGTAAAAGTTACAAAGAAAAAATTTAGGTTTGACGTCAGGAAAAACTTCTTAACAATTAGTGTTATCCATAAGTGGAATGACTGCTGGGAGGTAGTGGATTCCTCTTCAATGGAAACCTTTAATAAGAGGCTGGATGAACACTTGCAAGGTATAACATAGAGGAGATTCTTTCCTGGATATGGTTTATTAAACTAGCTGGTTATCAAGGTTCCTTTCAATTCTGAAAATTCTGTGCTCTTCCAAATTTTAAGAAAACCTAAAATGTGAAGTATTTATTACAAGGAGCTATCTAAAAAAAGTTGACTTTACAGCATTAAAAAAAAACTTTCTTAACTATTCATTACTGTTGGACTAAATTCAAACTTATATTCTAAAAACTAGATTTTACACCTACTGTAATACTACAAACTTGAATTTCATTATGTTTCTGTAATGATTTTTCTTTTAATGATGTTGCTGTTATTTATACATGCATACACACACATATAAACACAAATACACACCACAGATTTTATCAAAATACAAACAGTTTGGTATTTTGAAATACAGAACTTTTTATTTTTTTATCAATCACGTGTAATAACAAATTTCCACTAAGTTTTCCAAAGTTATATGATCCAAACTGTTTTCTTTCTTCTGTCCTTCCCCATTCCTGGAACTGGGTTATACATGTATTATCATTCAAAACATATTTCCATAATGTTCATTTTTGTAACTGAATAATCTTATAAAATCAAAATCTCAAAAAGAAAACACAAATAAATAAATGAAAAATCACATGCTTTCATCTACCTTCCTACTGCAAGAGTTCTTTCTCTAGAGGTAGATAGTATTCATAAGTCTCAGAATTATCTGATCCAGGACACAATGATCCATTGTGAAATATAGGATTTTTAATAGACCCTGTTGGCATGGTTGCATGACTTCTTACAAGAGGCATACAGAAGCACAAGAGGGAGAAAGACAGTAAAATTGACCCAGAGTTGAGGGCTGATGGTCCATGGACACTAGCAAGATGAGGGAAAAAGGAAAGTCAAGAGTATAAGAAAGTATGTGGTAGAACATATATATATCAATTACTGTACAGTAAGATTTTAGAGAGAAGCAAGTGAGGCCAGGAAATGTAATGAAAGAAAGTAGAGCAGTTGGACTAGAAGTCAAAGTGAGAACAAGCAACAGACTTAGCAAGTATAAGGCATTGGAAGAGATGAATGTCTAGAATATTATAAACATATAGGAAAAAAGAATGCCACCTTCCACTCGATGGACATTTTCACCCCTAGTTTCACCCTTCACATCCCAGGGTCTCTGCACTCCTAGAGAACATTATCCAAAACCCATTCCCATCCCCACTGCCCAATTCTTCATTCCCATCCCCTGAATTCTCCCCCTACCAAGTTTCAAATGAACACCAACCACCCAACCCTTCCACAGTGCCCTCTGGAATACCTAGTCCAAAGAAAACAAGCTTCTCATCCTCTTCAATCTTTTCTTCCCCCATTCCTTCCACCTTTTAGCTATGCCTAAAACCTGGCCTCCCTCTGGCATCTTAGCCAACTTGGTCACCATTTCCAGTATTGGCTACACTTTTATTCATTCTCCTTTGTTCATAGGTTGAGGTGGGGGAGATGGTTAAAATGAAAGCTCCTTGTAGACAGAAATTCCTTTTAATTTTGCCTTTGTAGCCCTGATGCCTTGTATATTCAAGGCACTTAGTGAAGTTTATGAAACTGTAATGGATAAAAAAAATTACTAGCGATATATTTCATTTTAACAACATAAAAAACATATCAAAGAGTTTTAAACTCTCATCTATAAAGTGAATTGGGGCAAGCTGTTAACCTACTGTCAGTACATTCTAATTGAAGTCCTTTGGGGATGTGTACAGGGAAAATAAATAAAAACACAACAAATACTGCGGTGTTTGTGTCACTTTGAGAGGTTTTTTGAAAAATATTTTGTCATCTTCCTTAAAGAACATTAACTGGATATATTTCAGTGTTTCATCAGGGAGAGTTTCCTAATCAGTTCACCATTTTGCTTAATTAAAAGCCCTTTATTTATGATAATAGAATCTATTTACCCTTAAACATTGATGAAAACCTTCTGTGTGCTAAGCATTGGGCTAAGCCTGAGAGATACATACACACACAATGGAACAACCTCTATCTTCTAGGAGCTTATATTCTATAAGGAGAAATAACATATATATATATACATGAGTAAAATAGAATAAATGCAAGCATGGTAGAGTAGAAAGATAACTAGATCTAGTGTTAGGAGAGTACTTGAATCCAGGTCTTCTATTCATTCCCTGTGCTAGGCTGAAAAATCATTTAAATTATCTGTACTTCAACTTCAGTTAAGCCTCTCATCACGAGGTGGGAAATGACTTAACTTATTATGGCATATGATATAAAAGAATAACTATACCAAAGGAATAATGAAAAAGACAGTTTCAGTGAAACCTATGAGGCCTTGTATGAACTGATGATGAATGAAATAAACAACAATGGGAGCACAACTAAACAATAACAAAAATATCATGAAGATAAACTGTGAAAAACTTGGGAACTCTTTTTTTATTTAAAACCCTTACCTTCCTTCCTGGAGTCAATACTGGGTATTGGCTCCAAGGCAGAAGAGTAGTAAGGGTAGGCAATGGGGGTCAAGCGACTTGCCCAAGGTCACACAGCTGGGAAGTGTCTGAGGCCTGATTTGAACCTAGGACCTCCTGTCTCTAGGCCTGGCTCTCAATCCACTGAGCTATCCAGCTGCCCCCTTGGGAACTCTTAACACAATGTCCAATCATAATTCCAGAAAACCAATGATAAAAAATATACTACCTATCTCCTGACAGAAAGGTAAGGGGTACAAAATGAGACATATATTTTTTAGATGTGGCAAATATGGGAATATGTTTTATTTAACTATTCACATTTGTTACAAGAGTTTTGATTTTCTCTTTTCTTTTCCGAACAGAGGATGGACGAGAGAGAGAACTGACTTTCATTCATTGAAAAAAATAAAATGAGATTAGAGACTTCCTGGAAGAAGTCTTTCCTGGCCATGTTAATATAACTAATGGCCTTGCATCCATTCGCAATCTCAGATAAGACTCTGTTTCTTTATAAACTTTCTTTATAAACTATTTTTTGTACTATTGTGGTTTAGTGGTGCTTTCCTGAAATCTAGGAAGGCTTGGGCTTACGTCTCACCTCTGAAACATATTGGCCGTTTGACTCTAGGCAAGTCATACAATCTCTCAAGTCTCTAGGAAATTCTTTAAGATTATAAATTGAAGACCTGCAATAAAAGTATTTTCCTCATCTGGGAATTTCCTATGCCAATTAAATCACAGATTGGATAATTGCTAATGTCTTTTCCTGCTTAAATTTTATGATTCAATGATACCATAACTTCATTTTTTTCTTTTACATTTTCAGAAGTTATTAGCATGAATTGGCAAATAACATTATTAATGTTTATATTTTATTGAATGTTTGAGAAGTCTATGTTTTACATTATAAATACATATTATTTTACAATATAAGTATATATAATTATATTGTAATATGATATAAAATATAATTATATTTTAATAAAATTTTTATAAATTGACATGGCAAGTCAAATAATTTCACTCACTTGGCTAAGACCATAACAAAGTTTTGTCTCATTAGCTTAAAAAAAAAAAACAGGGGGCAGCTGGGTAGCTCAGTGGATTGAGAGCCAGGCCTAGAGATGGGAGGTCCTAGGTTCAAATCAGGCCTCAGACAATTCCCAGCTGTGTGACCCTGGGCAAGTCACTTGACCCCCATTGCCTACCCTTACTGCTCTTCTGCCTTGGAGCCAATATACAGTATTGACTCCAAGACGGAAGGTAAGGGTTTTAATTAAAAAAAAAAAATGATTTTTAAATACAATAGTGAACCAATAGTTGTCCTTAAAATGCTAAGAAAAAATTTAGCCTGGAAAAATATTAAAAGAGAAGTAGTGAACTCTAATATGTTAAAGATCTGTTTATTTATAAAAACAAAGTTATAACAATTTTTAAAAAGCACTGTCAACTACATTTAAGACCATATGAAACACTGACTTCAACCTCTGAGGTCATGTGTCAATTAACTGATTGTTAAATGCTTTAAAAACAAAGTATAGGGGGCAGTTAGGTAGCTCGGTGAATAGACAGAAAGGCCTAGAGACAGGAGGTCCTGGGTTCAAATGTGGCCTCAGTCACTGCCTAGCTGTGTGACCCTGGGCAAGTCACTTAACTGCCATTGCCTAGTCCTTACTGTTCTTCTGCCTTGGAACCAATGTAACATTGGTTCCAAGACAGAAGGTAAGAGTTTTTTTTAAAAAGTATAACATATGGGTGGGGGGAGGTAATAATAAAACTTTTTTTGAATTGTTTAAATGATTTAAGGTTCTTACTCCCTCCCAAAAAAAGCATAAATATATTTGGTTTTAAGAACTAGAAATTAATTTGTACTTCTGTCACTGTTTTGTAAGAAAGTAAGGTATCCAAAGGGCAGCTGGGTAGCTCAGTGGATTGAGAGCCAGGCCTAGAGATGGGAGGTCCTAGGTTCGAATCTGGCCTCAGACACTTCCCAGCTGTGTGACCTTGGGCAGGTCACTTGACCCCCATTGCCTACCCTTACCACTCTTCCACCAAGGAACTAATACACAGAAGTTAAGGGTTTAAAAATAAAAAAAACAAAAACAAAAAACAAAAAAACAACAAAAAAAGAAAGTAAGGCATCCAACAGTTCATTTTTAACATGGCAACAAAAAAAGGAACTGAAGACATCATGTTATCCATCTCCACATATTAATGACTACACATTAAGCTTTACTTCCATGCCTTTCTCATCCCTTTCAGAAAAGCATTAAAAATAAAGGGAAATGCTTATTTGAAGAAGATGATGAGAGAACTGCCCTTATCTTCAAGGCAGAACCTATCTGTTCTTGACAAGACAGGAAGACAGTAGAATCTCTATGGATATTCTATTTTAGAAGGAAGTCAAGAAACCAATTCCATTAGCTATAGAAGCTAATAATTATCAAGCATTCTTATCAAGATTAAAATTTTTTAATGGGGATGATCTCTTAATCTGTCTTTCCTATAATAAGGATAGGTCTCTGACCTGAAAACCTACCTCTGTGAAGACAAACAACTTTAATAATTAAAACTGAAATGTCAAAAAGCATTTTACATATCCAGTCATTATTGTAGAATGTAAGATCAATAGCTTTGCCCATCTCACTGCAAAAATTATTGATCTTAGGATTAAGAAACCCAGATTCATATCTGAAGACTAATATGTATTTTCTATGTGACCCTGGTCAAGTTGCTCAACCTCAACTTCCTCCTGTGTAAAATGGGCATAATAACAGTCTTGATCATGATCATGGTGTCTCAGATGCCCAAAAAATGTTGGCATAGCAAACTGCTCAAAGATGTCATTTTCTTTTCTTAAAATTTAAATTTATGTATTTATTTGTTACATTAAAACACCCAGCTAACTCCTTTTCTTCCCTCCTCAATTAGAGAAAGCATCACTGACAAAAAGATATATGTGCATGTAAAACTGTCTTGCTTATTATATTTATCTGTTCTTTCTCTACAGGTAGATATACACAAGTCATTCTTCAAAAGATATTTCTATTGCTGTATATATAATGTTCTCTTATTTCTGTCCATCTCATCCTTCATCATTTCATGTAGGTCTTCGCATGTTTTTTTTTTAAACTAACCTGCTCATCTTATCCACAAGATGCCATTTTCAAAATAAGAGTTGTACTGGGCAACAATTTAGGTTAAGTGAGACTTGACAGACATGGCACAATAAATAAAGAGCTGACCTTGGACTTGGGTCCAAAATGGTTCCAAGCCAGAAGAGTAGTAAAGGCTAGGCAGTTGGGGTTAAGTGACTCATTCAGGGTCTAAGTGTCTGAGGCTCTTGTTTTTTTTTAAATGTATTATGTATGTATATAAGTATACATGTATATATTATATATATGAATATGTGTGTATGTATGTTATGTGTGTATAATTTTTTTTGTTTTAAACCCTTAACTTCTGTGAATTAGCTCATAGGTGGAAGACTGGCAAGGGTGGGCAATGGGGGTCAAGTGACTTGCCCAGGGTCACACAGCTGGGAAGTGTCTGAGGCTGGATTCGAACCCAGGACCTCCCGTCTCTAGGCCTGGCTCTCAATCCACTGAACTACCCAGCTGCCCCCTGTCTGAGGCTCTTTTAAAAAATACATCTTTATTTTTATTAATGTTTGGTTTTTTTAGTAATCTTATAAATTTTATTTCATTCATTTATTTTTTTTAAACCCTTACCTGCGTAGTATCAGTTCTAAAATAGAAGAGTGGCAAAGGCTAAGCAATAGAGGTTAAGTGACTTACCCAGAATCACACAGCTAAAAAGTATCTGAGGCCACATTTGAACCCAGGTCCTCTCAACTCCAGACCAGACACTCTATCCTACTATGCTACCTTCCTGCCCCTATAATATTCTCTAAACAGCCTCTATCTTGCTCTCCCTTCAAAATACTTTTAGCACAGTATTCTAGAGAGGTGTAATGTAGAGACTTAATATCTGCCAGTTAATAGGGGTCAACTGAAATGAATTTTTTAAATTTACATTTTTTATTTTTGGTTCCGCATTCTCTCATTCCCTCTACCCATCCCTCACCCACTGAAAAGGCAAGAAATGCAATATTCATTTCATATCTCTGTCTGTGTGTTTGTGTGTGTACATACAGTCATACAAAACATATTTCTGGATTAGCTATATTCAGGAGAAAAAAGAAGAAAGAAAAAATATGCTTCAAAATGTTCTCTGAGTCTATCAGTTCTCAATTTAGGATGAATCATTATATTGATCAAGTTACTAAGTCTTTTGGATGGCCTGAATTAATAAGGGTTCCCAAATCATTTTTCTTTATTCAGTAATAATTATGGAGTTTCATCAACTCATTTGTTTGGTTATGGCTTCAGAAGACTGGTGAATTTAGAATTATAAATGCTTAATAATATAATATTAGCTAGGATTTATATAGCACTTATTATGTGCAAAGCACTATGTTAAATGCTTTTATAAAATATTGTCTTGTTGGATCCCCATAACAACTCTGCAAGGGAGGTGCTGTTAATTATCCCTGTTTTACACTTGAGGAAACTGAGGTAAACAGAGGCTAAATGACTTGCCCACAGTCACAGAGATAGTAAGTGTCTATGGCCAAAACTGAACTTGGGTCTTCTTGACTAATGGCCCAGGAATCTGCCCACTACAATAGCTACTTGCACATCTTTTCCTCAATTCCCTTTAATTCTTGGGTCCTCCCTTTTATTTCCATTAATACTGTGTAGAACTTGCTTGTCCATAGCTGTTTGCATGTTGTCTCCCCCATTTGACTGTGAACTCCTCAGAAACAGGAATTGTCTTTTATCTTTCTTTGTATCCCCAGCATTTAAGCATGGTGCCTAGCCTTTGATAAGGAGGCATTTGATAAGATGTTTACTGACTGCCTGACAAGGGGCATTTACAATAGAACTATAACCTTATTTGTCTATTAATATACCCATATTCTATGAATATGAATTTGATTCTTGGATGGGAAGAGCAGTATTAGAGTTAGAGAGAAATAGGAAAGAGCAAAGGAAACAAACTGTTGTCTTTCATTCCACTGGATTCCTTGAACCCAGCTATCATCCAGGAACTATTTATTAACCCAGAACCCTTACTGTCACCAGGTTGGGGAGGGAACTGGGAAGGGGGAGTAGAAATGCTATCACTAAATTAGGATTTCACAACACAGGTCAAGTGGAATAAATTCTCAATTCCCTAGGAAAAGGAAACCTCCCAAAACTACTACCAGAGTTCTTCTACTTGAAACTGCCAGGGAGGAGGGTACATATCCTTTGAACACTATATGATTTTGTAACTTAAGAGCCAAAAAAATTAGTTGAGTAAGCAACCCTGTAGAATGCCCCTAGTTAAATAATTTCTAAAATATTAATAACTTTCAAAAGAGATTTTATCAAAATTGACTGAATATTGTTGGCTTCTGATACAGACAATGCACACAGTAACCAAACTATTTAAATAAAATCAAGAAAAACAATTCTTAATTTCAAATTTATCTTATGTAATATTTTCATTATACCCCATAAGAATTAACTCTACAGTTTTTTTCTTAATCTTGCTCCAACATATAAATGAAAATTCCAAGGTTAAGACCTGAAGAATTCTTAAGTGCTAGTAAACATTTTTTATTATTCCATTATAATATTTTCACATCTATGTAGATGATCTCAGATATATTTCTCTCTCTAGTTCTGTCCTCTTCTCTAAACAATTTTCCCACATCTCTTAACACATGTTAAACAATTCTATTCAGATATTGGTATCGTCATTCTCCAACACTCCAGCCTAAAAAAAAAAAATCATTTTTTACTTATTCCTTTTCCTGTTCATAGGCCCCTGATGAGTCAAAATTGCTATATAAAAGCTTACACATCAAGTTATATCCAAATGATAAAACTTCTGGGCCATTCAACACTAACCAAAGTGTTAATATTCTAAGTGGATTATTAGTAATATAAATTTCAAGTCTTCTCTGCTTCTTTTTTTTTAACCTCACCTTCCATCCTAAAATCAATACTATATTGGTTCTATACTGATACTAACCCAGGAAAATAACAAAAAAAGAATAAAATCTGTTAAAAGGAGTTTAATAGGTATCTAGGTTTTGTGAATTTAGCTTTGATGAGATTAATTCTGAAGTATACTTTATGAAAGAATTTGTTTATTTTGGTTAGCTGGGGTCAGAGGCAGTAATCTTAATGATTTTCCTCTAATTGGACAGATCGTTTTTTAGATAAGCATGACCTTCAGTGAATAGAGCATTTCTACATCAGGATTCTAACAAATCACATATTCCTTTTTTAAACAACAACCAAAAAAAAGCATTAAAAATACTTTCTAATCCTTTCTCTAGGTAACAAAGCCAAGTTATGGAGATAACTTTTATACTATAGCTAAGATTTTATGCAAACACACTCATCAAATGTCAAAGGCCAAATTTTTCAAATGGTTATCTAATAGTTACTAACAACTATACTAATTGACTGTAATTTTCAACTTAATTAAATCCAACAAATATTTATTAGGTGCCTATCTCCAGGAAGGTACTGTTGTAATGATTAGAATGGGTGATCGCCAAAATTATAATTAACCCTTACGCCACAAGACTGTTAATAGCTAGATTTATTAGTAAGAAAGAGAAAATAAGAGAGAAATATAGAAAGAAGGTGAAGAATTTCCTAGCCTAATAATTCAGAGCCTAACAACTCAGTGTCTCCAAATCTCTGCCTCAGAAAATAACTCCCCCCCCCAGCCTCCTGCTGGGTCTCATGTTATAAATCCTTATTATACCCACTAGCTCTCTTACATTACTACCCAGGAACCAATCACAATTCCTCAATTAGCCTGGCAGGGGGGGGGGGGGGGAGGACCTATGGGATCAATTCCCTGAATGCTGATTGACCCAAATTCAAAACAAATGGAAGAGAAGTCTAAATCCCTGATTGATCAAATCAAAATACAAATTCCCTTCTCACACTGTGTTAAGTGCAGAAAATAGATGAAATAAGACACACTTAGCCCACTCACAAAGAATTTAGAATCTACTACTAAAAATAGCTAGAATGTATGTAGCCCTTTAAAATTTGCAAAATAAAGGGATAAGAGAGCCCATATACAAAAAAAAAAACAAAACAAAACAAAAAACTGATATAATGTACATTTAAGTAACTGCAAAGGAACCTCTTAGAAACAACTCTAGAATCCTTCCATCCAGAACTACTCCAATGATTAAGACAGCCATGCATAAGCAACCAGGGAACCAAAAACATGGTACAATGAAATGGACGCTAGCTCAAGAGAATAGATTCCAATGTTGTCTCTGACACTGATTCTACACGTAGATGGAGCAAATAATTTCTCTCCTCAGGTCTCACAGACCCAGAAAAAAACACTTATAAAAAGTGATTAAAAAAAATTTTTAAACCTTTTTAAAAGAGGGATGGAGGGGATAGCACAGTGATTATAGCACCAGGCTAGAGTCAAGGGGACCTAGGTTCAAATCTGTCCTTCAAACACTTCCTAGCTACATAATCCTGGGCACTCTTCCATCAGAATTAATTCTAAGATAGAAGGTATGGAGTTGGGGTGGGGGGAGGGTAGAATGAAATGATCTCTCATTTCCCTTTTAATTCCAAGTCTAGTATCTTATGGTCAATTTTGATGACGGAGGGACAGGCAACACTTGGCCTTTAAACTTCATGACATCTCTCACACACACATAATCATGCACAGGAACGTGCTGACACAGCAAGAAACTTCCAAAAGCAGATGACAATTTTTCATTAGCATAACTTTCTGCATTGATATTATCTCTGAGATCTTCATGAGAATACTCTTTCTCCAAATGCAAACAGCATCAGTAGAAAGCTAGTCATCAGGAGAACAATCAAATCAAGGAATGAGGTCTATCACTTCTAAACAAACAAGGACATGTTAGATAAAAGTTCATGTATTTTCTATAGTCTTACTTGCCTGGTAATCTAAGAAATATGAAGTCCAACAGAGTTCATTTGACATAGTCTAGATATGTTACACAATGTATTCCTCTTCCAATGACTAAGACTTCTAGAAGAGGATGTAAGCTCTTAACTTAGTCCTTCACAGGATGATACTGTTCCATTCCTCTAAATTACATCCATGAGCCTTGGGCAGTCGTAGAAACAAAATGTATATAAATATAGTCAGAAATACAGAATAAGAACCAGGCAGTGTATTTATTGGAGGTTATTTTGTTACCTGATTCTTTGAAAAATACTCTCACCCAATCATTTCATAACTTAAAATAAATAGTGTCCAAAACGTTTTGGTCAGAAAACTACTCTGTAAGCAAGAGTAGATGGAGCTGGTGGGAACTTTCAGATAACCTTGTACTCCACTAGGAAATCTCTAGACCCTTTTAATCCAAGATATTCACCTAAGTGAATGAAAAGACATGAAGTCATTTAGTTCTGTAATCTCAAGCAGGAAAACATTTAAACCAGAAACCCAAGAACACTATAAAATATTCACGTGAGATGGCTTATAAAGAATGATTTTTTTCTAGAGAAAAAAATGTTGCTAAAAGGCAAAAGAAATGTTTACAAAGTAAAGGCTTTTTGTTTTATTTATGTCTCCCAAGCCAGAGACAAAAAGCATTTGATTATGAAAAGGGAAGAGGAAAAGAAAGAAAGAAAATAGGGTGGGAGGGGGGAGAGGAAATCAGAGATAGCAAAGAATACTAAAAAGGAAGAAAATAAATTAACTAATGATAGCCACAATTCCAACTATTATTCAGTACTACAAACTCAAAGCATAAAGTTCATCCAATTAAGAAGAGATTTGTAAGAAAGACTGGAAAACAATTTTTGGCAAGAAACCCAAGAATAAAATTGTCTTCATGAATAATTTTTATAAATAGAATGACATCTAAAAATTTGATGAGATCACAACAGGAATATAAATTTTAGAACAAACATACATAAAATTTAGTATAAAATGGGAAAGGGAGGTTTTTCTAAACTTTAGCCTAGACCTTTAGTGCTTCTGTAAAAGGACCACATAAAACCTAAAAAAGCATTGTCTAAACAATAATTAATTGGTTTAAAATATTACAATTCCTTATTAAAACTGATATCATGTTGGATTGAATTTATGACTTTCAAAAGTTTGCCAAGTTCTACGTTAATGGTTCAGACATCCTTTAGCACATCTATGTCCCAGGTCAGTAACTCAGAAAGAAGGTCATCTACATACACTTCTAAACTTTTCCAAATCTTTCCAGAAGAGCTTCTCATGTCCCATTGTTCTTTAGTTTCGAAACTATTCTTCCGGCCCACCAGGGCAAAAGAATATAACATTTGTTCCATAACCAGGATCTGCATTTCTGAGTCACAAACGTTACAACTCAGTAAAGCCACATTAGCTTTCTCTCCAATAGAAAATGACCTACTTTAAGTCTTAACTCAAGCCAGGCTTTACTGCTCACCTTTCCCAGGCCTGAAAATGCTTAGGCTACCTGCTGTTTACTATGACTATTAACCCGTATGATGTTTCCACATTTGTCACTACATAACACACTTGGGAATTACATAACAAGTCCTCATCTAAATCCAATTTCCTTTATACTTCCTTAAGAATATACGCAGCTAAAAGTAAACCAGCTGCTATGTCTCTGCTGCTCTCTACAGGGAAGTAGTAGCGAGACACAGCTAAGTTATAGAACACTGACTTTAATGTTAGGGTGCCGTCTACTGGAGAAAATGGAAACTAATGAGTTGGATTTATTAGGGGAATCCAACTCATTAGTTTCCATTTTCTCCAGGAGTTTAAATCTAGCATCTATGAATACATTTGATTTTGCTCTAATAACTGATTAATTTGCCAGGAAGAGAGGGAATGTGAAACATTTAAGCTGCATTTAACCTTTAGGTCAACAGGCTCATATGTAGTCAATAAACTGATTTGATAGTTAGATCACTGTTACAACTAAGAATTTAGGTTCTAAACCTGCAAAGATCCTGGCTTCCTAGACTGAATATGGTAAGGCCTTTTCGTTTTTCCTCCATTTCTTTAGATTTAAACCACGTAGAACTCAGGGGAAACAAAAGAACTTAAATTCTAACTAGAGGGAGAGAATTTACATGTTAACAAACATCAACGAAAAACAAAAGAAATAATTCATTAAACTGAAAAATATACTTACTTGAGAAAAGTCACGTTCCCTCTCCTCACTAGGCCGAGGACTGCTACTTGAACAAGAAATGCAATCTGATATTTCCATAGAACTCTCATTTTCTTCAAATTCAGGACATTCTTTACCAACATCTTCTTTACTATCACTATCGTTCTCCCAGTCAATGAACTGAGGTTCACCTGACAACACAAATTACATAACATTATACTGAACTGTAACTCCAATCCTATAAAAATCTAAATTATTTTATTCAATACTATAGAAGGAGCTAAAATAGTCATTTCCTATAATAATACTGATGAATACAGGACAGAGTCTTTCCCAAATCCTTCTGAGATAGGAAAACCTCCATTGCCATTTTCTTTCAGAATATCCTAAAAGAACTCAGAAAACCTAAAAAGTTATTGTCTATTGCAATGGAACAAAGGATGTTTGGGAACAGGTATTCCCAAAAGAAGAGTCACAAGTTATCAACAATTATATTAAGAAGTATTCAAACTCAGAGAAATATAACTCTAACTTATACTCTTGAAAATGTCAAAGAACATTTCTTAAATTGTAAATTACAATGTTAATGCCATTAGAGAAAAACAACTATGATATTACATATTACATATTCTACATAACAAATACAATATTATACTGGTTCTGAGAACGTAAAATGGTACAATTTTATTTTGAAACAGCCAGATCTGGCAACTGGTTATATATGTAAGGTGAGGGAAAATGAGGAAAGAAGTATAATTCCAAAGTTGCAAACCTAGGAGAATGGAAGAATGGCAATGCCTGTGACAGAAACAGAAAACGAAGGAGGGGGTGGCAACTGTGAGGAAAGACAATAAATTCTGTTTGTGATATTTCTAGGATAGCCAGTAATGCAGGCCTGAAGCTCAAGGGAGAGACTGAAACTAGGTTTACATACAAGTGAATGATAGGCCTAGGAAAGATGATATTAAGAAGTTATGATATTTAAAAAAGGGGAGAACGAGCTCACTCTGAATGAATTCCATTTTCTCATTAAAGTAAGAAGGGAAGTCCTCAGCTGAGTGAGATGTGACAAAGGGAGAATGGGCAGGCTTGAGAGAAGAAAAGATCTAGAATAACCTCTAACAGAATAAGGAAGCAGAATCACTCGTTCAGTTGTGTCTGACCCTTCATGACCCCATTTGGGGGTTTCTTGGCAGAGATACTGGAGTAGTTGGGCATCCCCTTCTCCAGGTCATTTAACAGATGAGGAAACTGAGTCGAACAGGGTTAAGTGGTTTGCCCAGGATCACACAATTTATAAGTATCTGAGGCTGGATTTGAACTTGGATTCTCCTGATTCCAGGCCCAGCACTCCATCCACTGCACCACTTAAGTCACCCCAGGAATCACTTAGGCATAAAAGGTCTGCTTACTACACTGAGAGTCCAACAGAAATGGGATACCATGAACTGACAGTATAGCCAAACATTGTGGTTATGTGACTTCCTGGGGCTCCTTTAAGCAGCATGAGAATAGGCTCAGAGGAGACCAAAGGGAGGAATAAGGGGCATCTGGGATCTGGTGAGAGCTGAGTAGCAACAGGCCAAGGCATCCAGGAGTGGACATGTGGTGTTAAGGCTCTAGGTGGAGCTTGAGAATACCATGCTCCTACAAGAATAATTTTTAAAGGGTGGCTACGTGGTTCAGAGACAGGAGGTCCTGGGTTCAAGTCTGCCCTCAGATATTTCCTAGCTGTGTGATCCTAGACAAGTCACTTAACCCCCCCATTGCCCAGCCCTTACTGCACTTCTGCTTTGGAATCAATACTTCAGAAGGGAAGGGTTTAAAAAAAAAGAAGAAGAATTTTAAAACAAATTCAAGAACAAACAGACATCTGCCATAAAAGCTTGGGACAACAAAAAGGCTTTTAAAGCTATGTTACAGCAAGAGGAAAAAGAAGGAATAAGACATTATATTAGATTAGAAAATTATAATAGAAGATCCAAAAGGACATAATTAACGCACCTCATTTGTTTTTAATGTTTTACCTATACCAAGTTAGATGTATCTACAAACTGGAAGAAATAGAACAAACTTGACTAACAATGAATTGAAACACAAAAGGAAATGGTAAAGGACACCCAGTTGTCCTCAATGACTAGTGGTCACCCATGCTCCTCACTGTTATGTAAATAAGGATATATAAAGAAATGGTTGATGTTATTGCTGGGCCACTGTTAATGATCTTGGAAAATCTGTAATCAATGGAACTGGTTCAGAATGAACTTGGAAAAGTATTGTTCCATTTTTCAAAAAGGGAAAGAAAATAGATTCTTTAACTCTGAGCTGATGACCTTGGTTCATAGGCCTAGAAAATTTTAATAACAACAGCAACAAAAATAATAGCTAGCATTTATATTGCACTTTAAGTTTACAATTATGTTAGATTCTTACAACAACTCTGGGAGGTATGTGCTATTATTATCCCCAGAGGCAGAGTTTGAGTGACTGGCCCAAGATCATATAGGCAGAAAGTGGCTGGGGCTAGAGCTGGACCCAGGGCGTTAGGACTGGAAGCTCAGCATTCTATCCTCTATGCCAGGGGCTGGCAACGTAAGGCTCTTGAGCCATATCTGGCTCTTTTGAGGGCCAGATATGGCTCTTTCTGCAGGAGCCATAAAGTCAATTTTTTTTCAGGCGCTGTTACAGGAGCGTGCACTGTGAGCCCTGTACGGCTCTCACGAAATTACATTTTAAAAAATGTGGCGTTTATGGCTCTCACAGCCAAAAAGGTTGCCGACCCCTGTTCTATGCCATCTATAGCTGTGTCTACCATGTATTATTAAAAGGAGACTATGTGACCACCACATATTAGGAAGACAACTGACTATAAAGGCAAAGGGATTGAAGGAATGTCTTCCAAATTCTTTGGTGCTCACACATTGTCTACTCTTTTAACAATGTATGCTAAAATTTTGCCAGGAAGGCAACTGACCACAATGGCAAGGATTGTTGAAGTAAGTGATATTTATATCAATTATTTTATAAACATAAATTATTTATAAATATTTATAATTTTTACTTATAAATACAATTTATTTATAAATTTATATTTAGGCAAAAAGGAAAACCTTGGGTAATGAAGAAAATAACATATAATGACTGTGTTAACATTCTCAAAAATTGTCATGTTAAAAAAATTATAAGAAGGACCAAACATATTCTATTTAGCTCCCAAGACAAGGAAGTACAAGGAGGAGGTGGAAAATATAGCAAAATATTTTTTTCTCTTTGATATAAATAAAAATTTACTAATGGAAATATGCAAAAGTGCAGCTGGCTGCCTCATGTGGCAATGAGATTCTCATTACTGGTAGTCATGAAGTAGGAGATGAATGACAATTTGGGGAAATTGTTATATAAAGAAAACATAACTATAATTATAAAAACTTATTGCTCTGTCCAAGACTTAAAGAAAGGTATAGGAAAACAGAGTCAGGATATAAAAACACCTAAAAGGATAAAACATGGAGCTCAATATAATAAGATGAAATTTAATAGATATATTTAAATTTTTATACTTAGATTTACAATATCAGTTTCACAAGTAAAGTATAAGGAAGGAATAGTTAGATGGCATATATCTGAAAAATATCTAGGACCAGAGTTCTTAACTAGGGTTCAGATGTTTTTTTCTTTTAATATTGTGATCACTGTATTTCAGTAAAATTGGTTTTGGTTTGCTTTGTAATCCTTCATATTTTATTTTCTGCATTTAAAAACATTATTTTGAGAATATATCTACTGCCTTCACTAGACAGCCAAAGGGTAACATAAAAAATATTTAAGAATGCTTGATCTAGGAATTTTACTAGACTACAAATTAAATGTGTGTTAGCAAGATCTCTGATTTCAACCTATCATAAATTATAACTGTCACAATTTCTCATTTAGAAAGATATTCTGTCACACTACAATAAATTTTTTTAAATTTAATGTCATCTTAGACTTCATTAAAGATGTCTAGTATCCAAATCGAGGAAGGTCACAGTACTAGATAACTCTTCACTGGTTGGAGAATATTTGGAATACTGTATTCACTTTTGGGCACAAAATATTAAAAATAATATTGATAAACTGGTCAAGTCTAGAGGAGGGCATCTAAAATAGTTAAATGCCTTGAGATCATATCATATGAGGTCTGATTGAAAAATCTGGGGATGGACAGCCTGGAAAAGAAAAGATAAGAAGGCAAGAAGCATGAGTATATGATAATCCTCTCGAAAGGATATTATGTGGAAGAAAAAGGAGACTTGTTCTCCTGGCCCCAGAAGATAGAACTAATCAGTGAACCAGATTGCCAATTTTAGTGTAATATACAGAAAGACTCTATAATAATTAAAGTTGTATAAGTAAAGACTACTTTGCCTCAGAAAACAGTAGGATCCCTCTCCTTAATGGTCCTCAAACCACAACCAGGCAAAAAATTGTCTGATCTTATTCTTATAGGGAATAAATGGTCTCTAAGGTTCATTTAATCTCAAATTAAATGATTTCACTGATGATATGTTTAACAGGAAGAGGTGAGCCTTTCATATAGTAATGATGAGAGACAACAGATGAATGACAATGGTATCCCTAATACACTAAAAGAACAAGTGTTTTCCAAAGGTTCTAAAGTGAAACTATGAACAAGAATTTATCAAAATAAGAATGCATGGTAGGACTGCAATTTGTAAGGATCTTTCAAAGCATCAAAGTAAATAGGAATACAATTATATCATCAACACCAATATGACATTCATCTAATGGCATAGTAAGGGAAAAACTAGCTTCTCTAAAGCACGCCTTTCAAATAAGCTTTTTTAAGTATTTCCCAACATCAACAAAGTGACAGAAATAATTAAAAAGCTGCATATTTAACTTCAGTTCATCTAAGGCTTTCAGCATAATTAAAATCCTTAGCATTCATAAGATCTATTAATGACCAAGAACACTAATGAATGTCATTTAAAACATTATCAGAACTAAGCCAAGAAAGTGTTTCTTCTACCTATTAAATCTTACACTATTTATCCAAAACACAAATTAGTCAAATTTTATCACATAATTATGTGAAAAAATGCAACAGAACTTGAATTTCTTAAAAATCTATCAACCTACCTTCACTGCTACTGTCATCCAAACCTAATTTATTCCTAGTATGCTGCCTCTCTCTGTTGGGAGAACATCTTTTATGTTTCTTGGGTTGAAAAGGTATCTCTTTATCTTCTTCTGAGAGGTCACTCTCAGTGGAGCTCCATATAATGTCAGAAGGTCCCTTTGAAGCTCCAGATGGAGAAGCCACTAGTTTAGAAAACACACAAGAACTTAAGGGGGGAAAAAGCAGTTAAATTAAGCTGTTTGCTGATCAAAATTAATTATTTTATTCATGTGAATTTATTAATAGCATGAAGATTTAAGATTCAATTCAACAAATGTTAAATTATTAATATTCTGTCAGAGCAAGACACTCAGTCTCATAAGTGTAGAGAGGCCTATCAAAAAGGAAACATTTCACTAGTCATATAAGCTGAAGCATCTGTCCAGAGTGCTATGTACTACAAGGACAAAAAAATAATAATAAGTTCATGTAAGAGAAACAAAATAAGATGGAGGATACAAAAGTAGATTGCAGAGTGAGAAGAACACAAGAAGGTCTGGTTCCCCACAATTCCCCTTAAAAATCAGCAAAAGAATTTTGAAGAAACAAAACTATTAGAATTCCTTACATGAAAATCAATCCTCACCAAAAAGTAAATATGTAAACAAAAGAAGATAAAATAAAATAAAATATGTAAACAAAAGAAGATAAAATAAAATAAAAGTTCACTATTACAAAATAAGAGAAGGGAAAACAGAAGACAAACTAACAAAATAACAGCCAAAGCAGCATCAGAAATTTAAAAAAAAACAAAAAACAAAAAAACAAAAAAAACAAGAGATAAAAATCATAAATAACAAACATATGCAAAGAATTAAAATGTTTAAAATTAGTCTCTCTCCCCTCCCCCTATGCACACACACACAAATCGGCATAAAAGAAATTGGAGTGCTGAGTTCTAAATCTAGAGACGAAAGGATGATAAAATTCTCCAAAAATGAAAAATATCACACTTCAAAGGATCTGATTCATTAGGATAAGTATGGCCTATGCCAGTGTAGATTGCAACCTATCTATGAGTTGGAAGACATTCTTTAGGAGTTGCTATAACTAAAATAAGTCCCAGAGTAGCCATCCTTTTGTTAATGAGTCTCCCAAATTCGGCTAGTCTGTACTCAGATAATAAAGAAGCCAGGACTTTCCATCTTAGAAGACCCTAGCAGAGCATACATTCTGCTGACATAGCCATTAAGAGTCTACTGAAAAGGCCTTGCAAAAGGACTTCAGGAGAGAAAATCATAAAATAGCATCAATTAAAAACAAGATTAACAATCAAAGACAGAATGGTAGGAATTGAGTTAATAAGGATAGAAAAATGCCATTAAAATAAAGAAAAAATATTTGTTACTAAATAGGACCAAATGTAAATGAAAACAGTATTTGATAAATGCAAGATTATAAGATATTAAGGAAATTTATCATTAATAAAAATTTGAGGGCAATGGTTGGCAGAGGGGGAAAAACTTAAGCTAATACTTCAAATCATATACTACAAAAATTCCAAATTGATCAATGATTTGAAAACATAAAACTACAAAAAGACCTTAAGAAAAAAAAGATAGTATTTATCTCAATTGTGGACCAAAGAAAAGGTATAGAAACAAAAGAGATCAGGGAGAGCGACAAAGAAATGTTACCATTATTATAAGTTTTTTAAGAGTTACATTATCTTTTATAAAAATGCAAAATATTCCAAATGTATGAATTAGATTTTTATCTTACATATATTTTGTATATTATTAATTTTTGTTGAGACTGTGATAATTTTTTTAATAAAATGATTTAGACTTGATGAGAAAGTGTTATAAAAGACTAGTAAAGCCACTGAAGCATGAACAAAGAACTCGGGAAGGAATTTTATGACAATGAATTATAGAGCTATAATTTCTAACCATGCTTATGGGGCACTCAATAATATATGTTAATGATGATATGAATCCTCTTGAGCTTTCCTGCAGTACAATTTCATGATCACATTGGGACACTAGCCACTAGTAGACTCAATAAAATAGTTCACGGTAGTTTTAGAAACAAAAGCTTTAAAATTCTAGAAAAGCAAAGAAAAAACTATTAACCATGAAGAGATAACCATTCCATCCCTATTTCCCCAAAATATTGCCTATGAAACCTAAATCCTACTATCCCTAATGAGTTTTTCCTCTTCCTTCCTTGGAGGGCACTGGATCTCTCTTTTCTCCCCAAATGTATAATAAGTATGTCCTATATGTCCTATAACCCTTTCTAGATTGTCAGCTGCTTAACAGCAAGAACTGGTTTTTTTCCCCATCTTTGTACCCTGGTCTAGTGCTTTACACTAAGCAATTCTCTGGTTCCAAGAGGCATTTAATAAGTGTTTATCAAAATGATTTTAATCTGTCAGAGAATTAACAGAAGTATTCTACTCC
Organism: Gracilinanus agilis; assembly: GCF_016433145.1. Taxonomy (NCBI): domain Eukaryota; kingdom Metazoa; phylum Chordata; class Mammalia; order Didelphimorphia; family Didelphidae; genus Gracilinanus; species Gracilinanus agilis. Next base: position 524,857,341 of record NC_058130.1, read on the forward strand.
TTACAAACTTCCTTACCATTAATCAATACTATCCCACTTCTACCTTCTACTCTTGGCTCCCTCTCTATTCCCTCTACTTAGTCCTAGTTTTAATCAAACAAACCAGGTAAGATCTAATTTATTCTGAAATAGAAAAAACAAAAAGTAAAAATGTTGCTATGGCAATTACACTGGCATGGCAATCTTACTATACTGTTCCAATAGAGCTGAGGGAAGGGGAAGGATTTGTTATTGAATGAAAATGTTAGAAAACTTCAAGTCCAGTAAAATATGCCTAAAACCAGAGGTCTGGACACCAGATATCTGAATGAAGGTTTCAGTTCCAAATGATGAGACAGAGACCTTCACATGAAACTGTCAACAAATGGCTGAGTACTATCAGCAGTCTGAAACCTTTGTGACTAAAGAGCTGAATTCTGGTTTATCTCCTGTTACTTACAACTGACTTTGAGGCAGCTAGGTAGAACACTAGACAGAGTACCAGAGCTAGGGTCAGGAAGATCCAACCTTAGACACTTTAGCTAAGTGACTGATCAAGTTACTTCACTAGTTTGTGTTAGTTTCCTCAAGTGTAAAATTTGGACAATAACAACACTTACTTCACAGAATTGTTGTGAGGCTTAAATGTGATAACTTTAAACACTTAGCTGAGTGCTCAGCACAGAATAAGTGCTACATAACTATTCATCCTCATCTGTTTTCCCCAAGTTTTAACAAGAGGAGATAAACTACCCATTTCTTAAAAAGCTATTTAGGCCTATTATCACCACTATTATTCAATATTATACTAGAAATGCTAGCTATAGCAATAAGAGAAGAGGAAACTGGAAGAATTAGAATAAATAACGAAGAAACAAAACTACCCCTCTCCTGCAGATATGATGGTTACTGGAATACAGAACTATTAAATAATCAGAAAAACTACTTCTTTAATTAAGGAAAAGGGGTTCAGCAAGTTCCTCTCAGGCCTCCACACAGAGCCCTGAAACTCTGGTTGCTCTGGTCACCTACTTCTCTGGGAGTGCCACTGCACTAGATGATAACTCCAAATAATAAAAGAAATTGGGGAGCTTATATACTCTTTTGGGAAACCAAGGGACAGGGAAATATGATTGACATCATCATGGCTAAAGGGAAATGGGAGGGTTCAAACTACAGGGACAGGCTTGGGAAAGAAACCATAGCCAGAGGCTAGGGTGTCAGGGAACAGACCACTTACAAAGGACCCCAAAAGGATGGTCCCTGCCCAGGGGTTGGTCTTCTTAGGAAGGATCTCTGATACAATGGGAAGACTACAGAACAAAAAGAGTACTTAGCATTTGCTTAGCCCCACCTAACTGGGATTATCATTTACCTTAGGGTCTATTATTCAGTCTGAAACTGCTAGTCAAAGATTCTCTTCTGGGTGGCTTCTCACCAGAAAAAAAGACAAGCTTTGGGTTCTCCATCTTTCAAGCTGACTAAATTTGGGGTTCTCTTAAATTCCACATTAACAATGGTAAACTTAGAGGATCCTAGAGAATTAACTAAAAACAGTAGTTGAAATAATTAACAACTTCAACAAAGTTGCCTGATAAAATACAAACCCATATAAATCATCAGTATGTCTACATATTACCAACAAAACCCAAAGACAAGAGATAAAAGAGAAATTCCATCTAAATTAACTGCAGATAATATAAAATAATTGGGAGTCCAATCTGTCAAAACAAATGTAGGAACTGCAAGAACAACAATTACAAAACACTTGTCACAAATAAAGTCAGATCTAGACAACTGGAAAAATACTAAATGCTCATGGGTAGGCTGAGCTAATACAATAAAAATTACAAGTCTATCTAAATTTATTTATTCAGTGCCATACCAATCACCAATCATACCAACTGCCCAAAAATTATTTTATAGAGCTAGAAATAATAATATAAATTCATCTGAAAGAACAAAAGGTCAAGAATATCAAGAGAATCAATGAGAAAAAAAAATGTGAAGGAAAGTGGCCTACTAATAGTAGAACTCAAAGTGTATTATAAAGCGGGAATCATCAAAACAATCTGTTACTGGCTAAAATACAGAGTGGTGGATTAGTGGAAAAGATTAGGTATACAATACCTAGTAACAAATGACCATAGTAATTTAGTGTCTGATAAAACACAAGATCCAAGTTTTGGGGACAAGAACTCACTATTTAACAAAAACTGTTAGGAAAATTACCTTCAGTCTTAGAATTGATATTCTAATTCCTAGACAAAAAAGAGCAGTAAGGGGTAGGCAACTGGAGATTGAGTGACTAGCCCAGAATCATACAGCTAGGAAGTGTCTGGGATCAAATTGAACCTAAGACCTCCCAACTCTAGGCCTGGCTCTCTATCCAATAAGTCACCTAGCTAGCTGCTCCTTTAAATCACTTTTGATTAGAGAAATGGAAATAAAAACTACTCTGAGGTGCTACCTCACACCTACCAGATTGGTCAATATGACAGAAAAGGAAAATGATAAATGTCGGAGGTGATACAGGAAAATTGAGGCATTAATGCACTATTGGTGGAGTTATAAACTAATACCACTGGTGGAGAACAAAGCTCTAAACATGAGCATGCCCTTTGATCCAGCAATACCATTACTGTACCCCAGAAATCCAACCACGGGGAATGGACCTATTTGTACAAACATATTTAATGCAGTTCTGTTTGTGGTAGCAAATAATTGAAATTGAACAGTTGTCTATCAATTAGGGAATGGCTGAACAAGTTGTGGTACATGATTGTCAAGGAATACTATGATGCTATAAGAAATGATGTGCAGGATGATTTTGGAATAACCTGGAAAAACTTAAGTGAATTGATACAAAGTAAAGTAAGCAGAATCAGAACACTGTACACAGTAACAGTGTTCATTCCTTAACCCTTTATTCAATATACTTACTATATACAAAGTTCTATCCTTAGCACTGAACAAAGATAGAAGGAAATAATAAATAATTTCTGTCCTGTTGGAGGAATTACAAATGTGATGAAAAATTTCAATAACCACCTATCTGGAAAATACAGATTAGGTCAAGAAACAAGACCCCTGAAGTCTACCATCTTTCAGCCATTCCCCAACTGATTGTTCAATTTCAATTATTTGCTGCCACAAATCACTGATTCGTTTTCTCACTTCTGGGGGAAGAAATGTTTATGGAACTTTCCTTACTTTAATACTTTTGTTACTAATTTCTGAAAAACAAAAGAAGAAATATCTATCTCACAAAAGTACTGAAAGGCTTCTATGACTCAAAACTGGAAGTGTCAGGAATCTTACACTGAGTTCCTGAAAGATAAGTATTCCATAAATAACATAAGTAAAATTTTGAGTATCCTTATTAATCTTTGTTAATGTCCTTTTGTAGGACCTGATTGATTTGATTTGGGGTTAAGTGAAAATTAACCAAAAAATCTTCCTTTTTTCTACCTCTATTGATGAGCATCTTTCCTGTCTGAATATGGTACACTTTTTATTATTTTTATAATTAAATTTTTCTTTGATGATTGAAAACAAAATTTCTCCTTATGTCTCACAGTTACTTTGCACTTATTATATCCAATTTTGTATTATAGCCATTAAGTCCACAAGTCTTAACTTCTCTATTAAATTATACTCTCTTAGTAAGTGAGTACACTGTGTTTTAATCTTCTGTTTCTATGTAGGGGAAATGACGTCTATCACATAGTGTCTTGACCCTATGGAATTAAACATGTACTGCTTCAATTTTGCCTGAGATCATACAAATACTTAGCAAGAGAATATAGTGCAGTGATGGTGATCTATGGCACAGGTACCAAAAATGGCACATAGAGCACTCTCTGTGGGCACTCAGTCACCCTCCCTCCCCATCCCCACCCCCAGAGTTTGTTACTAGAAAGGCAGAGGGACTCAGGCAGAGCTGCTCCCCTCTGTGACCTCTGCTCAGTCACCCAGTAGGAGTGCTTTCTCCCTTCCCTGTGTGGGTTAAAGGGGGTCAGAAGGGAGGGGTGGTGAGGTGCACCCAGCATGTTGGGGAGTGGAGGGTGGGGCAGACATGGCACTTGGTCTCTGAGGGGAGAAAATTGGGCTGAATGTATAGTGACCCCTTATTTTTTTTTTGTCTAAATCTCTAATATATTGAGTGCCAGAGCACAATCTAAGGCCTTGGGGCCATTGCTTTCGGCCAGATTTATTTCAGGTTCCAGAACTAAGCAAAGAAAGTAGTAATTTACTCCATCAAGAACCTCCAATAATGTAAAGACTTGTTATTTCGTCAATGTGGATAACCCTTCAACCAAAGATCATTATTTTTCTTTAATTATTTTAAAAACCTTATCTTCCATTTTAGATTCAATACTGTGTATTGCTTCTAGGGCAGAAAAGCAATAAAGACTAGGCAATGGAAGTTAAGTAATTTGCCTATGGTCACATAGCTAGGAAGTGTCTGAAGCCAGAATGAACCCAGGACCTCCTGTCTCTAGGCCCAACTCTCAATCCACAGAGCCACCTCGCTGGCCCACTTCTTTAATTTTAACAGACAGTCTTTAAAAGTGGATGTGGCCAAAAAAAATTTTATTAAACTTCAGCCACCCCTGGCAATGAAATTCTCTTAATGTAGGTCTCTAGGATGATGATCATTCCCATTATTTAATCCATATGCAAATCCTTCCTGATTTAATAGGACTCCTCTGAGCTTGCATTTAATTGGCATATCCTTTAAGAACTCATCACAATGAGATGTCAAGAAAGACTTTTTGATGTAGTAAAATGAGGGAGAAAAATTTACCTTCCTTAGCTTTGAGGGATGATTCAAGGTGCTTCTTCATAATAGCCATCTCAGTGGACAATTCTATAATCTGCAGGCAAAATGTAATAGAGAAATTCAAGTATCTATAAATAAGAGCTAATGGTGCTGAATAAAATTTTACTGCCTCCTCAATCAATAATATCCTGATTTTCATGTGATTTACGATCAACCAAAACATCTTACCACCCACCACGGCAATCCTAGGTCATTATCACTCCCTTGACTTTCCCTTAATAGGACATTAAACCAAGGAAATATTCTTCACAACACAATTATGCTATATACTGAGTTAAAAAAACAAAACACTTAATTGGTGTGAGACTATGGGCAAGTCACAGGCAGCTAGATGGTCAAGTGTCTAGAACACTAGACCTAGAGTCAAAATAATCTGAGTTTAAATCCAGCCTCAGACACTAGCTTTGTGGCCCTGGAGAAATCAATTAACCTGTCTGCCTCATTTCCATAATTGTAAAATGGAGATAATAATGGGGGAGGGGGGGGGTCAGTGGAGTGAGAGCCAGGCCTAGAGACAGGAGGTCCTAGGTTCAAAGCTGGCCTCAGCCACTTCCCAGCTGTGTGACCCTGGGCAAGTCACTTGACCCCCATTGCCCACCCTTACCAATCTTCCACCTATGAGACAATACACCTAAGTACAAGGGTTTAAAAAAACAAAACAAAACAAAACAAAAAAACAAATAATGGGGGGTGGGGGCGGGTAGAGAAATAATATTAGTACACTACTTAGCATAGCGCCGGGAACATACCAAGCACTTGATAAATGTTTGTTCCCTCCCATTTCTCCTTCTCTAAGGCTCCATTTCCTCATCCACAAAAAAGGGGGGTTTGACTAGATATCAAACAGGTCTCTTCCAGCTCTAAAAATTCTCTGATTCAAGTCCTTATACAGTAAAAATTCCCATTTATGTAGAAAACAAGCAAAAAGAAGTTTATTATTCTGTTTTATACACAAAAAATTTTCACATTTATAATGAACCAACACACTTAAAAACCTACAATACTTTAGGAATTCATAATCAAAATATATTCAGAAATGTCTTAGCACCATAAATGTTATGATCCTCCACTGAAGTCCTACCCTGTAACCTCATGATGGCAGGAAGATAGCCATGCCAAAGGCCATGCCAGCACAGTGCACCTCAAGCAAGTCCTACCACACTGATAGGCCCTAGTGAAGAATGGGACCACAAGTTATTATCCAAAGTTAAACTCAGATATATGCTGACAGGCCCTCATCATCAGAAAGCTGACAACCTGTGGATCAATTTTTTCATTCATCAAAACAAAAAACATGGAGATGTTGAGACCTGCACTGGGGAAGGAGGATCCATATTAATGAATGATAGAGGTTTCTCAAAACAATTTAGGGTCATGTCTTACCATGTTCTGATTATTTATAAGCCCTTGCCTTCTGTGTCTTAGAACCAATGTATTGGCACAGCAACTTTCACTCTTAACACTCTAATTTTTTGTTTTTATCTGAAAACTATCTGATGTCTAGTTTCAAGCTGAATATTCAAAAATACCCATCAATCTAGGATAGTTATATATAGTTATTTAGCAGGAAAAGAATAAACGACCTCTAGGCCTTCTCTAGACATATTTAAGCCTCTCTAGAACCTAGCAATTATATTAGACCTGATTAAAAAAATTAAACCAACTCCATTAACATAAAGGATTAGAGGGGTGGGGGTGGGGAATCTGAATACTTTGTTGGTCATAGAGAAGAATGTAGATAAGATGCAGATGCATCACATAAAGTTGTTTTTTTTTTAAAAAAGCAATGCAGAATTAAAAGTAAACCAGAAAATCTAAAAGAAGACTCCAACTCAAGGATGCCAGTAGTGGGGTAGAAAGCAATAAACCAATGCTATGGAACATTAGGGAATATCTCCTCTCAATTAGAATTTAGTAATCACTATATACATTGTGGAATACTCAAAGATGGAAATAATAGGCATTACAATAATTACGATAAGCACTGAGAGGCTTATAATTACCCTCCAATAGGTCTCAACAGAACCTTTGGAAAGGACTGTCAAGATAGACTCAGCTACAGCTCAGGAATTACTATTTTAGGCAGATATATAGTTCTTTAAAGGGCATGAATACCAGTCCCAGCAAAGACAGCAACAGATCTCAGAGGACCTTCTCATTCCAACTTCCTATATTTAATATTACTGTGGCCTAATATAATTCCCCAATTTTTAAAATTCCACACAAAAAGGTCACTGAATTCAAATAGAAATATATCAGGAAAAGGAAAGGTAAGATTTGTTATGTACAACTAAGATGAGAATTAGAAGATAAATTTTTTAAATGCATGAAACCTCAGATAGTAATGGTACTGAGGTTTTGTCCTACATCTCACTTCACTCAAAAACTGGAACAAAGGATCAAGATTTAAAGCTTGAAAGGTCAGTAGAGGTCATTTAGTTCAACCCCTCCCTTTTATAGGTTAGGAAGCTGATGCCCAGGGAAAAGAAGGAACTTGTCCAAAGCCAGGTAGTGATTGGCCAAGTTGGAATAGACATTCAAGTTCCACAAGTTCCAACACTCCAACATTAAAATTCCTCACTGCAGCATGTTGGAAAACCATCTTTGACCTTCAAGAAGAGTAATTTGAAAAAGTCTTTACCGGTGGCACAGAGTCACTTTGAAAGCCATCACCACAGTTAAGCCATGCTTTAGAAAGGGATGTATTCGCCACAGAAGTCGCAGCATCTTCTTTCCTCAAGCCAGACATGCTCTCTCCTGGAAAAAGTGTGCATTCAGTATCCCATATCTTTCTTCTCTGTAAAAATAATAAAAAGTAAAGCAAAAAAAAAAAAATCAGCTTCATTCCAGACAAAAAGTTAGTCCTCAATTAGCTGTGCTAAAGAAGAGAATATACACAAAATCTAAAATAGAGGAGAATCTCCAAATCATTTTAGAGGCCTTCAGAATGCATCCAATTTTGGATACTATTCAATTAACATTATGGTATATTTTTACACACCAACTGACAACAGGAAGATACTCTAGATTATCAAGGTATTTCTGACCCTCTGACTTTTCCTCAACAGGAATTAGGAAAAAGATAAGAATTATGCTCTTTATTAATGCAGATGCCTAAAGCATTTTCCAGGTTAGCAAGCAGTCTGTTTACATCTTAACTATGTGCTACTTACCTGGAATCCCTTCACAATTAAAATTCTTCTCACAGACTACCAAACTTCAAAGTAATACAAATTACTTAGAAGCATAAGATACCCATTAAAATAATTGCAGTAGCTTGTTGATGCTTCATTTTTTTTTAATTTTTTTTTTTATTTTAAACCCTTAACTTCTGTGTATTGACTCATAGGTGGAAGATTGGTAAGGGTAGGCAATGGGGGTCAAGTGACCTGCCCAGGGTCACACAGCTGGGAAGTGTCTGAGGCCGGATTTGAACCCAGGACCTCCCGTCTCTAGGCCTGGCTCTCAATCCACTGAGCTACCCAGGTGCCCCCTTGATGCTTCATTTTTAAGACTTCTTGGATTTGTTCATTCCTTTCAATTTCTATAACCACCAGATTAAACCTTCATCTCCTCACCACCAATTTTTTCAGATATTTTGTTTTCACAGTTTTTAACATTCATTTTCTTTTTCTAAAATAAGATCTGAGTTGTCTCCCTCTCTCCATTTCCTCCCTCCTTTCAGAGATGGTAAGCAATTTGATCTAGGCAATACATGTATTATCATGCAAAACATATTTCCATATTGTTCATTGTTATAAGAGAAAAATTATATAAAATCAAAACCCCAAAATAAAACTGTAAATAAACTAACATGAAAGAGAATATGCTCTGCAGATCATTAAAACTCTTTAAGTCATTTCTCTACCTTGAATTTCTCTCTATAGATCATCCTGACATAAAATTGCCAGACTAAGTAATTTGTTACCATTTATTTTTAATTTTTATACATAACATAACATATGGTATAACAAATTATATTACATAATTTGTTATAAATATGTAATAAATTACAAAATGCTTATCCAGGAAAAAAATTCTCACATAAACTATGTCCAAAAATCTGCCCACTTTTTTTCCCTCCCCTACCTCCACCCCCAAGAAGACATGTAGTATATATTGCACATATCATATAATACATATTTCCTTGCTCATCATGTTATGAAATCAGAGACATATTTGCTTACATTATGGAAAACTTCATGGAGGAAATGAAATGAAAAATGGCATGTTTCAATCTGCATTTAGACTGTTCCTTCTATGGCAATGGTTTTAAGGGTATACACAATTTTCTAACTCTTGGGTTTGTGGTGTAACTAGAAAAAAAAGTTATTAAATTGAGCTGATTTCATTCACTATAAAGATATAGTGTACAATGTGAGCAGGATCCTCACAGTCAGCAGGCAAATCGCCCTATTCTAGCCTTACAGTTCTTTTTTCCTTAGGAACTGTAACAAAGTTATCCTCTTATTAATTCCCTACCCATGCTTCTAATATCTTCTTCCTCCCACTGACACAGGAAATGATAGCCTCCAAAGTTAGTGTGAATTTGTACATCAAATGGGAACTTCCTCAATTCTTTTCCAATTCTCAAAACTTCTCAACATCATCAATACTTTTCTTCCTTATTCCAATGTCACAAGAACTTTGCTTTACTAAAGTAAATTCCTTTCCTTCCTGGCTTGTTCAGAACCTTGCTTCAGCTTCCTTCCTCTCTACAAATCAATGTAATATGGCCATCTCTTAAATCCTAAAACATCCTTACCTTGATTTTTTTACTCTAACCAATAACTGTCCCACATCTCTCTTCAGACTCTTCACTATCCAATATCTAAGAAAGCTCTCTATGTCTGATGTCTACCTATTATGTGAATGGAATTAGCTCACCCTCATTCATTTGTTTAGGCTCTAGCCACCAGGAATAATGTCACCCCACCCAACTTATAATTAAGTGGGGAGGGGAAGGTCTGTTACCCATACATGATAGTAAGGAGCAAATCAAAAACAGGGGACTAACCTTTGGGCAGTCCAAAACAGTATCGAGGTTGCCATTTGTCCACTTGAAATTGGAGGTGGAGGCAGGAAGTGACAAAAGATGCTATCTTTTAAATATGATGGTAACTTCCTGTGGGGGGAGTTGGTGCTTTGAATTTGGTGTTGAAGGATCTCTGGTGAGATGTCAGACTGCTTCCCTTTGAATTGTTACATGGGTAAGTTAGGCTGATTCTCTTTCTCTTCCCTTGGTGTTTCTGGAGGCTCTAGCCTCAAGGAGGCTATTGGAGGAGGCCTTGTGGCTAGAAGCCTTCTTTAATTAACCTCTGTACCCCTCTGCTGGGGCCTCTAAATTCCACCTGGTTCAGGCCTTGGGTCCGGGCCAGAGTTTCTCTCTCAACTTCCCTATCTTCAACCTTCCTAATTGTAAATAAACTGCCATAAAAGTCATCCTTAGGTCTATTTTATTTTGAAATCAAGTTAATCGATTTCTTGTCCGACTGAAAGCAGCATGGTGGCAGAGGTAATGGTGAGTCTTTTAACCTGATTCTTAACATGGCATGTGCCTTCATTTTTCTAAAGGCTACCAATAAATCTTTTAAAACCACAATATTTTTAAATCTGTCCTTCTCTATCCATTTTATTTCTTACATCTCTAAATCCAAATCTCCCCTTGCTGGCTATATTCATAAAAGGCATTTTGCAAAACATCTAAGTCTTCCAATGAAGATTGCATGACCACTTGTTACATAAGATGTAATGGTGATTCTTAAGTGAAGTACAGACTAGACTAGATTGGAAAGGACTTATGATTTGTGATGATATAAAAAGTAAGAATATGTTCTCACTGGCAAAAATTAAACTCTATTATGATAGAGTTAAGAAACCTCTATGAAAGATCTCTCTACCACCAATTATTAGTTTATATTATTTCAAAGCAATAAATTACACTCACACCTACAAACAAAATAAACAGCCTTTAAACCTGCTCTTTCAGGGGCAGCTGAGTAGCTCAGTGGATTGAGAACTGGGCACAGAAACAGAAGGTCCTAGGTTCAAATGTGGCCTCAGACACTTCCTAGCTGTATGACTCTAGGCAAATCACTTAATCCCCATTGCCTAGCCCTTACTACTCTTCTGCCTTGGAATCAATACACTATTGATTCTAAGACTGAAGGTAAGGGTTTAAAATAAACCTGCTCTTTCCCCATTCCTTGTTTCATCTCCTCTTTCCTTTTTCTTCCCCAAAGGCATCCGGTATCTCTTTTTTCCTATGTTTTCTCTTTCAAGAGGATCATGGAATTAAAAGATCTTCTACCTAAATTTTAATATGTAATTTATGAGAAAAAATTAACCCAGAGCTGTACCACATTTGGAGTATGACATTCAGTTCTCAGTGACACATTTTGGGTCAAATGGATAAAAAGTAACAAAGCAAAGATCTCAATAAGGCCCTGATGTTCAGTTCAGTAGTTGGGCCATTGCTTCATATTCGTCATTTCTCATGGGTCTACTTTCTTGGACTTCATGATCTCCAGAAACTCATAGTTCTTTAAGATTAAATAAACTCTGAAACTTTCATCTCCTGAGAACAACTCCCCCACAACTACAGGACTTCATCACAGCTCCCCACCTTGGGGAATCTTCCATCCTTTTATTTTTGGTGTGTTGTCTTCCCCCATTAGATAGAGGGCTGCTTGAGGGAAGGGACAGCCCTGTACCTGTCTTTTTAACCCCAGAGCTTAGCACAATGCCAAACACAAAATAGGTACTTAATAAATGATTACTGACTCTGATTGACTCCATGCTTATTCCCCAACTTCCCTTGGTTCCTTCATCTTCCAACACTTCTTTTCTCCCTCTTTCTTCCTTAACTAATCCTAACGTAGAATGTAGGCTTTTGTATTTAGTTTTTACTACATTGGTTTTATATTCCCTCTATTAAGTTTAAATGAATATATTCAATACTGGAACACTTCTAAAAATCTGTAATTTCACTGCCATTCCTAAATACTTTAATGGGCAGTTTCATGAACTGCTCTGGTCAAAAATGTTTTTTCATCAAATGGAGGCCAATTTTCTAATAATTATTCAGTGGATTTTCCTAGGCTGTTTCTTGATTGACAGTCTATACAGTTAAGCCCATACCTAATGATTTTCTAACAGGGAAGGACCTGCTTATGCTATTAGTGTAAAGTTAAAAAACTCAGGGTCACAATGGTTTTAAAGAGTTTAGAGAAAAAAAAGAAGTAGGAGCCCATAGTGAAAATTAACGATAGTGAAAAAAGGAAATTGGTAAGAATGGAATTTTGAGAACACAAGAAAAACAGCCAATGTAGGGAAAAGAGGACAACCATCTAAAGAAGTGATTCCCAAAGTGGGCGCTACTGCCCCCTGGTGGGTGCTGCAGCGATCCAGAGAGGCAGTGATGGCCACAGGTGCATTTATCTTTCCTATTAATTGCTATTAAAATTTTAAAAAGATTAATTTCCAGGGGGCTAAGTAATATTTTTTTATGGAAAGGGGGCGGTAAGCCAAAAAAGTTTGGGAACCACTGATCTAAAGAAAGCAATGTAGATACACAAGGAACTGGTACATTCTGTATCTTCAATAGTTTGTAAGCTTGAAGGAAAGGGAATGGGGGATGATAAGAAAGGAATATTTAAATAGCATTTACTATTTGCCAAGAACTGTGCTAAGCACTTTACAATTATTATCTCATTTGATCCTCATAACTGTAGAAAATATTCACATTTTACAGATGAAGAAACTGGGGTAGTCAATGTTTAAGTGACTTCTAGGGCCACATAACTAGTGAGTATCTGAGGAAGGATTTGAATTTAGGTCTTCCTGACTCTAGGCTCAACTATCCACTGCACTACCAGTTGCCTAGGGCAGTGGCTTTTCCATTTTTGTCTTTGTATTGTAAAAAGGAAATTAAACTTTACAGTATCCAAAGCCCTTTGAAGTGAATACATGGCACAAAGTAAGCATTGATTATTGAGAATGTGAGAACCAATAAAAAAATATAATGAAAGAATTACCAGGCAGTTATGATACAACAGCATAAATTGGTGGTAAATTCAGTCTGCAAAATCCTGTAATTTCCTAGAATTGTCACTTTAAAGTCAGAATAAGAAAAATAAATCCTTTAAGGAAATGATAAAATGCCCAAAGAGGACCAGGAACAACAAAATGCCCAAAGGAAAGTAATCCTGAACTGAAGTGGCAGCGAGCCAGAGCCAGTGGACACAGAGGGCAGGACTTGCAATCAGGAAAGCACCAAGGAACTAACCATGTGACTAAGCAAATGGCTTAATCTGTTTGCCTCTATTTCATCTATAAAATAAGAATAATAAAACCCCTATCTCCCAGAGTTGTTGTAAGAATAAAATGTGATATTAACTGTGAAGTGCTTAACAGAGTACCGGAAACAGTAGGTTCTATATAAATCGTAGCGATGATGATGATGATGATGATGATGATGATGATGATGATGATGATGANAAATCGTAGCGATGATGATGATGATGATGATGATGATGATGATGATGATGATGATGATGATGATGATGAGTGTGTTTGGAATTCAGGGAGGTGCCATTTAAAAGCATCTTACAAACTTCCTGTGGACACGTGGAGACTTTGAGACTACATTCCCCGTGATCCAATGAGTTTCCGGTTAAACGTGAGACAACGGGAACCAACTTGTATTAGTGCAGCTTAAATTCGGAGGGTGGACTGGAGACGGTCTCTTTTGCTACCTGAGTGGGCTCCTGGGGGTCAGAGAGGAGTAGGGAAGGTATGGAAGAAAATGGTGGAGGTGGGAATTTGAATTTTTTACAGGTGCGTGGTCGATTTATTTTATCAACATGGCTTTAACTAAAATATTAATTTCTCTAGTAATTTCAGCCTTTATAATTTTTAATCATTACAGATGAAATAAAATGGAAGAATTCAAGATGAGGCTAACTCCTTTCTCATGCTTTTCAAAGTCTTAGTCTAATATGTGCTTTTTTACTATACCCAGAAGAGCAAAAAATAATCAAATTCTGAATTTTTAGAAATAGGACAACACAACATATAAAAAACTAGAGGTGAAACAATTCCACACATAAAAGGACAATGAATAATTAAAAATAACCACAAAACAAAACATGGAGAAAGTGATCCCCTGAACTAGGCCTTTAAGGAAGAGAAGGATTAATTCCAGGTACAGAATAAGGCCTACTCAAGCCATTCAGTGAAAAAGCCTTTTTATAAGCATCAAACCATAAAGAAAGGTCATATGTAACCCCAGAATAGAGGGATTAATTTTTGTAATAACAAAAGCAAAAAACAAATGTCCTTCATCTGGAGAATATTTTTTAAAACTGTGGTACATGAATGTAAATGAATATTACTATGCTATAGGAAAGGATGAATATGAATATCACAAAGCACTTGATGAAGAGTAATAGAGAGATAGGTAAAAGCATGAAAACTGAAAATGATGCCAATAATGCTGACCCAGCCTCTCTTCACTCCATGCCAGGAATGATTTCCCTCAAAGAACCTTATTCAACTACACTGATGAAGCTTGGCCTCAATAAAGAGAAGAGGAAAATTAACCTTTTCACTTCTCAGGGGTGAGGGACTCTACATTTGCTAGATTTGGTTGATGTGCCATTAGTGGTGCTCCTGAACTGTCCCCTTTTCCCCACTCTCTCTTTACTTTTTGTTACAGAAAATGGCTTTTCTTGTTGGGAAGAAGAAAAATAAAAGCAAAGTAATAGTAAAGAGCTAGCAATAAAAAAATTTTTTTAACAAAAAATGAAAGAGAAAAAAATTTAAAAGCATCAGGCACATTTAAGATAGTCCCAAATCTTTCAATCTGGAGAGGAGGAGAAGCCAGTGAAACATTATCTGTTTACTAACTATACACAAAGTAAATTTGAGGGTTCCCCATTAGAAGGACTAGAACATCTCTAATTACAGAGAATTGTAACTAGAGAAATCAACCCTCCAGATGCCCATAGACAGTCTGTAGCTGATCCATAGACAGCTAGTATCCTATCCCTACAGGGCAGAAGGCAAGACACATATCACAATGAAACCTTTACTTCTACTCTAGTGAGGCAAGTTGCTATGGAAATTAAGAATCCACTTACAGAGAAAACAATCTGTAGTCAGAGGCCACCAGGATCCTCTAAATTGAATTCAAAATTTTTCATAATGATCAAGTTTTCCAAAAATCATTTTATAAATATTTTGCTGAACAAAAGGAGAAAAGATTAAGAAGGAGAGATGAAAGAAAGCTCTGGGGTTCACCATAGAGTTTAAATCTCCATAAAAGAGGAGATATTACAGAGAAAGGAATATATAGTCATCAATCATTTTTAATCAGGGAAATAACTTTTATCCCCCAATGATGTTAAAAAAGAATTCTTTTGTAGGGATTATACTCTATCCTCAAAGAAGTTTTCAGTATCATTTTATAACATAGTGACACCCTCTAAACTCAAATGCAAATCTTGAGTAGACCGGCTTTGGGAAATTAAGCCCTAACTAAGCAAATGCTCTGTTCCAAACTTCCATTTCTTAGGTACCCAATCAAACAAGTAGGTTAAGTAGTACACTAGCCAAAGGAAGCAACCCACAAGTAAATGGAAAAGAAACTATTAAAACTCATGAAAAATTGCTCTCAATCACTAATAACTTTCTCCTCCTGGGTACACTTTACTCTGTTTCATGGCACAGTTCTATCTGTATGATTATTCTTTCCTTCTCTGTATCCTCTGCTAGATCTTCATCCACATCACAACCACAAACTGGGCAATTCCTGAGGCTCCTTCGGGTGCTCCTCTCTTCTTCCACTATACTACATTTTATTTCATCAGCTCACCTGGGCTCAATTATAATTTCTGTGCAGACAATACTCAGGTCTATTTATCTAGCCCTAGTCTCCTTCCTAAGTTCCAGTCAAATACAATTATCCCTTCCACATTGCAGGGGGTGAGGGGCATGATGTCTCTGAGATCTGGAAAATCTGAGTAAAAGTTTTTGGCCTTCCCTTCATGCCAGAGAAGAAGTCCAATATTTTTTCCTTTTTCTTTTAAGGGGTATTTATGGTACTATTGTAAATTATGGATTAAATATGCATTTCTGAGTTTTTAAACTTTTTGCATGTTGTCTGCTGGCCTTCACATGTTGTCTATGGTTTCTGAAAAATTCCCCAAAAATTCCCATTTAATTTCTCATGCCAACTCATGATTTTTGCAGTAGTTATGCTATGGCTCCAAAGGGGATTTTTAACATCAGCTGGAAAATGGATCACAAATACAGAAATCATTAATCAAGTTCTTTCTGATCTCCAGTTACCTGAAGCCCTAACCTTACTTAGTTCATTGCTCTGTCCATACAGGTGGAACTGACCCTGTCTCTAGAGAAAACCACCAGGCAGATACTGGCGCAAAACTCACTGCCTCAGAAGGGCCTAAACTAATTTTAACTTTGGCAGCAAGCCTTTCCTATAATAAACAGGAAGTAGAAAAATGGAAACAAAAGTTCAAATCAAAACAGATCAATGGAGTATGGGTGTCATCTGAAGGAAAACCCCTACTCCCTAGAAATTTTTATCATCAAATTTGTTGATCTCTTCACAAAAACGGTCATGTTGGCACCCAGGGCATTGCAGACTCTGTTAAAAGAGTATGGATAACCCTTGGTATAACTACCATAGCCTCTAAAGTGTGTGCAGCCTACCCCACCTGCCAAGCATATAACTAGCATGCCTTTCGTGGCAAAGTGTTTGGTGGGCAGCCTCTGGCTTACACACTTTTTGAACATCTGAAAATTGATTTTATCACTTTTCAAAAAGCTGGACATTATAAATTTTGTCTAGTCATAGTAGATCAATTGACCAGATAGCCGGAAGTGTTTCCTAGCACCCAAGCCACAGCGGCTTTTGTTGCCAAAGTACTTGTAAAAGATTATTCCTCACTTTGGCCTGCCAGCACAAATTGATTCAGACAGGGGAACTCATTTTACTGATTCTGTTTTATCTCAAATTTATTCCTGTTTGGGAATAGCTCCTAAAAGTACTATATCATCCCCAAAGCTGAGGCCAGGTTGAAAGAATGAATAGAGATCTTAAGACTATGACTGGTGTAATAGGTGCATAATGGGGCTAATAATAGAGGAGCTGGTGGTACAAGTGAGTCACCTGGGGCCTGGGAGCCTGCAATTAGCAGGTAATCTGAGCCTGTCAGTGATGTCTAGCCTGAGCCGTGATGCCCAGTCAGTCTCCTTTAAGGTGGAGAGTGAGGGGCCCCTCCCTGCTGGAGTGAAAGCAGAACTCAACAGGAAGTGAAGCTCACACACTTTGTGGATACAATGGATGCTTGCCCAGTACTTCCTTCAAAGTCAACTGGTTGTTATTCTCCCCTCTCCTCAGCCCATTAGCCCAAAATAATGTTATAATAACTACAGAAACTCACAGTTTCAGGCTAAGGGTTTATTTTAACACAGAAGGGAAAACTGTGGAAGAGGGTGTAGGCCTCTTGAGAGGCTGCTGCTAGGGGCGACTGGCAAGTGATGGCTATGGACCTAGAAGGTAAGGTCAGGCTGAGGGAACCAGCCCTCAGCCAGAGATAAATCTGACACTGCCCTGGTATTGTATGATCCACCAGCTAACAGATGTATTTGTTGAGTTGGTATAGGGGTGTCCCTGTTGCTAGGCTGCCCTAATCTAAATCCTGCCCACTTTCCACAACCCAAACCTCCCTTCAACCTCCTGGGGTCCCTAAGGGGAAGTCAAGGGTAGCTGGGTGTCTGGGTGAGGTCAGGGAAATCAGAACCCCCAGGTTGGTTCTGCAGGGGTTTTTAATAGTCCCAGCTCAAACTGTCAGCTCCTGGGACTGGCACCTACCGGGTATGTAAATGGAATTAGCTCATCCTCATTCATTGTTAGACTCTAGCCATCAGAAATAATGTCATCCCATTCAACTTAGTGGGGAGAAGAGATTAGTTACCCACACATGACAATAAGTAACAAATCAAGAGCAAAGGACTGCCCTTTGGGCAGTCCAAAACAGTGTTAAGGCTGCCATTTGTCCACTTGAAATTAGAGGTGGATGCAGAAAGTGATGAAAGATGTTATCTTTCAAATATGATGGTAACTTCCTATGGAGGCAGTTGGCGCTTTGAAATTGGTGTTGAAGGATCTCTGCTGAGACCTTGGGTGGCTTCCCTCTGAATTGTCACGTGGGTAAGTTAGGCTGACTTCTTGCCTCCTCCCTTGCCATTTCTGGAGGATCTACCCTCAAGGAGGCTCTCTTGCCTCTCTAATTGTAAAAGGCCTTGTGGCTAGTAGCCTTGTTTAATTAACCTCTAAATCCTCTCATCCATTCTGGACCTCTGGTCTGGGCCAGAGTTTCTATTTCCCTACCTTCAACCTTCCTAATTGTAAATAAACTTCCATAAAAGCCATCCTGACTTGAGTCTATTTTAAATATGGAATCAAACTAAATCTGATTCCTGGCGACCATACCTTAATATCTAGTTTCCCCTCTTACATGGGCCAGAGTTCCATTCTCCTAACTGATGGGATTGCCTAGGGTAATTTTGCAAATGCAAGAGATCTTGCATAAATCCTACATTACACTGGAAAATTGTGCATTGAAACTCACTTAAAATGGCCTGAAATTCTCCCTCTAGCTCTATTTTATCTTCGAAGCAGGCTCAAGGGAGATCTACACATCTTACCAGTTAAGAGGCTTTTTGGACATCCCTCTATACAGGTTAAGCCTTTTTCTCCTGCATACACATCATTACAAAGGGGGACACTTCTTTTGCTTCCTATATACAGGACTTACAGATCAAATTGCAAGAACTCCAGGAATCTGGAGCTGCAGTACAAGCAGGACCTATAAACTTCTCATTTCACGACCTAAACTCAGGAGACAAGGTATACATAAAGAACTTCCAGCATACTGGAGCAACTCAGCATGCCAGGGAAGGTCTGTTTCAAGTATTGTTAACCACTCCAACAGCTATCAAAATTGGATAAAAGGACTCTTTGGATTCATTGCTCACACCTAAAATGGGTACCTTCTAGCAACACTGACTGTACCCTGTAACATGCATTGGAGATAAAAGTTCATAAACAAGTGGACACAGTTTTGTCTAACACATTGAATTCCTGAATTTTTTTTTCATTTTTATTTGTAATAAGGATATTTGATTTTTTTCCCTTTAATTTCTTGTACTTGAAGAACATGTAATCAGTATTAAGGTTTTGGATTTTGAAGGATAAAATTACAATAACTATTAGCTCTGATATCAATGCATATTCAAAAACTTTAGACTATGGAAACCTGTCATTGGTTGTTAAAATATTGTGGGATTGTGATTAATAATTGTGTCTGATTCCAGGAGAAGGGATCACAAGAGAATCATTGTAAAATACAAAGAAGCACAAGATCAAGAAGACAAACAATCCTTGTAGGATTAATAATATCTGCGCCAAGACAGACAACTTGAGGTTCGAGGTAGTGGCTGTTTGACATGTCAGACACAGGCCTTCCCTGTGCCACATTCTGACAATTACCTTAGTTTGACATTTTGGCACCCCTGTCCTGGAGAGTGAAGGTAAAATCAGACCAGGGAAACATACTTCCCTTTTATATCAAAATCTAGTCCTTTTTTTCTCTCTTATAGTATGGCAACTTTCTGTAGCCCTGTCTGCCAATGGGTAAGTGCTATATTACTGCATTTGTCCTACAGACTTGTGGCACAGAAATCACTTTAATTAGGCTCTAATTAAGAACCTGTTATGGGTTTATTCTTCCTTACTCAGAAACTTTTATATACCTAGATTGTGATATTTTGGTTTTGATTTTGATTTTCTTTTCTCTCAAAATTTAATTTTTTTTCTTCTATTTTTTCTTTTTTTTATATATTTTTGGTTTTTCTTTTGACACTTGATTTATTACCTCATAACTCAACCATGTATCCTGAGTTGATCCGGGTGTTGGTCAACACCCTCCTCAAGGGGGCTTGTATAATCTTCATAAAATCCAAGACTTAAAAAAAATTTTAGAGAAATTTCAGGAAAAGAAGCTCGCTAACTCCTCAAATCAAGAAAGTGAACTGTCAGAAGAAAGTGCCTTAGAGAAACCTACACGGCATTAGAAGATTCAGAATGAACTTTGATATGAAACTAATTGAAGTGAAGGGGGTTGAATACATTCATTCTGAATGTAAATGTAAAATCTTACCTCAAAGGGAATTCCCTACTAATTGGCTTTCTGTCAATGCACCTAGCAAACATTAGTTTTGCACTCTCTCTTCTATTTCCCTCCTGTCTCCAACAATTGTAGTTTCCTCGTAGAAACTGCAATATCATATGCACTTTTAGCTACAAGATTTTTAAAGGCATAAACTAGTTATAGTAAATGATTCTTTGAGAGACTAGTCTCCCCAAAGAATCACAAGGGGTATTGTAAAGGTAGGATTAACTCTCCCCTTGTCTATTTTTAGTTAAACAAATCAAGAACTTAAAAGTAACCCTACTTAACACTAAGTAAGAAAGTTCAAAAGTCACTTAATAAAGTAAGCTCACACTTCCAAAGGTCACTGCCCCCACCTCTTTGGGCAGTGCTAGGCAAACTGAAACACTGCAATTGGTTCTCATAAAGTAGAGTGACAGGAAGTGATGTCAAGAAAACTGCTTTAAAAAGGCCAGCTCAAGGATTCAGTCATTCTCTCTGGGTTGGTGAGCCAGACTAGAGGAGGAGACTCTCTCCCTGGATCCCATGTCACCTTGCAGTGGTGAGTGGAGTGATTCCTTCCTTGTTTCTTCAGTGAGGGGATCCTCTCTTCTAGATGGCACTTTGGTGGGACACTCCCTTCAGCATGAGTTCCGGTGAGATTCTTGGCCTCGTGTACACTGAAGGTTCTCTGCGGATTCTTAGGCATCTCCTGGCTCTTCAGATTTCAGCTTCCTAATTAGGACGCTGGATTCTGGTGACATTCGCTTTCGAATTTGCATATGTAGTCTAGAGACATTAGGATCAAACTTATGGTATTTGTAGCAAGGCAGTACTTTCTGTCTCTTTATTTACATTTTTACACTTTCACTCTTTCCACTTCTTTGTAAATAAAGCTGCTAAAAGTAATTTTGACTTAAGTTGTAATATTTTTAAATCAGGGACCATAATATTACTTTAGAACTTTCATTTTAGCATAAAATCTGAATTTAAATTCTTACATATATTGAAACCTGTGTGAAGAGTGAATCAAACTTTCTTTGTCTATCAATAGGCAACTTTTAAATTAATTAATCAAAAACTTAAGCACCCCTACTTAACACTTAGTATGAGAGTTCACAAGTCACTTGCCAGAGTGGGAGACAACTCCAGAGGCTACTGTCCCTGCCCCTGGGCAGTGCCAAGCAAATTGAAAGACTGTGATTGGTTACCATAAAGTTGAAGAAGGGACAGGAAGTAACGTGGGAAAAGGACTAAAAACAGTCTTGAACTCCCTTCCTGTCCAGAGGAGTTCAGTTCTTTGGGACTTCGCCTTTTGGACTCAGTTTTTTAGACTTCGCCTTTGGAGGACTTTGTGTCAGAGACTTTTTCCCTGGATCCTGCATGGTTTGTTGAATGAGTAGCTGGCCTTTCTTTCCTGGCTTCTGGAGTGATTTGTTCTGGAGAGGCCTTCCTTTCCTGGAGGATGATTCGTTCTTGGAACCCTTGCTGAAGGCACCACCTAGTCCTCTGGCTGAAGATTACTGAGCCCTGACAGCAGAGCAACACTTAAGAGTGTGTGATAATGAGCTTAAATCTACCTTGCCCATTCTCAAATCTAATCACCAAAAGTGTAAACAAATCCACTTAACTCACAAGTCCAGAGGTCTGTGACCCAGTGTGCTAGAGTGAGTAACTGAATCAGAATTTAATAACTGCCTCCTGGGCAGTCCTAAGAAAAGTGTCTATTGTGATTGGACAAGTAAACTAGGAGGAAGGCACAGGAAGTGACACACACAAAAAAAAAAAACTTTTTCCCTCTTACATTTTATGGCTGACCACTTAGGATGTGACGAGTACCCTCAATCTTCCTAAATTTTCTTAACTTTTCCTTTACTTTTGTTAGTATCCCCAAGTCAACACAGAGGCTAGATAAAAGGTAAGTTCAAAAGAATTTTTTTCTTTTTTTCCTTAAAATAAATAGAACACAGCTGTTTTAATTTTATTGGTAGGGCCCTAAGGCCCAACCTGGGGCCTTATCCAAAAATCCAGGTTTTTCACCTGGAGAAGGATTAGCTGGTTTGCCTTAAGGGCAACAAGCAAGCTACTTTATTTTTTAACTAACTGTGAGGGACACACCTAGAGAAAAGTTTTCAATCCTCTGCATCTCTGCTCCATGCCCCAAGTAAAAAATCTCTACAGAGAAAAATCATTGAGCTTAGTTTAGCTTTTATTAGAGAGAGTGATTGTTAAGTTGAAATTAACTAAGTTTTTGCCTTGTTTTACTCCTAAAAATCTACTTTCCTTTTTCAAAGCCCCATGTGTCTCTAGAATTAACTTAAGTAAGAAGAGAAACCTGGAGAAATTAGTCAGGAACCACAAAAAAACTGGTCCTTTTTATCCTGAAAGGCTTTTAGAGCCCCCAAAAGGGAAAAAAATAGTTTATAAAAATTGTTATTGCCCAAGGCCAACTCAGAAAGAAGGCATTTTGCCCAAAAGAGGAAGCACCTGCTCAAGAAGCATATAATTCTAGAATTTTTTTTTTTTTACTTTTAGCAGCTACCTAATCCTATACTTGGCCTCAAAGGAAAGGTTTCTTAGCCTGCCCTCCACCCAAAAGTTAAATAAATCTTGAGGTGTGACATACTTAAAATTGTTTAGTACTTAAAGGGACCATACCCTTACTTGTAAATTCTCACACCTTGACCTTAACCCCTAGTCAGTACTGATAAAAACTAAAATTACAAGCAATTTAATAATTAAACAAACATTATAAGAAAACCATTCAAAATGATTTTTGATAGCATTTCCCAAGCTGGAACAACATTGTTTCTTTCTTATTTAAAGTGGCTCATAATCCCAGAAAACATATCACAGTGGATATACTTAACACTATTCCTGGATATGCTAATGATAGCATGATATGTGGTAATCCATCTATCTCTCTTTAAGAGAAGACTGACAAATATTATGAATAATCTGCAACACATCCATTATGAAGGTCATCCAGACTATGCCCAGTGGGTGTATGGGTACCTTCAGAGCTCAGATAAAAGGAATCTAAATGGATAGGGGAAGGAAATTTTAAAGAGTCTGGAGGTGAAATTGTTAAGCCCCCGTAGACTCCATTGTTTTATTAACATTAACCATTTTCAGTTTTGTTTCTCCTTCATAATAGTGAACAAGTCTTTGTAACACGGCTATTGGAAATGAAGAAAAAGGACTCTGGAACACAGTGCCAATCCTGTCACATATATTGCATTTACTGATTGTTTTAAAATTTAATTTTATTTATTAATTGTCCCACATATGATAGATGAACTCCATCAAACTGGTTACAATCTGTATACAACCTTTGGAGAATTTAATGACCTAATAATTTAAAATTGATTTTAAGGAGCTTTCAGAAGAAATTTTTAGATATCTAGTAGCATCCACTATCTCTGATCATTTGCCTGCCTCTGAGTTCCTTGTAACAAGAGGTAAGGGTTCATTTAGTAGCCGAAGTGACTATTACATATTCTTCACCTCCACATTTTAAAAAATGTAATGGATGAGATATAGAATAGTCTCATACCAGAGGAGTTGGGAAGACGTTCCTAGGGCATGGTACCCCTGGATAGCTCCAAAGAGGGAGCATCTTACAGGAAGCCTAAATACCTTTCTGCATATTTTTTTAATCCTTCAGCTTATTTTGCTCTACATCTCCACAAGAATGATCTAAATTCCTAGTGATATTTTAGACCCCCAAAAAGGGTTTTCATCAATAACAAAGAGGTTTTTGTTGGTTTGTTTTTTCTGGGCTCCTCTGCCACATTTTGGAATGATGGCAATAATAGATTTGTTAAAAAATATCTCAGCCAGGGTTGAAAGATTTGCTACATCTGTAGAACTTCTGACAAGTATTCATGAGTTCATAGGGTGTTTTTTTTTTAATAATACATGCATTAGAGATAATAGTCCATAGAAAAGTAGACACTGTTTTTGGAGAACACACTGAATTTCTAAATTTTTATAATTGCTTTTCCTTTTATTTTTAATAGAATATTTGATTTTTTTCTTTTTTGATTTCTTATACTTAAAGTACATATAATCAATATTAATTTTTTTTCTACAGTGATATAAGTTAAATATATATATAGGGGGCAGCTGGGTAGCTCAGTGGATTGAGAGCCAGGCCTAGAGATGGGAGGTCCTGGGTTCAAATCCGGCCTCAGACACTTCCCAGCTGTGTGACCCTGGGCAAGTCACTTGACCCCCCCATTGCCCACCCTTACCACTCTTCCACCTATGAGCCAATACACAGAAGTTAAGGGTTTAAAAAAAAAAAAAATATATATATATATATATATATATCTGCTATAATATTAATTCATACCCAAAAAGCTTTAGGCTATGGAAACCTGCCATTTATTAATAAATGTTATGGGACTATGATTAATGTTTATGTCTAATTCTAGGAATGGGATCAAAAAGGAGCACAGACTTCATCTGCACAGTGCCATAGAATCACAGACTTCACCTGAATAGTGCCAAAAAAAAGAGCACACAGCTCAAAAAAGAAAGCAGTCCATGTAGGATTGTTGAACTTCTATGCCAATACTAAAGGACTTGAACCTAGTGTGAGACTCAAAGTTGCAACACTTGACATATGTTAAGACGTAGGACGCTTTGTACCACAATGCCAGTCAAGTACCAAAGATTGGCCATCATTCTGGCTCCCCTATCCCTGAGAATGAAGTGAAATCAGACCGGGGAATGTACACTTCCGTTTTACATAAAAATCTGGTCCTCGTTTCTCTCTTATGATATGGCAACTTGCTGTAGTCTTAGCTGCCAATGGGTAAGTGCAATATTACTGTATCTTGTCCTACAGATTCATGAGACAAGAGTTTACTTTAATTAGACCCCAATACAAGGGCCTGTTATAAATTTAATCATGTTTAATCAGAAAATTTAACATACATAGAATTTTGATATTTCAATGCTGACCTTGAATTTTTTTCTTTCTCCCAAACTTTAATTTTTCTTGTATTTGTTTTTCTTTTTATGCTTTTGGTTTTTCTTTTGATAACTGACTCATACACCCCATAACTCAATGATGTATTCTGAGCTGATCTGGGTGTTGATCAACACCCTCTTCAAGGGGGATTGTATTTTCATAAAAATCCAAGTTTTAAAATTTTGTTTGAGAAAATTTTCAGAAAAAGAAGCCTACTAACACTTTGAATCCAGAAAATGAACTATTTGGAGAAAAATGCCTGCCAGAAACCTACTATGAATCAAAATGATGCAGAAAATATGCCTGCAGAAACCTACACTGAATCGAAACGATCCAAAATGAACTTTGGGGTGCAATTGATTGAACTTAAGGGGATTAAACACAATTATTTTGAATTGTAAACTCTTATGCCAAAGGGAACTGCCCCATAATTGGCTCTTTGTCAATGCGCCTAGCAAAACATTAGTTTTGCTCTCTCTCTATCTCTTCTATTTACCTCTTATCTATAACTATTGTAATTAGAAGTTTTAAGGAGTACATGATGTTTATGTCAAATGATCAATTGGGGAGGTGAGTCTCTCAAATAATCACAGGGGGGATTGTGTAATGAGATTAAGTCTACCTTGCCCATTCTCAAATCTAATCACTAAAAATGTAAACAACTCC
>NC_058130.1:524886393-524912412 GCF_016433145.1 Gracilinanus agilis
AAAGAGTTCCTTAAAAAAGTAGAATTGGCCAAATGGAAATGGAGATTCAAAAGCTCATAGAAGAAAATAATGCAATAAAAATGAAAACTGGTCAAGTAAAAGCTAAAGACTTCATGAAACATCAAGAAACAATAAAATTAAAAGAATAAAAAAAATAGTAGTATTTCTGGGGAAAAAAAAAACTTGCATGGAAAAAGATCCAAGAGAGAATTTAAGAATTATTGGACAACTGAAAGCCATGATCCCCCCCACCCCAAAAAAAAATAAACCAAAAAACTTAGATGCCATATTATAAGTAATTATCAAAGAAAACTTACCCGGTATTCTTGAACAAGAGGTAAAATAGAAATTGAAAGAATCCACCCATCACCTTCCAAAATAAATACCCAAATGACAACTCCAAGGAATATTATAGCCCAATTCAAGAGCTCCCAGACCAAGGAGAAAAATACTGCAAGCAGCCAGAAAGAAATAATTCAACTATCACCAAGCCACAGTTAGGATTACACAGAACTTAGAAACTTCTACATTAAAGAATGAGAAAGCTTGGAATATGATATTCTGAAAGGAAAAGGAACTAGGCTTATAAATAAGCATCACCTACCCAACGAAACTAAGTGCCGTGGCACCTTGACACTCAAGTTTAATTCATTCCATGTCCAAGCTCATAAACAATTTGCTCATGTGTCAAATTGAATTTCCCCATTTAAATTAATGGAAATGTAATTAATCTATTCCAGCCCCCAAAAAAATCCACACAAATTTTTTGTTTTATATGCTTTTAAATATGAAAACATACTTTATAAATAACAAATATATTTATAGATAATAAGAAAGAATGTAAGAAAATAAACTTGCTTAAAAATATCATTTATCTTCAAGGTCAGGCAAAGATGCTGTCAGAAGTTTTCATTTCATGCACTATTGCTTAACATAACTTACTCTCTACACATGTAACGCTACATTTAAATGCAAAATTGACCTTACACATTACTTATATTTAACTTTATTGGTAAACTTTATTGCTATTTTTATACTTTATTTAATTATCATTGATTGCTCATGGGTAGGCTAGCCTAATATAATAAAAATGACAATTTTTGTCAAATTAATTAACCTATTCAATACCATACCAATCAAGCTACCAAAAAATGATTTTATAGACCCAAAAAAATTGTAATAAAATTCATTGAAAGAACAAAGGGTTAAAAATATAAAGGGAATTTAATGAAAAAATAATGTAGAGAAAGGTGGCCTAAAAGTACCAGATCTCAAACTGGACTACAAAGTAATAATCATCAAAACAATCTCATGCTGGCCAAGAGATAAAAAGGTGGATTAATGGAATTTACCTTTAATTTAAGGGGTGTAATAACTAAATTATTATCTAGTCCTTAATTTCCAGAGAGTTTATTAAGATTTACTTGAACAGGAGAAGGCAGACAGAGAGAAAAAGCCTAATTTTATCCTGCCATGTGGTCAGTTTCCCAATTAATCTCTTAGCTACTTTCTTTTTGCCGCACATGGGAAAGAATAGCAAGCCCCACTTCCTGGATCCTCCTACCTTATTTTCACCTTTTACACCTAGATCAATTTCCCAATCATTTTTGGGTCAAGTGCCTAGGTTACTGTACAGTGACTCAAGCCCACTGACATGATGTAGCTCTATCAGTGCTAGGGACACAGGTAGGACCTCAGTATATGATCTTGGGAGGGGATTCCCTTCTCACAGAGGTTAAATGGCCTTAGTAATCTGGTGTTTGATAAACCCCAAGTTCTCAACTTTTGAAATAAGAACTCACTCTCTGACAAAAACTGCTGGGAAAATTGGAAAATAGTTTGGCAGAAATTAGATATAGAGCAATATCTCACACTCCATCCATACCGAGATAAGGTCAAAATTGGTATATGATTTAGATATAAAGGGTGGTACTATAAGTAAATTAGGGGAGCACAGCATACTTACCTCTCAGATGTACAGAGAAAGGAAGAATTTATGACCAAAATAAAAATATAAAACATTATGAGATGTAAAATGAATAATTTTGATTATATTAAAAGGTTTTATATAAATATAACCAATGGAACCAAGATTAGAAGGAAAATAACAAACTGGGAAAAAATTTTATAGCAAATTTCTCTGACAAAGGTATCATTTCTTAAATATATAGAGAGAACTAAATCAAATTTATAAGAACATATTCCCCAATTTACAAATGGTCAAAGGATATGAACAGTTTTCAGATGAAGAAATCTAAGTTACCAATAATCACATAAAAAAATGTCCTAAATCACTCATGATTAGATAAATGCAAATAAAAAATACTCTGAGGTACCACCTTATGCCTATCAGATTGGTTCAATAAAGGAAAATTATAAATATTGGAAAGAATGTGGCCAAATTGGCACACTAAAGCATTGCTGTTAAGAGTTGTGAACTGATTCAATCATTCCAGAGTAGAATTTAGAATTATGCCCATAAGGCTACAAAGCTGTACATACCCTTTGTTCCAGTAATACTACTACTAGGTCTGTATCCCAAAGAGATCAAAAAGTGAGGGGAGGAGGGACCTACTTGTACAAAAATATTTATAGCAGCTCTTTTCATGGTAGCAAAAAAATGGAAATGGAGGGGATGTCCATCAACTGAGGAATGACTGAACAAATTGTGGCACATGATGATGATGGACTACTATACTATATATAAGAAGTGAAGAGCAGAATGATTTCAGAAAAAAAGCTGGAAAGACCTGCATGAACTGATTAATAGTGAAATAAACAGAACCTGGAGAACATTGTACACAGTAACAGCAATATTATACAATGATCAACTGTGAAAGGCTTAGCTAGTTTGAGCAGTGCAATGAACTGGAACAGTTCTAAAGGGCTTACAACAAAGAATGCTACCATCTACCTCCAGAGTAAGAAATATTGGGAGTTGTAATGTAGATCAAAGCAAATTATTTTTCACCTTAGTTTACTGGTGTTTTGATTTTGGGGTTTTGATTTTATTCAAGTATTCTCTTACAAAAATGAACAATATGGAAGTAAGTTTTACATGCTAATAATGAAAAACAGATAAGAGGAGAGAAGGGAAGTAGGGAAACAATTTGGATCTTAACATTTTCGAAAATGTATGCTGAAAATTGTTATTACACATTAATTGGAAAAAATATTTTTTAAAGGGAGAAAAAAGAAGTTCAATGATTGGCCTATGGTCAGGAAGCTATCACAAGGAGGATCTGAATCATGTTTCCCAGATCACATGGGATAATGTACATAAAGTACTTCTTAACCTTAAAGAGCTATAGAAATATTAGCTGTCACCTTTTATTTCTGATTCCAAGGTCAACCCTCTATTAATACACCATGCCTCTTATCTTTTTGATAAGGAGACACCACTAATAATCACTTGGAAATAATTTAGACTCCCTACTAAACAAAAAAAAATTCATGCTAAAATTAAGTGACAGTGATAAAATTGACAAATATTATGTTTTTAAAAACTCTATGCAGACAGTATGCTATTTTCTCTGAAAAGATACAGGAGTTCACTGTTGGGGATGAGGAGAAACGTGGCCAGATCTGAGCTTTAGGAAGATCACTGAAACCTAGGTAGAGCATAGGCTGGAATCAACAAAGACTTGAGGCTGGGATATCCATTAGAATGCAATTTGAATAGCCTAAGCAAGAGGTGATAAAGGTCATGATGACTATTAAAATATAGAGAAAGGGACATATATGAGAAATGTTGTAAATGTAGAAAATTATAAGATTTGGCAGTGAATTGGATATATGGAATGAGTGCCAATGAGCTGGGTGGAGAACCAAGAAAAGGAGACTGAAGCACCCTATAAACTACGTCATACTGCCTCTCTTCTACCAGAATATGGTAATCAAGAGCTGGTAACTTTGAGAAAGGGAAGTTTCAGCTGAATTAGATATGGTCAGAAGCCAGATGGTAGAGACTTTGGACGATGTTGAGAGGAAGAGAAAGAGGATAAGTTACATAGAATTTCAAATGAGTTTTTTTAAAGAATAGGGGAGTCTTAAATGTGTTTGCAGGAAGCAGGAAAGAAGTCACTAGATGGGGAGAGCAAGGATCAGAGGGGAAAAAAGTGGGAACCATTAAAAAAGCATCCTACTAGAGAAGACCATAGAGGCATAGACCAAGGATACAGATAGAGGGATTCACCTTGGCAAAGAGTAAGGCCACCTATTCATCTAGGAAAGAAATGAAGGATGAGATAAAAGGGTAATATGTCTGAGCAGACTTGAGAGGAAGAGAAGAGGAAAAGAGATTATGATCACATTATCTCATGTGATTTAGGACCAAAGTCTTCCCTGTGATAGCTGCCTGACCACAGGCCAGTCACTTAACTTCTTAATGGATCACTGATGGGTAGAGGAAGTTTTCACACCAGAAGCTCCCTATACTGGTAAAATCACAGAGCTAGTCCAAAAAAAGAAAATTAATTAAAAAGTATAGTCTTCTCTGTAAATGACATCGGGTTTTTTTCAGTAAAGTTTGAAGCAAGGTCCTCAGATGAAGGTAGGGGGTGAGGAATCCCACAAATATGTCAATGTATGTGTGTATATTTATGTATTTACCAGAATACCTCATTATTGCTCTATAAATGTTACTCTCTTATCAAGAGCACAGCAGATGGCTTCAGGGAATGAAGTTATGAAGACTTGGGGATCTGGTGAATAATAACTTGCATTTATATAGCCCTTTAAGGTTTTCAAAGTACTTTTCATCACTGGGGCCTCACAATCCCCTGGAATCTATCCATGGAAGAGAATGGGAGAGAACTGCTGGGGTGGAGAAAAGCACATAGGACTTGGATTCCTCTTTGGAGACTCCCAGGAGTGATAGATAAAAGAATTCACACATATGTGTCTGGTATACGTGGTCCCACTACAGCCTGGAACTCGTTGCAATCTTAAAAATTAAAGACCCCCCCCAAAAAATGTTTTGTTTATAAGGCAAAGGTGTTTGGTATTTACTGTACTCGAAAATTAAATGTCTTAGGATCATTACGAAAGGTTTTGGCCTGGAAGACCTTCTGTCTGATTCCCAGATCACATTTTGAGAACTGGTGGTCTAAGGGCTTCCGTTTCCTTCTCCTCTGTGGGAGTTTGGCCTAGATTAATTTCTTTAATCCCTTCAATCCCTTCCAGTTCTAAATCCATAAGTACAGAAAAGCTTTAGAACAGCTACTTGTGAAGGATGAATACAGGAATGAGAAAGGACTGCCACGCAACAGTGAAATTCCAAGGGAAATCGGGATGAAACTTAAATATCTTTCCGGACTGGAAAGGTTCTAGCGTCCTTCATCTTCATCCCTGACCCTACATTAGCCCAGCTCAAAAGAAAGCAATGCAACAGGTTGGAGCCGGAACTGCTCTCCCCGCCCCGCTAGCCAGCGAAGCCAAAGGGAGGGCAGGAGCCGACCGGGAGACGCCCGCCGCGCGGAAGGATGGGACTGGTAGTCTCAGGGAGCCCAAAGCAAGCCACCTGGAGGGGACCACCTCCTGACTGGCAGCCAGTCCTAGCTCAGCGGGGGAGAATGGGCGGAGCGAGAAGGGGGAGGAAGGAGTGAGCACTTAGCTGGAAATGGGCCCAGCTGGTACGCAGTCCACCTAAGGAGCGCGACCCTCGCTCTTGCTCCCGCCCTTATTACCGTACCTTCCGGCCGCTGCGGAAGAGGCGGCTGCTGCTACCGCCACGGGGCATCTCTCCGATGCTTCTCAGTCACAGTTGGGTTGGGGATGGGGGCAGGATTAATGCAGAAGGAGGGGAAGAGAGAGAGACAGATTCTTAGGAAGACGAAGGGGGCAAAAGGCAGAGCTCGAACTCTCCCGCCACGCCAGTCTCTTTCTAGCTTGGCGCGCTACGCTGTCTTCCTCTGATTGGATAACGTTAAGGGATGGGCGGGGCTTCTCCCAGGGACTTTTCTTTCCATAATTATATTGAGCACTGGGGAGGGAAGAAACTGGTTCTCAATTCTCCCAGGGCGCCGGGAGGGACAGACTAACCCCACCCAACCCCCTGCGCGCGCATGCGCCAAGCAGGCCCGGGGGCTCCTCCCTGTGGTACTGGCTTTCTTCCAAAGTGAGGGCTAAGGCCACCTTCATCTGTGAGGTACACTCTCTACCCCGTGTCCACACTGGAAAAAAGAGTAAGAAAGCTTTCACAGCTTTGGTTACTATGGAAGACTTACAGAATTTTAGAAAAGTCGCTGTGGCATCAGCATTTCTCCTTCCACTCATTCATTTATCCAAATAAGCATTTATTTAGCGCTTACTCCGTGTTTTGCACCATGCTAACTTCTGGGAATACAAAAAGAAAAAGACAGTCCCTGCCCTCAGAAGATTACAGTCTAATGGCAGAGACAGCATGGAAACTTGTAAAAATTAAGTTAAATACAGGATAAATAGGAAAAATTAACGGAAAGTACTAGAATGAAGAAGTTTGGGAGAAGGTTTCCTATAGAAAGTGAGACTTAAAGGAAATCCGAGAAGATGAGGGACAACCAGAGAAAATTCCCTGAAGCAGAAAGATGGGAGTGTCCTGGAAAACGTTTAACAGGCACTGTAGGTGAAAATGCATGTACTACACAATTTTAAGTTTTAGATTTTTTAAAGAATTCACTTTTAAATCAACAAAAGAAACCAAACCTTTTGTAAGCTTTTGAGATTTTTGAAAGGTGAATGTTTAAACTGAATATTTAGCAACAAGTTCTCAACCAGTTTGAACTGGCTCATACCCCTGGCCACCCGACACCTATAACCTAACTCCACCTCTACCCCCCACAAAGACATTGACATACACTGTGGAGGTGGTAATGTCATTGACACTGAAGCTGGAACAGCCACCACCTGGAAACCCTCTTTATTTAATCTTATGTCCCTTCCCTCTGAGATTATCTTCAGTTTATCCCCTGTGTATAAGGTTGTTTCCTTGTTGTCTCCCTCATTGAACTATGGTGGCCATAAGAGCATTGTCTCTCTTGTCCAGATTAAAGGCATGTTCTTTTGTAACTGCTTTGGTGGTTCAGTGATTTTTCAGGTTGACAGGCTGATTAAAATGCCAGGCTTTTGTGAGTGCTTAATAAATGCTTGTTGACAGGCTGATTAAAATGCCAGGCTTTTGTGAGTGCTTAATAAATGCTTGTTGACTTCTTGATTTGACTAGTGTAGTGTAGTGGATTTGCCTAACAAGCCTCAAGTACTGTTCCAAAAACTGGCCTTGAAGGAGAGAATAGAAGAAGCAAAAGTCCTAAATAACCTACAAGCTGAAGAGAAGCACCTAAATAAGATTTTAAAAGATACTTTCAATCTCTACCCTTTACCCTAAATTAAAAAGAAGCTACAATAGAAAATATTTCTCTATTGAATCTACCTCACCCACAATTTGTACTTCCTAGAGCTATCCAAAAATAAAATAACCTAATAAATAACCTGAAGCTCTCTGCCTTTAGGCTAATAAATTGCCTGGCTGCAAACAATTTTGCAGAAACACCAAATGCTTGGTAACCAGCTAAAATGAGGAAAAACCTAGAGTAAATAATGAGTCTAACACAGTGATTCCCAAACTTTTTTTGGCCTACCACCCCCTTTCCAGAAAAAAATATTACTTAGCACCCCCTGGGAATTAATTTTTTTTTATTTTAATAGCAATTAATAGGAAAGATATACAGTTATTCACCGCCCCCAAATGCACCTGTGGCCATTACCACCTTCCTCGATCGCTGCAGCACTCACCAGGGGGCGGTGGTGCCCACTTTGGGAATCACTGGTCTAAGAGAAGGCTAATCAAAGGCAAATAAGAAATCTATCCATTTGTAATTTTGCAAAAAAACATTAAATGCCGGCTAAATTTTGAGGGAAAACCTTAGTAGCCAAAACAAGAGGCTAATTAAGGGCAAATAGGTAAGAAATCTATCTAGAAATTGTCATCTTGAAATCTAGAGACACCAAGTTTGCCCTTTATCCCATGAGAGTTGGCCTGAGGAGTTGGAACATCTCAGACTTAGCCATTTCAGACTGAATAATAGACCTTAAAGTAACAGATGATTGGTTTAGGTGGAGCTAGCAGATCTAATCAAATGTTAAGTACCCTTTTGTCTTAGTAGTTTCTCCCACTGTATCAAAATCCTCTCCCAAGTAGCCTAGCCTAGGCTGGACTCTTCCCTTTTATATTCATTGTAAAACATTGGCCTCTTTCCCCAGTACCCCAGCCTGTGGCTATGGTCCCTTTCCCAAGTCTGATTACATCCTGACAGTATAGTTTGGACCTCATCATTTCCCTGTGACCATGGTAATGTCAATCAATCATACTTCTCTGTCCTCAATTCCCCAAAGGTATATAAGTTCCCCAAATTCTATTGTTCTTCAGAGACAGCATCTAGCATGGTGTCTTCTCCCAGGGCAACATTCCCAGAGTCCCCAGGGTGTAGGCCCTGTGTAGTTCTTGGCACTGGGCTCTATGTGGCAGCCGAATATTGGACCTATTTTGATTATAGACGTGTTTTTTCTGACTACTTTAATAGTTCTGTGTTTTCTCTCAAGTTAACAAAATCTATCTGAATCTGTGTGAATACTCCCTCCAAAATTTTAAATCAAAACCTTTTCACATTTCTTATTGTGTTCAGGTTCTTCAAAAAAACCTCCTTATGATATCACCCCAGATTGTGGGCCAAGTCAGAGAGTAGATAAAAGACTCATTTTTCCTTGCAGTGCTGCAGTGCTAGGGAAGGTGACTTTGAGCCCCTCTGGCCTCTCCTCTCATTTTTGATGAGCACAGATAAGCAGCTCCCAGATATCTGATTATCTTCTAAACTGGACAGTTCACCCCCTTTTGACTTTGAGGTAGAGGACATAACCACATGACCCACCTCAGGTTCCAAAGACCCAATAACATGTAATCATCATCCTTTCTCTAGTTATATAGGCCCCATTGTCAAAAGGGCATAAAAATCCTCAAACCCATCTCCTCATGGAGACAGTGTTCCACCTACTCTCTGTCTCCCAACCTTTCAACATGGCTCCAAAATTAATAAATTTCCCTTTGTATTTTAAAACTAAGTTTTGGAGTCTTGCATTCTTGCAAAGGGTAAGCTGTCCCAAACCTGGGGTTTCACCTCATATCTTTCCCACAACTCTTAGAGAGTAGACCCAATATTGCAAGGCCATCCTCTGGTTCTTTAAATACTCATAGCTACCACTGTAGCATTTTAGTTGTATATCTATTGTTTCTCTTGATCATGAGATCATAGATTTAACAATGGAAGCAATATTAGAAGTTGTCTAATCCAACCTTCTCATTTTACAAATAAGTAAACCAAAACACTAAGATATGAAGTAATTTGCCCAATCATACAACTGTAAATACCACAGCCAAAAATTAAACCTAGATTCTCTGACTTCCAGTCCAGTCCTCTTTCTGCCACACTATGCTATTTCTATTGGACCAACCTATTTCCTTTTTCAGCCCTATATGTCTTGATGATGTCTTTTATACACTTTCAGCATGTCATAATTGCTAATGTGTTTTAAGCTATTTGTATTCACCATGTGACCTCTCGTTGCCATGTGGGTCACTCAAGTTTTTGTTTCTTTAGAGACTGTGACTTGCAGCCATGTAGCATCACCACGATAATGCTAATTTTAATGAGATGAGCTATTACTTCAACAATCAGTTTCAAATCATTAAAAGTAAAACCCTTCAAAATATTACTTCTACTTCCATGTGTATTTGGAGAACTTAACCAAGATACAGAAATTTACAAACCAGCTTTCTCTTTCTCTCTCTTTATATATATATATATATATATATGCATATATTTATTGTGGGAGAGCTTTGAGGTGAAACCCCAGGTTTGGGGCAGGTTATTTTTTGCAAGAATGCAAGACTCCGGGGGCAGCTGGGTAGCTCAGTGGATTGAGAACCAGGCCTAAAGACGGGAGGTCCTAGGTTCAAATCTGGCCTCAGACACTTCCCAGCTGTGTGACCCTGGGCAAGTCACTTGATCCCCATTGCCTATCCTTACCACTCTTCTGCCTTGGAGCCAATAAACAGTATTGACACCAAGATGGAAGGTAAGGGTTTAATAAAAATAAATAAATAAATAAATAAAAAAAAGAATGCAAGACTCCAAAATTAGCTTAAAAATAAAAAGAGAATTGTGCTCAAAGGAATAATAAACTGGAGGAATTCCATGTGAACTGGAAAGACCTCCAGGAATTGATGAAAAGTGAAAGGAGCAGAGCCAGAAGAACATTGTACACAGAGACCAATACACTGTGGTAAAATAGAATGTAATGGACTTCTGTACTAGCAGCAATGCAATGACCTAGGACAGTTCTGAGGAACTTATGGTAAAGAACACTTCCCACATTCAGAGGAAGAACTGCAGGAGTGGAAACATAGAAGAAATGCAAGTGCTTGAACACATGGGTTGAGGAGGACATGATTGGGGATATAGATTCGAAACTACCACTCCAATGCAACTATCAACAATTTGGAAATAGGTCTTGATCAATGACACATGTTAAAACAAGCTATGGCGGGGGGGGGGGGTTGGAGTTGAAGGGAAAGTAAGAGCATGAATCATGTAACCATGTTAACTTTTCTAAAAAATAAAAAGTATTAAATGAAAAAATAAATAAAAAATAAAAAATAAAAAGTATCAATTTGGAAGTCATGTTGAGAAGCCAGGAGACAGTGTGTAGGTGGAACACTGCCTCCCTGAGAAGATGTGGTCTGGGTTTGACAACAAGGGTTACAGGATATAGGTGGGGAGTGGTGGGGGTGAGAGATTGGGTGAATCAAGAATGAGGTAATTCATTGGATTGGAGAAGTATAAGGGATGATCTATGGAATTCAATGGATGATTAAATTAGTGTTATATAGAAGTGAAGCAAATCTTTAGTCTTTGGTTAAAGGAGAAGATAAAAAGTGAATGAGGTAATGATATGGAGGAGGAATGGAGGGGATGGCTGAATGTAGGGAAGGAAAGAATGAGGTGGTATATTGGATGGTGAGGGAATAGGTGGGGTATTCAGGAAAGGCTAGACGGGCTAGACACTGAAGGGCAGAGACAGAGTACACTGGGGGACTAGGCTGAACCCTTCAAGGTGAGAAAGGGTGTCTCTATAGATACAAAGGAGTTGGACCAGTCAGAAATGTTTTAAATCTGCCTTGAGGGCTTTTCTTGTTCATTTCAAAAGTCCCTTGAAGGAAGAGTAAAAGGGGCTCCTCCCTGCCAGTGAAACTGATGGCAGGAAGTCTCTGGTAAGATGGATGCCCACAACTCCCTCAATAAATAAAGAGAAAATAATTCCTTCCCTCTTCAACCCTTGCTTAAATTTTCAACACAATGATTCACTAGAGGGTTTGAGTAGGTAGCAAAGGAGGTTTATTAATATTAGGGTTGATCAGAAAGGAGAGAGGGGTTTAGGGTTTTGTATTAGCCGCTAGGGAGAAATTCAAGCTGGGGGAAGGGTCAGGAGAGGGTTAGACTGAGGGAGAGCCTGCTCTCTCAGTCTGAAGATTTGGCTGCCTTAAAGTAAAGTATATACTAGATCAATAAAATAAGGGATATGTTGATTTAAAGTTGTCCTACTTGCCTACAGAAAACTAAACCCACAAAGTCTAATCACCAAAACCAAAACCACTCTTCTTCCCAGAGCCCAAAGGGAAAATCAGGTATAATAACAGGGGTATAATATGGAGAGGTCAGAGAGAGGTCCAGAGAAATCAGCTAGGTTCAAACTGTCCAGAGACAAAAAGCACAGGCCAAAGCAAGGCCAAAAGCCAAAAGCAGAGCCTCAGTTGGACTTTCCCCTCTCTTCAAGCCTCAGGTTCCAACTCCCTTTTGTGTCAAGATTCTAAGGCTTCTAACTTCCAGCAAGTTTACAGTTGACTCTTGCAAGAACAAAAGCCTCTGCTGCATCCTTGCATTACATTAGGTACCACCCAATGCTTATCAGAGTAGAATTGGAAGGTGTATATATATATGTTAATTGAAGATCTAAGGGAAAGTCCAAGAAGGATGTTCCTTTCAGGGAGCAGGAAGGAATTTCCTATGTCCTTTTTGACCTGGAATACTTCTGGAGTTTGAGGTGTCTAGGAGGGAACCTGTATCCCCATATCATATATATATATAAACCCAACTATAAATACCCTAAGATGAGCAATATTAATTTCTTCTATCCCATTTATTTTTCCAATATGGATTATTAAGCTGATCTCATTCAAATAATTATGGTATAAAGAGGCTTCATAAGATTCCAGAGCTTACAATTTATTATTATTATATTACAATTATAATATAAAACTATACCCACATGATATATCTAAATGTATAGATACAGATAATAGGTAGCAGAAGAGTAGATATTCTCAGAAACCTAACCCACTGCTAGAGAATACAGGAGGGCCAATGGCAATACCTGTCCCACTAGTACACCAACCCCAGGGAGGGAAATGGACAGACCCTTGGAACATACTAAATCTGAATGCTCTTTCCTTCAGTCTTTGAGAGGAGTATTAAACTAAAATTATAGCTATCTGTCCCCCTCAAATTTCTGACAGTAGAGGTGCTAGTCTGAGTTAAGAAGGAAAGTTGCTTCAGTTTGAAGGGGGTTAACTCTGAGGTTACTGAAGTTAACAGCTTAATTCTTCCCACTAAATATTTGTTAGATAGAAGACTATCATAAATAGCAAATAAACTCAATTATCTAATCAAAACAGTAAGCAAAAATTGGAGATCTACAGATTCGATTATATGAGAAAATATATTAATAAATTAATTTAGATACAGCTGAATATTTTTTCAAAACCTCTCTAACCTCTCCAAAATAGTACTTATATGCAAGTAAAAAAGTAATTTCAGTGGTAACCCTAAAGTGGTAACAAGAACTAACAGGAGGGAAAGCTAATCCTTAACCAGTAATGCCTTCACTAGCCCTGAAATACCCCTCCCTATACTCCTCCCCTGCCCTCCACATAAACACACAAAACCCTGACAGAACTGCACAAGACAAGCCATGGGCTTGCAGCAGAATTCAACTCTACCCCACTTTTAGAGCCAGGGAAAACCAAAAAGTAGAAACTTGTTTTTAATCTGGGATAGCAGCTCAATAGTTTTACAAAAGCTCAACCTGAGAACCAAAAAAAAGAGGAATATGGTGAATGTGGCACTCCATTAAGCCCAAAGAAAAGAGCTCAGCATGCAGCTGCAGGGGAGGTCTTACCCCCTTGCCCCAATCCCACCTCACCCCAAAAGGCACTTAGGAAAGAATTGATGGTGAATTGCCTAGCATAAAAGGAGACTGAGACAACTTTGAGGTCCAGTCATCAAAGAGCAGGGAGTCAGGAAGTGAACAATAGAGGAAAAGAAAAGTGAAATTACCAGAGATCTCTGGAGGAAGAAAACTGAATTAAATACCTTGATACACTATCAGGGAACATATTAATAACAGCAGTGAATATGGCTTCAAAATCAACTAAAAGAATCCAGACAACTATGAATAAATATTGTAAGAAAGAAAAAAAATAACATCTGATAAAATCAATGAAAGAACCCTCTGTATTCCTAAGAGAGTATGGAACCATGGCAGAATGTTTTTAATTATTTAAAAGAAAAATAAGAATTATAAAAGCAAAATACATGAATTACACAGCAAAAAAATAATTGGTTATAAAGAATTTGAATCTACAGTAGCAAGTCTAACCAAAAAAAAAAGAAAAGAAAAGAAAAGAAAAGAAACAGAAATAAATGACAATTTTGAAGAGAACCATCCACCAAAAAAAAAAAAATGCTAATCTCCATACAAGTAAAACATAATGATTTCAAAGATGGGATACATAGAGACAATTTTAGGATTACAGGTATTTCAGAAGAACAGGACAAGTGGAAAAACCTGAATGGCATAATGCAAGAAATAACACAAGAAAGCTGTCCAGAACTCTAAACACAGAAAACAAAGTGTCAATCAAAATAATCCACTGATTACCTCTAGAAAAGCCCTGTTGCTAAAAGACTCCAAGACACATAGTAGTTAAATCAAACAGTTCCAGAATAAACTGAACAATTCCAGAGGTAAAACAACAAATTTTGTAAACTACCAGGAAAAAGACCTTCCAATATAAAGAGAAGGAAATTTGAAATAACACAAGACTATCCTATAGGCACCGGAAATGTAGGAAGAGAAGAGAATATAATGTGTTCCAACAAAGGAGTTCAAAATGGTACCCAAAGTGACATACGCTGTCTGAGTCTAATCATTAGTGAATATTGAATAATATTGAATATGAATATATATAATAAATAAAAAGGAAGTTATTCCTAGAAAGAAGATGAACAAATTATTTCCTTTCCAAATGCTCCAGAAAAAAAGATTATATAGAAAGGGTAATGTTAAAGCTAATAACATTATAGCCAAGCTGTTATGGGGTAAATATTATTGGTGGAGGTCAATGACAGTCACTGAGAGCAATTTGGTAAACCTGCATCCTTATTTATTTGGAGGAGAGGTAGGGATAGGAAATAGGAGACAGGAAAAGGATAATCTATCTCTAAATCTTATACTAAATCTTAGAACCCAAAATTTATAGTAAAATATCTAAAGAACTCTACTTCCAATTGCCTTTCTTGGCAGGATCTTTTTGGCCTGTTTTGTTTCTCCAACCCAGTATCTGGAAACAATGTGTCAAAAGTAACTGTCAGATCCTCTTGACAGAGTGATTGACAGCAGCCTGATCTCTCTGAAGCCAGAGAGAAGGACCTTCTTAACTGAATTTTTTTCCCTTTTATAATCAGTCTCTTAAAGTGGCAGAGGTTGAGAGCTATCTGCTCTGCCTCTTAAAGCAACAGAGTGATATTAATAAAACTTCCTTTACCATAGAACTTCTGCTCTTAATGAGACAGAGTGAACTTAATAAAACTCCTTATGACAGCAACAAATATAACAACCAAGGATAACATCAAAAATTACAACAGAGAGACTTAATTTTTTTCTAAAAGTAAACAAGGATAAAAGCAGAGGTCAAATTGAAGTAATGGTGGAGAAATAGGCCTGAAATATCATTGATTAAACCTCACAACATCCCATCTCCAGAAGAATAGGAAGCATAGAATCAGTATTTTTGTAGGGTTATGTTATAGAATGAGAGGAAGAATATGAAAAGAAATATGTGATGTCGAAAAAAGGGGAAAGACCTATTTATACAAAAATATTTATTAAAGCTCTTTTTGTGATAGCAAAGAATTGGAAATTGAGGAGTTGTCCATCAATTGGGGAATGACTAAACAAGTACTTGTATATGGTAGTGATGAAATACTATTGTAGTATAAGAAAAGACAAGCAGGATGATTTCAGAAAAATCTGGAAAGACTTATATGAGCTAATGCAAAGTGAAATGAGCAGAACCAAAATAGCATCATACAAAGTGACTGCAATATTTCTTGTACAACAATTAATTTTTGTACAACAATGAATGTACAACAGTGAATGGCCTAGTTATTTTCAGCAAGTCATTGATTCAAGACAATCCCAAAGACTCATGATGAAAAATACCACTTGCCCTCTGAAAAAGAGCTGATGAAATCTGGATACAGACTGAAACAGATTTCATTTTCTTTCCTCTTCATTTTTTTTCATTTTAAATCTCTTTCACAAAATGACTAATAGGGGAAAATATTTTATATGATTGCATATGTAAAATCTATATCAGATTGCTTACCATGTCGGGGACAAGACAGGGGAGAGAGAGAGGGTCAGAAGAAAGGAGAGAATTTGAACTCAAAACTTTTTTTAAATTGCTTTTTCATGTAATAGGGAAAAATAAAACATTATTTTATAAAAAGATATGAAGTTCCCCTAATCAAAACAAAGGCTAACAAGGAAGGGAAAGAAGATAACTTTTAGGATAATTGTCAAAGAAAGGCAAAGGGAGGAACTGAGGAGGAATTAAAATAGTAGGGAATCATGGTTCAGTGGTATGAGGGAGTAACTCCCATGAGGAAGTAAGATACTCTAAAAAGGAAGACAGAGAACTTAAAATCAGTTTTATTTGCAGGGATCTGGTAACCACATATCCTAACTTGGAAAAGGGAGAATCAGGGATTCTTGGTGGGAAATAGCACCCTGAAGAATGGGATTGGGGTACACGGACCCAGGGAGGAGATTTCATGTCAAATGGTGGGGAGGGGAAATGACCTTGGGGAGGACAAATGAACTCACCATAAGGAATATAGGAAAATTCCCATCATGTGAAAATGTCTTCCTTATGATGTGCAGGAACTGATATTGTAATAATAGTGAGCACAAAAGAAGGGCCTAAGGAGCAAGATCTATCAGGTAATACCATAAAAACTGTTTAGAAACAGAAATTCAAAATTGGTCCCTTGGAAACTTTATTTTCACGAGGAATTCTGAGACAAAAGAACTAAACAAGTATAAGAGTCATAAATCAAAGAATAAAGTCTAAAATGACCAGAAAAGGAAGAGAATAATGAAAAGAATGAATGGAAGAAATTCTTATTAGAAAAGGTATAGGAAATGAAAATTTTAAAATAAATGAACAAAAGTTGAAATTAAGGATATGAAGGGAGATTTTATTTGACTTAACTAAAATTGAGAATAAAATAAAGAGAAGAATTAAATAACTAATTAAAAGAGGGAAAGAAAAAGAAACTATTAAGTTAAACAAAACCCCAAAACTAATGAAAGAAGCATAGATACACTAGCACATTAAAGGTAGCAAAACCAAGAAAATAAAATATACAATGATTATAATAACAATGCAAATGGTAAGAATAACCACAGATTAAATATATATGTATATATATGTGTGTATATATATATATATAGTGAATATTGCAAATTTATAAAGAACTAACATGACACAAAAGAAAAGATATTAGAAGACACCCCTAACTCCCTTTTTAGAGGTTTTTGAATGTTGTTCATTGCATGTGTTTCTAGATTTTATTGATATTTTGATCAATTATGCTGATTTCCCCCCCTTTTTTCTTGCTTTGTTTTTTAAAAATATGAATTGTTATAGTGTGTGGTTCTTGGAGTTGAGGGGAAAGAATAGTGAGAGAATTTATAGTGATTTTTTTAAAAAGACATCAATTAAAACTTTTTTTTTTTTAAATCGGATGAACTTCTATTTGGAACAAACTAATATGTCAGTTCAAACCAAGAAAGGGCCTAACGTTACCAAAGGAGATACATATACAAGGAGTCATTGTGGAGGCAAGTCCATGAAATCAGGGCATTGAGGAGCCATCAATTGAGAAGCCTACATATCTATAGCTTCTCTCTCCATTTGTGTCTCTCCACATGAGTTTGTAAAATCACATGTCTCTTTCCTATGCTCTGTCCCCACCTCTCTAAAACCCTCACACAGTTATTCATTGTTCTTCTTAGCTTTCTTTCCATTAATCAAGTACCATGTCTCTATCCAAGTGCAATAAAATTCAAAATGCCACAGACATTATTGGAAACCTAATTATGTAAATGACATCTATAAATAGGAGCATTTGGAAAACTTTATCATTAATGAAGAATCCTCCTTTTTGGATTTTTTTCAAGATTTTCTCCATAACACTGATGAATACCTTACTCCTTGTTTTATGCTTTACTTTAATGCTAATATCTATAGTCATTGAAAAATAATTATAAATGTATTTATAAATTAATTTCTTCTGTCAGAATTTTATATTATTTTAATATATATGTGAAAGACATTTTATTGGTAAAAATGCTTTAAGGTAGCATTTTATTCAATTAAGTACAGCATGTTCTTTATTTTATCAGTAAACAATAAACAAAGCAAGAACTTTATATAACTATATACATATATTTTAATAACACTCCTCCTACTAGATGTATGTAGATAAAGTATAGAGAGAGGATGAGATGACACCTCCCTCCTTTATAATAGTGCCCAGGCAGGATCCTTTAGGTCAATGGATGATATCCCTTCAAGGCCCACCTGGGGTTGATTGATATTATCTTTAGCTTGGTAAAGTTGGTATCTGACTGCTTTTCCCTTCCCAAAGAAGCTATGAATAACCACTTCAGGAAGGTACTTTAAAACTTTGATTGTATTTAACAAAGGAGGATAATGGGATTGGATAGAGGTATTGGGAGACCCTAATTAAATTGATAATAATGAATCCCTAAAGTGTAGACAAGTAAATGAATTAAGATGGTTAGCTTCTCTCTGGTCCAGCCTGGCCACAGCCACACCAGAGTAGACAAACTGCTGTATGTTGTTTCAGCTTCTTCTTCACTGCTAGATGATATGCCTAACCAGTTTGAGATATCCACCCCTTTCCACCCTCTTCTTCTTTTCCTGCCCACTTCCTGGATCCCTCCCCGGCCCTGGGAAACCTAGATAACTAAGATGATTAATTTCCTAATTTCTAGGGGCAGTAGAATCAGAGATGATGGTCTGGGTACAGGTTGTTGATGGTACAGGAACAAACAGGATGAGCTTGCAAGGCTGAGTCTGCAAGCCTCAATCCCTCAAAAGACCAGGATCCACTGATCTCAGGTCTCAGGGAAAGAAAGGAACCCCTGCCAGGGCTTCCAGGGTAGTTTTATACCCCCCTGGGCCAACTGCCCTCTCCTGTGTCCACACCCCTTTCTGGGAACATTCCGACATCCAACCCATTCACCTGTCAATCACAGTGTGGACTCCTGGCTTCCAGGGATTCAATATAACAATATGTGTGTGTATATATGTATATATACACATATATCAGCCACTTTTAGAGTTTAAAGTTGTATAGTTGTAAAAGATGAAGCCTTTTTGCATTCCTTTCATCAACAATACTTTC
This sequence comes from Gracilinanus agilis, assembly GCF_016433145.1. Classification (NCBI taxonomy): domain Eukaryota; kingdom Metazoa; phylum Chordata; class Mammalia; order Didelphimorphia; family Didelphidae; genus Gracilinanus; species Gracilinanus agilis. The sequence goes on from NC_058130.1 coordinate 524,905,263, forward strand.
AATACATACAGAAATGATTCTCATTAAGTTTTCATAAAGATCAGATTTAGGCTGGTGGTAGTCGATATTTTCTTGGTTGCCTTTTCCTTGGTAAGTACAAGATTTTTCCCATTCTTTTGGTGTCTTCTTACACATATCTTAAAAATTAGTCCTTAAATGTCTTTTAAATTGTGTATATATTTTCTATATCTATTTGCTCAAATGTAGGAATTCTATTCAACTTCATATTTTGTCACATATTTGCATAGTAATATATTAGGTACTGAGATGGGGGTTTCTGAATGATGATCCTACATGCCAGGAGAAACACCAGATATGGTCCATTCCATGTATTATTATTCTTTTTATATTCCACTTAAAATTAAATAAGATATTGTGGCTTAGCTAGATCTGAGACTGAATTTCTTCTCAAGTTTTTGTATTTTTGAGGTGATACTGCTTCTAATCATAATCTTCTATCTCTTTCCTCAAAAATGTTTTATTATATGCTTAGTAACCACCACCATCACCACCAAAAAACATTTAACTAAACAGATACGTTAAAAAATTATGTACAAAACCACAAACTCCACATTGTTTGTAATTTGTTTTAAAATATGTAAATGATATATATGCTAATATAAACACATTCTACTTTTAAGTTGCCTTTGGATTTATTTTACTTATTTACTTTTTTCTTGATTTTGTGGCTGTGCATTTTTAAAAATATAATCATAGTATATGTTATTCTTTTTTTTAAATTTAATTTAAATATTTTATTTTTTTAGAAAAATTTTCCATTCATGTTTTTACTTTCCCCTTCACCCCCTTCAGTGTTATTCTTATTCTCTTTTTGTCTCTTCATATATTTCCCTTATTTTCTTTATATTTCCAATATTTGCCATTTCTAAAAACAGAATATAATGCATTATATTCAAATATCACAATCTATTCAGCCATTTCTCCCATTCATTGCTTTTGTGTTACTTCCAGTTATTTTGTTATAACAAATAAAACTTCCATTAATATTTTTATACATACTCAGTTTTTGACCCCCTCAATAATGCCCTTGGGACTTATACTTAGTACTGGGATCTGGAGGTCAATGAGTACAAATAGCTTTACAACTTTTAACATATATTTCCATTTTGTTTTCTTTAAAAAAATCACAGCAGCTCTAGCAATGTAATATTACACCCGTTTCTCCATATTCCTATCAACACATAACTTAATCACTTTAGTCCATCTGGTCCCAATTGACATATATTCCGAGGACCATATTTTGCTATAGTCCTGAGGCAACAAAGATAATCTGTTGCCAAGACTTTACTCTTTCCAAAACAAATCTTTCCAATTTGGTCATACCCAGAGAAACTTTTGTTCTAGTGCCATAATCCCTCAGGGATGTAGGATTACCTCCATAGTATGTTGCATGATGAAGTAAGACTTTTGCAGAACATTTACTTAGAAAGAGGCACTTTCTAAGCCATAAGCCATTGTTGTCCTACCAGAAACTGTGTTTGAATTAGGTGTATGCTCAAGCCTAGATATGCTACTAACCTCATGCAAGTGTATGGAGGCTCTCCAGATATCTTATTTAATTTATTTAAGGTTCTATTCATTTCCTCACATTCTTTCTTATTTATTTTTTGCCTAGATTTATCTAGTTTTGAGAGGGGGGAAAAGTCTGCCACTATTTTTTAAAGTCTATTTCCACAAGTATCCCATTTGTTTTTTCTTTCAAAAATCTGGGTATAATACTCGGTTCATACAGGTCCAATATTGAGAATGCTTCATTATCCATGGTACTGCTCCCAACATATTAAAGTTACTCTGTTCATCCCTTTCAATTATATCCATTTTAGCCCAACTCTTTCAGAGATCATGACTGTTACCCCTACCTTCTCTGAATCAGCTGAGGCCCATTTACACATGGGGAAAAAATGGATAGGAGAAAAGATCAAAGACCAGGACCTGACAACATGTTGTCTACAAAAACACTCTGAAAATGAGAGACAAATATATAGTGAAGGTGAGGGGCTAGAGCAGAATATACTATGCTTCAAATAGGTTTTGAAAATGGGCTTGAAATCCAAATTGATGTTTAATTATGTTGCTCTCCTTCAAAAGAAGATCAAATGTCTGTAGATTGAAGTAATTTCAGAGGTTTTGTCCTATTAGCTGTGATGATTATTTTCTGTCCAACTTTTCTAAGAAAGAGCAATAGTCAATATTTTCACTTCTATCCATTTTTCTTTCGTTTTTTTTCAGAATTTGAAACATTGTTTAACAATTTGGGTTAGAATTCTTATAAGTATAATGGTGGTGGGGTTTTCTCCTTTTTACCATTTGATTTCATTTGATATTTCCTTTTACCTTGCTCTGATAAGTCAGTGGTATTGTAGTATGCAAAAAACTGTTTTTGAAATGACTACATCTGTGGCTTCCAGTTGACTATAATACAATTAATTTTTTATGATGTTCTTAAGAGACAGACTATCATAATGGGTAAACAGTTGACCTGAAGTAAAAACTAGTAAAAATTCCTCCTCTGAATTAAGATAGCTGTGTGATTGTAGGCAAGTCACTCAATCTTTTAATGTTACAGGTTAGTTGCATCAAACCCCAATAAAAAAGAGACCATTAAACCTGAACTTAAGGATACCTACAAGGCTGCATGTTAATGTAGAAAACCACACATGTTGTTATCTATATTCTCTTGTAGTTTAAAATTTATTTTGTTAAATTTTTCCTTATTACATTTTGATCTGCTTTAGCAGCAATAGGGAGTGTTTCAGAGGCTTGTGTTTGACATCTTTGTGCCAGGCAACTCTTTGGACCATCACTTGCAGAGTGTGTTGGTAGAGGTAGTTTTTTCATCAAATAGTTCTCTATGCCAGTGAAATCACAGATCCAGTTCATATCCCTTAACTATTCTGAGGTCCTTCATACTCTTAGGAATATTTCTGGATTTTTATTTCAAATTGTAGTTCAGGATTTCTGAAAGTGTTGGGCAGTTTATCAAATGCAATCTAGTCTATTCTTTTTCTTCTATTCAATCATGGGTCTTGCTCATTGTGCTTCTTTAACGTTTATTCAAGGCAAATATACTTGAGAGAACAGCTAAAGAGGCTATCCATCCAAAAGCATAGTATAAATGATAGATGGCCAGTCATTATTCATTTATTTTTTCATGTCAATTATCAAGTCAGCTTATTTTAAGTAGTTTCAGATATCTTTTAGGAGGTTCTCCAGTTTTATGGAGATTGATGCAGAGGCTGTATCTACAAACATTGATGAAAAAAGCAAAAGAAAGTATCATCTTACATGTACAACTTTCAACTCTAAAACTGAGTTTATATAAGGTGTAGAGGATCATACCATCTGAAAGTGCTTATTTTTTAATATATAGATACAGCTTACACTTCTAGTCTTATTTCACATGACATTCAGTTATTCACTTTACATTCCTACCAACTTGGCCTGCTGCCTGTCTTAACCTCAGTATTCCATTTCTCACTTCTGTGCCTTAAATATGCTGGCCCCCTTGTCTTTGTTTCTTCAGTGCTTTATATATAATAGTCACTCACTAAATATTTCTTACTGAGTCTCACTTGTGTACTACACTGGATATCCTCAACAATAATGGCAAATACCTTTGATAAACCTATATCAGCTAAAGATTGCATTCCAGTGTGTCCTTCCCAATAATAACCACCCATATTATTTCCAATAAGTGATTAATGTCCCAGTCTCCTTTAACCGATCAATATCAATTAGCTTTCACAAAAGGATATTTACTGTGAAAATACTGAAAGATAAAAAGTTATAAAAAGCTGGGAGAGGATGGAGCAGGGAGTCAAACTATCCCACTTGTATTTTGGGGAATAGTAGGTTTCCCACTTAATGCACTTGCTATAAAGCATTCACCCTACCAAGGTTACTTCCAAAAGTAGCATAGTCAAGGGATGGATGAATCTACATCTCTGCTACAGTTGCACTAGGTTAAGCAGGTTATTTTTTTCATTTTTATTTTTATTTTTAATATTTTCTGATATTTACATGTTTCGTGTTCTTTCCCTCTCCCCAAACCCCCATAACTCCCCTTAACTGATTCACAGTTCCACTGGGTTTTACATGTATCATTGATTAAGCCCTAATTCCTAATAGTGTCTACATCCCCAATAATATCCCCATCAGCCCATGTGTTCAAGCAGTTGTTTTTCTTCTGTGTTTCTCCTCCCACAGTTCTTCCTCTGAATGTGGCTAGTTTTCTTTCTCATAAGTCCCTCAGTCTTGCTCTGGATCATTGCATTGCTGCTAGTAGAGAAGTCTGTTATGTTCGATTGTACCACAGTGTATCAGCCTCTGTGTATAATGTTCTCCTGGTTCTGCTCCTTTCACTCAAGCAGGTTATTTTTTAGGGACACTCCTGGAAGAAGACTTCTTGCATTAGCCTCAGACACAGGTGGTTATATAGCAAGAACAGGCTGTTTCTTTAAACCTAACTAAGGTACAATTGCTTTCTCTTTCCAGTGGAGCCTAGTAGTGAAGGAGTCATTCACTCATTCAAAGAAGAAATGAGATGCAGCAAGCTGGGTGGAAAAAAGTCATCTTCTCCTTTCCCTAAGTTCTGTGGCTCTGAGAACTGGGCGTGGGACTGCAGTTTTGTTTCCATTGCTCTTTTGAGTTCTAATTCTGCAAAAGAAGTTCCAGACCTAGGGGCTTGAGCTATTATAATTCATGGTATACTCAAAAAATTCATTTACCACTCCATATACTTTTTAGAGCTAACAATACACAAAAAAGACTTCCATGATCAATGTAAGAAATTGAACTATTCTACAATGTCAGCATCAACCCCTTTTGAAGCAAACCACCAACCTGATTCCTAAAGGTTCCAAATGAGCATGCCTTGTACTGATATTCACAACGAGGTTCTCTCTCTGTCCAGATGAAGATCATCTGTCTATCTCTATCTTTCTCTTCAAATTTGCAAGGTTCTCTGTTTTGGCAAATCTCTGTCAATCAGCACTTCTCTGAAGTGAACATGGGATGTTCTCACTTCTTAGATGAGAAATTCAGAAATCAGTTCTTGTGGTCACCCAGGAGTAGACTGGTAACTAGCTTTTTGTTTCTGGCTAAGAGCATTTACAAATTACACCTAAATTCTGATCAACGATTGATTACCAAATCTAATAATAAAATGAAACTACCAATCAAAGCAAAGCAAGTATTTATAAGTTGTTTATCAGATTTGGAGCATGTAAGCACCATTAGCTAGAGAAATCATTGTTTCATATAAAAGATTAAAACATTTTTGGAGCAGAACCTTAAAGGCTACAACTTCACAATTAAAAAAAATTCTCTAGGGTTCCGGGTTAAGATGGCGGCAGAGTAAGAAGCAGCTCTTAACCTCTCCTGACTGAAACACACAAAACTCCTCAAGGGGACATAAAAACAAGTCCAGACGAACGGAGGTACCCCACAACAGGGCACAGTGTGGAAGGTACATGGAATCAAGGCATTTCCATGCTATAAAGGGGTGAAACAGCTCTCACTAAATCACGGGCTGAGCAACCACCCCACCCCCACCCCCTCCACACACAACACCTATAGCGCCGAGGCCAGCTAGGAAGAGGTGGAGCAAGTTTGGGGCACCCATTGAGTCATTGGTGGCTCTGGGGCCTGTTCCTGAGAGCGGCGGGGTTTGGGACCCCAGGAAGCTAGCGAGCGCACACGGAATTTGAGCGTGGGAGCAGGATGCCGGGAGCAGACGCAGGGCATAGAGCACAGGCTGAGAGTGCAGGCACAGGTGGAGGCGTGGGTGGAGGCAGACACAGCCAGGAGCTAAAGCTCTGAAACCCTCAGTGGGGAACCAGTGCAGACAGGCATACGACTGTGGAAGCAGCGCCCTGAGACTTGTAAAGAAACCTCCAAAAGAGGATCAAGCAAGGGGGTCCACCAGGGGGCTTGACCTTGGAAAAAACCAGACAGACCTCAGGAACCAATAGACCGCGGACAGACCCTGAGCGCAAGGATAAACCTGAGAAGCTGCTGGGCTAACGATGGTTACCCAGTCTCAGGAAGCTCAGAAGAGAAAGATTAACAACAAGAAAAAGTCCTTAACACTCGACAACTTTTACACAGAGAAAATCCAGACAACCGAGCAAACAGAGGAGGAGAACAAACAAGCATCCGGACCCTCCTCAAATAAGGAAAACTCCTCACAAGCTATGGAAGAGTTCAAAACTGAGATTTTGAGGAAAATGGAAGAGATCTGGCAAGAAAATAACAGTTTAAAAGGTAGAATCTTGCAATTGGAAAGTGAGGCTAAGAAACCAAATGAACTGATAAGTAAATTGAGCAACAGAAATGACCAGATTGAAAAGGAATACCAGAAGATTATAGCCGAAAACCAGAAGATTATAGCTGAAAACCGAAAGATTATAGCCGAAAACCAATCCTTAAAGGCTAGAATTGAGCAATTGGAAGCTAATGATCTCTCAAGACAACAAGAACAAATAAAACAAAGTCAAAAGACTGAAAAAATAGAAGGAAATATGAAATATCTCAATGAGAGAGTGACAGACCAAGAAAACCGGTCTAGAAGAGACAATTTGAGAATAATTGGTCTTCCAGAAAAACCAGAAATTAATAGAAACCTGGACTCCATACTAACAGAAATAATTCAGCAAAATTGCCCTGAAGTCATAAAACAAGAGGGCAATATAGACATTGAAAGGATTCATAGAACACCTGCGACATTTGATCAAGAAAAGAAAACACCCAGAAATATAATTGCCAAGTTCAAGAGTTTCCAAGCAAAAGAAAAAATCTTACAAGAAGCCAGAAAGAAACAATTCAAATATCAAGGAGCACCAATCAGGATCACACAGGATTTGGCAGCCTCTACGCTAAAAGATCGCAAGGCTTGGAATACGATATTCAGAAAGGCAAGAGAGCTGGGCCTGCAACCACGGATCAACTACCCATCAAAATTGACTATATATTTCCAGGGGAAAGTATGGGCATTCAACAAAATTGAAGAATTGCAGGTATTTGCACAGAAAAGACCAGGGCTAAATGGAAAGTTTGATATCCAACCACAAAAATCGAGAGAAACATGAAAAGGTAAATAAGATACAGAGGGGAAAGAAAGAAAACTTAT